>NC_072009.2:22032500-22335530 GCF_028885655.2 Pongo abelii | reverse complement strand
GTCGTAAGAAGTGAATGGAATGCAATGGAGTGAAATGGAATGGAATGAAATGGAATGGAGCGGAGTGGAAGGGAATGGAGTGGAATGAAATAGAATGCAGTGGACTGTAATGGCATGGAGTGGAAAGAAGTAGAGTGGAATGGAGTGGAATGGAATGGACTGGCATAGAATGGAGTGGAATTGAATGCAATGGAGTGGATTGGAAAGGAATGCAAAGGAGTAGAGTGGAGTAGAGTGGTGTGGAGTGGAGTGGAATGGAGCTGAATGTACTTCAATGGAGTACAATGGAATGGAACGGAGTGGAATGGAATGGAATGATATGAGGTGGATTGGAGTGGAATGCAGTGGAGTGCAATGGAATGGAATAGAATGGAATGGAGTAGAGTGTAATGGAATGCAGTGGCGATAAGTGGAGTGGAATGGAATGCATTGGAGTAGAGTGGAGTGGAATGGAATGGAATGGAGTGGAGTGGAGGGGAGTGGAGTGGAATGGAATTGAGTGAAGTGGAGTGCAGTTGAATGGAATATCCTGGTGTGGAGTGGAGTGGAAGTGAATGGAGTGAATAGGAGTGGAATGGAGTGGAAGGTAACGGAGTGGAATGGAGTCGAATGGAGTGGAATGGAGTAGAGTGGATTAGAGTGGAATGGTGTCGAACGGACTGGAATGGAATGGAATGGAGTGGAATGGAATTGAATCAAATGGAATGGAGTGGAGTGGAATGGAGTGGAGTGGAGTGGAGTGGAATGAAATGAAATGGAAGGGAGTGGAGAGAAACGCAGTTGATTGGAGTGGAGTGGAGTGGAAAGGAATGGAAAGGAGTGGGATGGAGACGCATGGATTGGAGTGGAATGCAGTGGAATGGAATGAAGTGGAAAGGAGTGGAACGGAGTGAAATTGAATTTAGTGGACTGGAGTGGAATGGAGTTAAATGGAATGGAATGGAATGGAGTGGAATGGAATGGAATGGAGTGGAGTGGAATGGAATGGAATGGCATGGAATGGAATAGAATGGGATGGAGTGGAATGGAATGGAATGGAGTGGAGTGGAATGGAATAGAATGGCATGGAATGGAATAGAATGGGATGGAGTGGAGTGGAGAGGAGTGGAATGGATTGGAGTGAAGTGGAGTGGAATGGAATTGAGTGGAGCGGAGAGGAAAGGAATGGAATGGAGTGGAGTGGAATGGCATGGAATGGAGTGGAATGGAATGGATAGTAGTGGAGTGGAGTGGAGTGGATTGGAGTGTAGTGGAAGGGAATGGAGTGCAGTGTAATGGACTGGAATGGAGCAAGGCAGAATGGAGTGGACTGGACTGGAGTGGAATGGAATGGGATGGCATGGAATGGGAGCTGAGATTTTACCAATGTGCTCTAGGCAGGGTGACTGGGTGTCATACTCTCAAAAGAAAGGAATGGAATGGAACGCAGTGGAATGGAATGGAACAGAGTGGACATTAGTGGAGTGGAATGTGGAGGAATGGAATGAAATGGAACGTAATGGCATGAAATGGAGTGGTGTGGGGTGGAATGGATTATAGTGGAATGGGGTGGAAAGGAATGGGATGGAGTGGAATGAAGTGGAGTGCAGTGGAGTGGAACGGAGTTGAATGGCATAGAATTGAGTGGACAGTAGTGGAATGTTTTGGAATGCAATGGAATCCATTGTAATAGAATGGAATACAACGGAAAGTTGACATGGAGTGTGAGCTGAGATTGTGCCACTGCACTCCAGACTGGGTGACACGTTATATCCTGTGGATAGAAAGGAATGGAATGCAATAGAGTGAAATGGAATGGAGTGGAATGGAATTGAATGGAATGGAGTGGAGTGGAGTGGAGTCGAATGGAGACGAATGGAATGGGACGGAGTGGAATGGAACGGAGTGGAGTGGAGTATCGTGGAGTGAAATAGAATGGAATGCACTGGGTTGGAATGGAATGCAATGGACTGCTGAAAGGAAATGTGAGCTGTTATTGTTCCACTGCACTCCAGCCTTTGTGACGGAATGAAATCCTGTGGAAAAAAAGGAATGGAATGGAATGGAATGGAATGGAATGGAATGGAATGGAATGGAATGGAATGGAATGGAGTGGAGTGGAGTGGTGTGGAGAGGAGTGTAGTGGAGTGGAGTGAAATGGAGTGGAGTGTCATGGAGGAGAGTGGAATGGAGTGGAATGGAATGGAGAGGAAAGGAACGGAGTGGAGTGGAATGGAACGGAGTGGAGTGGAATGGAATCCAATGGAATGAAATGGAATTGAATCGAATGGAATGAAGAAATATGTGCAGTGATTTGGCCACTGCGCTGGAGCCTGTGTGAGAGAGGGAGATCCTGTCGATAAAACAGTGTGGAATGGAAGGGATTGGAATGGAATGGAATGGAACGTACTGGAGTGGAGTGGAGTGGAATTGAGTGGAGTGGAGTGCATTGGAATGGAATGGAATGCAATAGAATGGAATGGAATGATGAAATGATATGTGAGCTGAGATTGTGCCACTGCACTCCACGCTGGGTGACAGAGTGAGATACTCTTGAAAGAAAGAAATGGAATGGAAAGAATTTTTAATTGGGTGGATTCGAGTGGACTGAAGTAGAGTGCAGTGGAATAGAGAGGAATGGAATGGAATGGAATCGGATGTAAAGGAATGGAATGATGTGGAGTGGAGTGGTGAGGAGTGTAGTGCTGTGGAATGGAGCAGAAAGTAACGGGATGGTGTGGAGTGGAGTGCAGTGCAGTGGAGTGGAGAGGAGTGCAATGGCGTGGAATGGAATCGGATGTAAAGGAACGTACTGGAGTGGAGCGGAGTGGAAAGGAGTGGAATGGAATGGAATTGAATGTAATGGAAAGCAAAGGAATGGAATGGGATGCAATGGAATTTAATGCAATAGAATGCAGTTCAATAGAGAGTTGACATGTAATGTGAGCTGAGATTGTGCCTAAGCTCTCCAGGCTGTTTGACACAGTGATATCGTGTGGAAAGAATGGAATGGAATGCAGTGGTGTGAAATGGAATGGAATGTAGTGGACAGGAGTAGAATGGAGTGGAGTGAAGAGGAACAGAGTGGAATGGAATGGGATGCAGTGGAATGGAATGCAGTGGAGTGGAGTGAAATAGAAAGAAATGGAATGGGATGGAATGGAATGCAATGGAATGGAGAAGAGAAATGTGAGCTGAGATTGTGTGACTACACTCCAGCCTTAGTGACCGAGAGAGATTCTGTGGAAGGAAAGAACTGATTTCAAAGGAGTGGAATGGAAGGGAATGTAGTACAGTGGAGTAGAGTGGAATGGAGTGAAACAGAATAGAATGGAGTGGAAGGCAATGGAATGGAATGGAATGGAGTGGAGTGGAATAGAGAGGAGTGCACTGCAATGGAGTGGAGTGGAGTGGAAGGGAGTGGAATGCAATGGAATGTAGTGGAGTGCAGTGGAGTGGAATGGAATGGAGTGGACAGGAGTGGAAGGAGTAGAGTGGACTGGAATGGAATAGAATGGAACAGAATGCAGTGGAGTGGAGGGGAGTGGAGGTGAGTGGAGTGGCATGGAGTGGAATGGAATGGAATGGAGTGAAATGGAATCCAATGGATTGGAATGGAGTGGAGTGGAGTGGAGTGGAATGGAGAGGAGTCGAATGGAATGGAAGGGAATGCAACGGAACGCAGTGGTGTGGATGGGAATGCAGTGAAATGGAGTACTATGGAATCTAAAGGAGTGGAGTGGAGTCTAGTGGAGTGGAATGGAATGGAACAAAATGGAATGGAATGGCACGGAATGGAGTGGAGTAGAGTGGAGTGGGAAGGAAGGGAGATGAGTGGAATGGAGAGGAATGGAATGCAGTGGAGTGGATTGGATTGGAATGAACTGGAATGGAGAGGAATGGAATGAAGTGGAACGGAATGGACTGCAATGGAATTGAATGGAGTGAAGTGGAAAGTAGTGGAGTGGAGTGGAATGGAGTGGAAATGAATGGAATGGAGTGGAATGGAAGGGAATGGAGACAAGTGGATAGGAATTGACTGAAGCAGATTGGAGTGGAGTGGAGTGGAGTGGAGTGGCATGGAATGGAATGAAGTGGATGGGAATGCAATGGAGTGGAATGAAATGGAATAAAATGGAATGGAGTGGAATGGAGAGGAATGGAGTGGAGTGGAGTGGAATGGAGGGGAGTAAGAGGAAGAGAATGGAATGGAATCGAAAGGAGGGAAGTGCAATTGTGTGGAGTGGAGTGGAGATGAAAGGAGTGGAGTGATGTGGAGTCGAGAGGAAAGGAATGGAATGGAATGGAATGGAGTTAAGTGGAGTGGAATGGAGTGGAAGGTAATGGAGTGGAATGAAAAGGAGTGGATTGGAATGGAGTGGAATGGAATGGAGTGGAACGGAGTGGAGTAGAATGGAGTGGGTTGCAGAGGAGTGGAATGGAGTGGAATGGAAGGGAACGGAAAGGAATGTAGTGGAAAGGAATGGAATGGAGTGGATTGAAATTGAATGGAAAGGATTGGAGTGCAGTGGACTGGAGGGGAGTGGAATAAAATGGAGTATAGTGCAGTGGAATGGAGTGGACTGGAGTGGAGATGAGTGGAGTGGACTGGAATGGAATGGAGTGGAGTGGAATGGTGTGGAGTGGGGTGGAAAGGAATGGAACAGAATGGAATGGAGAGGAATGGAGTGGCATGTAGTGGAGTGGAGTGAAGTGGAAAGGAATGGCATGGAATGGAGTAGAGTGGAATGGAGGGGTATGGAATGGAATGGAATGGAATTGAGTGGAATGGAGTGGAATGGAGTGGAGTAGAGAGGAATGGAATGGAGTGGAAAAGTCTGAAAGGAGTGGAATGGAGTGGAGTGGAATGCAATGGAGTAGATTGGAATGAAGTGGAAAGGAATAGAATGGAGAGAAGTAGAGTAGAATGGAGTGGATTGGAATGGAGGGGAGCAGAGTGGAGTTAACAGCGGTGGATTGGAATACAGTGGATGGGGTAGAGTGGAAGGGAGTGGAATTATATGGAATGGAATGGATTGGATTGGAGTGGAAGGGAGTGGAGTGGAGTTGAAAGTAGAGGAATCGAAAGAAGTGGAAAGGAGTGGAGTAGAGTGGATTAGAGTGGATTGGAATGGAATGGAGTGGAGTGGAATGGTGTGGAAACGAATGGAAGGGAGGGGAGTGGAATGGAACGAAATGGAATGGAATGTAGTGGAATGGAGAGGAGTGGAGTGGACTGGAGTGGAATGTAATCGAATGGAGTGTACTGGAGTGGAATGTATTTGAGAGGCGGGTAATGGAGAGGAATTGAGTGGAGTGGAGTGGAGTGAAATACATCGGAATGGCACGGAATTGAATGGAATGGAGGGGAGTGGAATGCAGTGGAGTGGAGTCGATTGGAGTGGTGAGGAATAGAACGGAGTGGCATGGAATGGAGCACAGTGGAATGCAATGGAGTGGAGTGGATTGGAAAGGGGTGGAGTGGAGTGACGATGGGTGAAGTGGAATGTAATGGAGTGGAGTGCAGAGGAGTCTCATGGAATGGAATGGAATGGAACGCAATGGAAGCTGAGATTGTACCACTGCGCTCCAGGATGGGTGACACAGTGTGATACTCTCAAAAGAAAGGAATGGAATGGAATGCAGTGGAATGGAATGGAATGCAATGGGGTGCATTGGAGTGGAGTGGAGTGAAGTGAAGTGGATTGGAGTGGAATGGAGAGGAATGGAACGGAATGGAATGGAATGAAGTAGACTGGAGTCGGGTGGAGTTGAGTGCAATGGAATGGAGCGAAATGGAATCAGATGCAGAGAAATGGAGTAGAGAGGAGTGCAGTAGAGTGGAAAGGAGTGCAATGGAGTGGAATGGAATCGGAAGTAACGGAAAGTAGTGGAGTGGATGGAACGGAAAGGAAAGGAGTGGAGCGGAGTGGAATGGAACAGAGCGGGAGGTGGGTTGGGGCCACTGCACTCCAGGCTGGCTGGCTGACTGAGGTATTCTCGCAATAAAGGAATGGAATGGAATGCCGTAGAGTGGAATGGAACGGAGTGGGGTGGAGTGGAATGGAGTGAGTTGGAGCAGAGTGGAATGAAGAATGCAATGGGATGGAAGGGAATTGAATGAAATGCAGTGGAATGCAGTGGAGTGCATTGCACTGGAATGGAGCAGAATGGAATGGAAAGGAGTGGAATGGACAGGAGTGGAGTGCACTGGAGAGGAGAGGATAGGAATGCAGTGGAATGGAATTGGATGTAATGGAACGTAGAGGAGTGGAGTGGAATGGAGTGGGCCAGAGTGGAATGGAATGGAATGCAATGGAAAGGAATGGAGTGGAATAGAATGGAATGGAATGGAATGGAATGGAGTGGGATGACTTGTAGTGGGGTGGAGTGAAATGGAGTATAATGGAATGGAGTGGAGTGGAGTGGAATGTGATAGAATGGAGAGGAGGGGAATGGAGCAGAATGGAATGGAGTGCAGCGGAATGGAATGGAGTGGAATGGAATCAAATGGAGTGGAATGGAACAGAGTGGAATGGAATGGAGTGCAATAGACTAGAATTGAGTGTAGTGTAGTGGAATTTAGTGGAATGGACTGGAATGGAGTGGAATGGAATGGAATTGAGGGGAATGGAATGGAATGGAAAGGAATGGAAAGCAATGGAAAGGAATAGAATTGAATGCCACGGAATTAAAAGAATGCAATGGAATGCAATGGAATAGAATGCAATGGAATGTATAGTTGACATGTAATATGAGCTGAGATTGTGACACTGCACTCCAGCCAGGGTGACATGGTGATATCCTGTCGTAAGAAGTGAATGGAATGCAATGGAGTGAAATGGAATGGAATGAAATGGAATGGAGCGGAGTGGAAGGGAATGGAGTGGAATGAAATAGAATGCAGTGGACTGTAATGGCATGGAGTGGAAAGAAGTAGAGTGGAATGAAGTGGAATGGAATGGACTGGCATAGAATGGAGTGGAATTGAATGCAATGGAGTGGATTGGAAAGGAATGCAAAGGAGTAGAGTGGAGTAGAGTGGTGTGGAGTGGAGTGGAATGGAGCTGAATGTACTTCAATGGAGTACAATGGAATGGAACGGAGTGGAATGGAATGGAATGATATGAGGTGGATTGGAGTGGAATGCAGTGGAGTGCAATGGAATGGAATGGAATGGAATGGAGTAGAGTGTAATGGAATGCAGTGGCGATAAGTGGAGTGGAATGGAATGCATTGGAGTAGAGTGGAGTGGAATGGAATGGAATGGAGTGGAGTGGAGGGGAGTGGAGTGGAATGGAATTGAGTGAAGTGGAGTGCAGTTGAATGGAATATCGTGGTGTGGAGTGGAGTGGAAGTGAATGGAGTGAATAGGAGTGGAATGGAGTGGAAGGTAACGGAGTGGAATGGAGTCGAATGGAGTGGAATGGAGTAGAGTGGATTAGAGTGGAATGGTGTCGAACGGACTGGAATGGAATGGAATGGAGTGGAATGGAATTGAATCAAATGGAATGGAGTGGAGTGGAATGGAGTGGAGTGGAGTGGAGTGGAATGAAATGAAATGGAAGGGAGTGGAGAGAAACGCAGTTGATTGGAGTGGAGTGGAGTGGAAAGGAATGGAAAGGAGTGGGATGGAGACGTATGGATTGGAGTGGAATGGAGTGGAATGGAATGAAGTGGAAAGGAGTGGAACGGAGTGAAATTGAATTTAGTGGACTGGAGTGGAATGGAGTTAAATGGAATGGAATGGAATGGAGTGGAATGGAATGGAATGGAGTGGAGTGGAATGGAATAGAATGGCATGGAATGGAATAGAATGGGATGGAGTGGAGTGGAGAGGAGTGGAATGGATTGGAGTGAAGTGGAGTGGAATGGAATTGAGTGGAGCGGAGAGGAAAGGAATGGAATGGAGTGGAGTGGAATGGCATGGAATGGAGTGGAATGGAATGGATAGTAGTGGAGTGGAGTGGAGTGGATTGGAGTGTAGTGGAAGGGAATGGAGTGCAGTGTAATGGACTGGAATGGAGCAGAGCAGAATGGAGTGGACTGGACTGGAGTGGAATGGAATGGGATGGCATGGAATGGGAGCTGAGATTTTACCAATGTGCTCTAGGCAGGGTGACTGGGTGTCATACTCTCAAAAGAAAGGAATGGAATGGAACGCAGTGGAATGGAATGGAACAGAGTGGACATTAGTGGAGTGGAATGTGGAGGAATGGAATGAAATGGAACGTAATGGCATGAAATGGAGTGGTGTGGGGTGGAATGGATTATAGTGGAATGGGGTGGAAAGGAATGGGATGGAGTGGAATGAAGTGGAGTGCAGTGGAGTGGAACGGAGTTGAATGGCATAGAATTGAGTGGACAGTAGTGGAATGTTTTGGAATGCAATGGAATCCATTGTAATAGAATGGAATACAACGGAAAGTTGACATGGAGTGTGAGCTGAGATTGTGCCACTGCACTCCAGACTGGGTGACACGTTATATCCTGTGGATAGAAAGGAATGGAATGCAATAGAGTGAAATGGAATGGAGTGGAATGGAATTGAATGGAATGGAGTGGAGTGGAGTGGAGTCGAATGGAGACGAATGGAATGGGACGGAGTGGAATGGAACGGAGTGGAGTGGAGTATCGTGGAGTGAAATAGAATGGAATGCACTGGGTTGGAATGGAATGCAATGGACTGCTGAAAGGAAATGTGAGCTGTTATTGTTCCACTGCACTCCAGCCTTTGTGACGGAATGAAATCCTGTGGAAAAAAAGGAATGGAATGGAATGGAATGGAATGGAATGGAATGGAATGGAATGGAATGGAGTGGAGTGGAGTGGTGTGGAGAGGAGTGTAGTGGAGTGGAGTGAAATGGAGTGGAGTGTCGTGGAGGAGAGTGGAATGGAGTGGAATGGAATGGAGAGGAAAGGAACGGAGTGGAGTGGAATGGAACGGAGTGGAGTGGAATGGAATCCAATGGAATGAAATGGAATTGAATCGAATGGAATGAAGAAATATGTGCAGTGATTTGGCCACTGCGCTGGAGCCTGTGTGAGAGAGGGAGATCCTGTCGATAAAACAGTGTGGAATGGAAGGGATTGGAATGGAATGGAATGGAACGTATTGGAGTGGAGTGGAGTGGAATTGAGTGGAGTGGAGTGCACTGGAATGGAATGGAATGCAATGGAATGTAATGGAATGATGAAATGATATGTGAGCTGAGATTGTGCCACTGCACTCCACGCTGGGTGACAGAGTGAGATACTCTTGAAAGAAAGAAATGGAATGGAAAGAATTTTTAATTGGGTGGATTCGAGTGGACTGAAGTAGAGTGCAGTGGAATAGAGAGGAATGGAATGGAATGGAATCGGATGTAAAGGAATGGAATGATGTGGAGTGGAGTGGTGAGGAGTGTAGTGCTGTGGAATGGAGCAGAAAGTAACGGGATGGTGTGGAGTGGAGTGCAGTGCAGTGGAGTGGAGAGGAGTGCAATGGCGTGGAATGGAATCGGATGTAAAGGAATGTACTGGAGTGGAGCGGAGTGGAAAGGAGTGGAATGGAATGGAATTGAATGTAATGGAAAGCAAAGGAATGGAATGGGATGCAATGGAATTTAATGCAATAGAATGCAGTTCAATAGAGAGTTGACATGTAATGTGAGCTGAGATTGTGCCTAAGCTCTCCAGGCTGTTTGACACAGTGATATCGTGTGGAAAGAATGGAATGGAATGCAGTGGTGTGAAATGGAATGGAATGTAGTGGACAGGAGTAGAATGGAGTGGAGTGAAGAGGAACAGAGTGGAATGGAATGGGATGCAGTGGAATGGAATGCAGTGGAGTGGAGTGAAATAGAACGAAATGGAATGGGATGGAATGGAATGCAATGGAATGGAGAAGAGAAATGTGAGCTGAGATTGTGTGACTACACTCCAGCCTTAGTGACCGAGAGAGATTCTGTGGAAGGAAAGAACTGATTTCAAAGGAGTGGAATGGAAGGGAATGTAGTACAGTGGAGTAGAGTGGAATGGAGTGAAACAGAATAGAATGGAGTGGAAGGCAATGGAATGGAATGGAATGGAGTGGAGTGGAATAGAGAGGAGTGCACTGCAATGGAGTGGAGTGGAGTGGAAGGGAGTGGAATGCAATGGAATGTAGTGGAGTGCAGTGGAGTGGAATGGAATGGAGTGGACAGGAGTGGAAGGAGTAGAGTGGACTGGAATGGAATAGAATGGAACAGAATACAGTGGAGTGGAGGGGAGTGGAGGTGAGAGGAGTGGCATGGAGTGGAATGGAATGGAGTGAAATGGAATCCAATGGATTGGAATGGAGTGGAGTGGAGTGGAGTGGAATGGAGAGGAGTCGAATGGAATGGAAGGGAATGCAACGGAACGCAGTGGTGTGGATTGGAATGCAGTGAAATGGAGTACTATGGAATCTAAAGGAGTGGAGTGGAGTCTAGTGGAGTGGAATGGAATGGAACAAAATGGAATGGAATGGCACGGAATGGAGTGGAGTAGAGTGGAGTGGGAAGGAAGGGAGATGAGTGGAATGGAGAGGAATGGAATGCAGTGGAGTGGATTGGATTGGAATGAACTGGAATGGAGAGGAATGGAATGAAGTGGAACGGAATGGACTGCAATGGAATTGAATGGAGTGAAGTGGAAAGTAGTGGAGTGGAGTGGAATGGAGTGGAAATGAATGGAATGGAGTGGAATGGAAGGGAATGGAGACAAGTGGATAGGAATTGACTGAAGCAGATTGGAGTGGAGTGGAGTGGAGTGGCATGGAATGGAATGAAGTGGATGGGAATGCAATGGAGTGGAATGAAATGGAATAAAATGGAATTGAGTGGAATGGAGTGGAATGGAGTGGAGTGGAGAGGAATGGAATGGAGTGGAAAAGTCTGAAAGGAGTGGAATGGAGTGGAGTGGAATGCAATGGAGTAGATTGGAATGAAGTGGAAAGGAATAGAAAGGAGAGAAGTAGAGTAGAATGGAGTGGATTGGAATGGAGGGGAGCAGAGTGGAGTTAACAGCGGTGGATTGGAATACAGTGGATGGGGTAGAGTGGAAGGGAGTGGAATTATATGGAATGGAATGGATTGGATTGGAGTGGAAGGGAGTGGAGTGGAGTTGAAAGTAGAGGAATCGAAAGAAGTGGAAAGGAGTGGAGTAGAGTGGATTAGAGTGGATTGGAATGGAATGGAGTGGAGTGGAATGGTGTGGAAACGAATGGAAGGGAGGGGAGTGGAATGGAACGAAATGGAATGGAATGTAGTGGAATGGAGAGGAGTGGAGTGGACTGGAGTGGAATGTAATCGAATGGAGTGTACTGGAGTGGAATGTATTTGAGAGGCGGGTAATGGAGAGGAATTGAGTGGAGTGGAGTGGAGTGAAATACATCGGAATGGCACGGAATTGAATGGAATGGAGGGGAGTGGAATGCAGTGGAGTGGAGTCGATTGGAGTGGTGAGGAATAGAACGGAGTGGCATGGAATGGAGCACAGTGGAATGCAATGGAGTGGAGTGGATTGGAAAGGGGTGGAGTGGAGTGACGATGGGTGAAGTGGAATGTAATGGAGTGGAGTGCAGAGGAGTCTCATGGAATGGAATGGAATGGAACGCAATGGAAGCTGAGATTGTACCACTGCGCTCCAGGATGGGTGACACAGTGTGATACTCTCAAAAGAAAGGAATGGAATGGAATGCAGTGGAATGGAATGGAATGCAATGGGGTGCATTGGAGTGGAGTGGAGTGAAGTGAAGTGGATTGGAGTGGAATGGAGAGGAATGGAACGGAATGGAATGGAATGAAGTAGACTGGAGTGGGGTGGAGTTGAGTGCAATGGAATGGAGCGAAATGGAATCAGATGCAGAGAAATGGAGTAGAGAGGAGTGCAGTAGAGTGGAAAGGAGTGCAATGGAGTGGAATGGAATCGGAAGTAACGGAAAGTAGTGGAGTGGATGGAACGGAAAGGAAAGGAGTGGAGCGGAGTGGAATGGAACGGAGCGGGAGGTGGGTTGGGGCCACTGCACTCCAGGCTGGCTGGCTGACTGAGGTATTCTCGCAATAAAGGAATGGAATGGAATGCCGTAGAGTGGAATGGAACGGAGTGGAGTGGAGTGGAATGGAGTGAGTTGGAGCAGAGTGGAATGAAGAATGCAATGGGATGGAAGGGAATTGAATGAAATGCAGTGGAATGCAGTGGAGTGCATTGCAGTGGAATGGAGCAGAATGGAATGGAAAGGAGTGGAATGGACAGGAGTGGAGTGCACTGGAGAGGAGAGGATAGGAATGCAGTGGAATGGAATTGGATGTAATGGAACGTAGAGGAGTGGAGTGGAATGGAGTGGGCCAGAGTGGAATGGAATGGAATGCAATGGAAAGGAATGGAGTGGAATAGAATGGAATGGAATGGAATGGAATGGAGTGGGATGACTTGTAGTGGGGTGGAGTGAAATGGAGTATAATGGAATGGAGTGGAGTGGAGTGGAATGTGATAGAATGGAGAGGAGGGGAATGGAGCAGAATGGAATGGAGTGCAGCGGAATGGAGTGGAGTGGAATGGAATCAAATGGAGTGGAATGGAACAGAGTGGAATGGAATGGAGTGCAATAGACTAGAATTGAGTGTAGTGTAGTGGAATTTAGTGGAATGGACTGGAATGGAGTGGAATGGAATGGAATTGAGGGGAATGGAATGGAATGGAAAGGAATGGAAAGCAATGGAAAGGAATAGAATTGAATGCCACGGAATTAAAAGAATGCAATGGAATGCAATGGAATAGAATGCAATGGAATGTATAGTTGACATGTAATATGAGCTGAGATTGTGACGCTGCACTCCAGCCAGGGTGACATGGTGATATCCTGTCGTAAGAAGTGAATGGAATGCAATGGAGTGAAATGGAATGGAATGAAATGGAATGGAGCGGAGTGGAAGGGAATGGAGTGGAATGAAATAGAATGCAGTGGACTGTAATGGCATGGAGTGGAAAGAAGTAGAGTGGAATGGAGTGGAATGGAATGGACTGGCATAGAATGGAGTGGAATTGAATGCAATGGAGTGGATTGGAAAGGAATGCAAAGGAGTAGAGTGGAGTAGAGTGGTGTGGAGTGGAGTGGAATGGAGCTGAATGTACTTCAATGGAGTACAATGGAATGGAACGGAGTGGAATGGAATGGAATGATATGAGGTGGATTGGAGTGGAATGCAGTGGAGTGCAATGGAATGGAATAGAATGGAATGGAGTAGAGTGTAATGGAATGCAGTGGCGATAAGTGGAGTGGAATGGAATGCATTGGAGTAGAGTGGAGTGGAATGGAATGGAATGGAGTGGAGTGGAGGGGAGTGGAGTGGAATGGAATTGAGTGAAGTGGAGTGCAGTTGAATGGAATATCGTGGTGTGGAGTGGAGTGGAAGTGAATGGAGTGAATAGGAGTGGAATGGAGTGGAAGGTAACGGAGTGGAATGGAGTCGAATGGAGTGGAATGGAGTAGAGTGGATTAGAGTGGAATGGTGTCGAACGGACTGGAATGGAATGGAATGGAGTGGAATGGAATTGAATCAAATGGAATGGAGTGGAGTGGAATGGAGTGGAGTGGAGTGGAGTGGAATGAAATGAAATGGAAGGGAGTGGAGAGAAACGCAGTTGATTGGAGTGGAGTGGAGTGGAAAGGAATGGAAAGGAGTGGGATGGAGACGTATGGATTGGAGTGGAATGGAGTGGAATGGAATGAAGTGGAAAGGAGTGGAACGGAGTGAAATTGAATTTAGTGGACTGGAGTGGAATGGAGTTAAATGGAATGGAATGGAATGGAGTGGAATGGAATGGAATGGAGTGGAGTGGAATGGAATGGAATGGCATGGAATGGAATAGAATGGGATGGAGTGGAGTGGAGAGGAGTGGAATGGATTGGAGTGAAGTGGAGTGGAATGGAATTGAGTGGAGCGGAGAGGAAAGGAATGGAATGGAGTGGAGTGGAATGGCATGGAATGGAGTGGAATGGAATGGATAGTAGTGGAGTGGAGTGGAGTGGATTGGAGTGTAGTGGAAGGGAATGGAGTGCAGTGTAATGGACTGGAATGGAGCAGAGCAGAATGGAGTGGACTGGACTGGAGTGGAATGGAATGGGATGGCATGGAATGGGAGCTGAGATTTTACCAATGTGCTCTAGGCAGGGTGACTGGGTGTCATACTCTCAAAAGAAAGGAATGGAATGGAACGCAGTGGAATGGAATGGAACAGAGTGGACATTAGTGGAGTGGAATGTGGAGGAATGGAATGAAATGGAACGTAATGGCATGAAATGGAGTGGTGTGGGGTGGAATGGATTATAGTGGAATGGGGTGGAAAGGAATGGGATGGAGTGGAATGAAGTGGAGTGCAGTGGAGTGGAACGGAGTTGAATGGCATAGAATTGAGTGGACAGTAGTGGAATGTTTTGGAATGCAATGGAATCCATTGTAATAGAATGGAATACAACGGAAAGTTGACATGGAGTGTGAGCTGAGATTGTGCCACTGCACTCCAGACTGGGTGACACGTTATATCCTGTGGATAGAAAGGAATGGAATGCAATAGAGTGAAATGGAATGGAGTGGAATGGAATTGAATGGAATGGAGTGGAGTGGAGTGGAGTCGAATGGAGACGAATGGAATGGGACGGAGTGGAATGGAACGGAGTGGAGTGGAGTATCGTGGAGTGAAATAGAATGGAATGCACTGGGTTGGAATGGAATGCAATGGACTGCTGAAAGGAAATGTGAGCTGTTATTGTTCCACTGCACTCCAGCCTTTGTGACGGAATGAAATCCTGTGGAAAAAAAGGAATGGAATGGAATGGAATGGAATGGAATGGAATGGAATGGAATGGAATGGAGTGGAGTGGATTGGTGTGGAGAGGAGTGTAGTGGAGTGGAGTGAAATGGAGTGGAGTGTCGTGGAGGAGAGTGGAATGGAGTGGAATGGAATGGAGAGGAAAGGAACGGAGTGGAGTGGAATGGAACGGAGTGGAGTGGAATGGAATCCAATGGAATGAAATGGAATTGAATCGAATGGAATGAAGAAATATGTGCAGTGATTTGGCCACTGCGCTGGAGCCTGTGTGAGAGAGGGAGATCCTGTCGATAAAACAGTGTGGAATGGAAGGGATTGGAATGGAATGGAATGGAACGTATTGGAGTGGAGTGGAGTGGAATTGAGTGGAGTGGAGTGCACTGGAATGGAATGGAATGCAATGGAATGTAATGGAATGATGAAATGATATGTGAGCTGAGATTGTGCCACTGCACTCCACGCTGGGTGACAGAGTGAGATACTCTTGAAAGAAAGAAATGGAATGGAAAGAATTTTTAATTGGGTGGATTCGAGTGGACTGAAGTAGAGTGCAGTGGAATAGAGAGGAATGGAATGGAATGGAATCGGATGTAAAGGAATGGAATGATGTGGAGTGGAGTGGTGAGGAGTGTAGTGCTGTGGAATGGAGCAGAAAGTAACGGGATGGTGTGGAGTGGAGTGCAGTGCAGTGGAGTGGAGAGGAGTGCAATGGCGTGGAATGGAATCGGATGTAAAGGAACGTACTGGAGTGGAGCGGAGTGGAAAGGAGTGGAATGGAATGGAATTGAATGTAATGGAAAGCAAAGGAATGGAATGGGATGCAATGGAATTTAATGCAATAGAATGCAGTTCAATAGAGAGTTGACATGTAATGTGAGCTGAGATTGTGCCTAAGCTCTCCAGGCTGTTTGACACAGTGATATCGTGTGGAAAGAATGGAATGGAATGCAGTGGTGTGAAATGGAATGGAATGTAGTGGACAGGAGTAGAATGGAGTGGAGTGAAGAGGAACAGAGTGGAATGGAATGGGATGCAGTGGAATGGAATGCAGTGGAGTGGAGTGAAATAGAAAGAAATGGAATGGGATGGAATGGAATGCAATGGAATGGAGAAGAGAAATGTGAGCTGAGATTGTGTGACTACACTCCAGCCTTAGTGACCGAGAGAGATTCTGTGGAAGGAAAGAACTGATTTCAAAGGAGTGGAATGGAAGGGAATGTAGTACAGTGGAGTAGAGTGGAATGGAGTGAAACAGAATAGAATGGAGTGGAAGGCAATGGAATGGAATGGAATGGAGTGGAGTGGAATAGAGAGGAGTGCACTGCAATGGAGTGGAGTGGAGTGGAAGGGAGTGGAATGCAATGGAATGTAGTGGAGTGCAGTGGAGTGGAATGGAATGGAGTGGACAGGAGTGGAAGGAGTAGAGTGGACTGGAATGGAATAGAATGGAACAGAATGCAGTGGAGTGGAGGGGAGTGGAGGTGAGTGGAGTGGCATGGAGTGGAATGGAATGGAATGGAGTGAAATGGAATCCAATGGATTGGAATGGAGTGGAGTGGAGTGGAGTGGAATGGAGAGGAGTCGAATGGAATGGAAGGGAATGCAACGGAACGCAGTGGTGTGGATGGGAATGCAGTGAAATGGAGTACTATGGAATCTAAAGGAGTGGAGTGGAGTCTAGTGGAGTGGAATGGAATGGAACAAAATGGAATGGAATGGCACGGAATGGAGTGGAGTAGAGTGGAGTGGGAAGGAAGGGAGATGAGTGGAATGGAGAGGAATGGAATGCAGTGGAGTGGATTGGATTGGAATGAACTGGAATGGAGAGGAATGGAATGAAGTGGAACGGAATGGACTGCAATGGAATTGAATGGAGTGAAGTGGAAAGTAGTGGAGTGGAGTGGAATGGAGTGGAAATGAATGGAATGGAGTGGAATGGAAGGGAATGGAGACAAGTGGATAGGAATTGACTGAAGCAGATTGGAGTGGAGTGGAGTGGAGTGGAGTGGCATGGAATGGAATGAAGTGGATGGGAATGCAATGGAGTGGAATGAAATGGAATAAAATGGAATGGAGTGGAATGGAGAGGAATGGAGTGGAGTGGAGTGGAATGGAGGGGAGTAAGAGGAAGAGAATGGAATGGAATCGAAAGGAGGGAAGTGCAATTGTGTGGAGTGGAGTGGAGATGAAAGGAGTGGAGTGATGTGGAGTCGAGAGGAAAGGAATGGAATGGAATGGAATGGAGTTAAGTGGAGTGGAATGGAGTGGAAGGTAATGGAGTGGAATGAAAAGGAGTGGATTGGAATGGAGTGGAATGGAATGGAGTGGAACGGAGTGGAGTAGAATGGAGTGGGTTGCAGAGGAGTGGAATGGAGTGGAATGGAAGGGAACGGAAAGGAATGTAGTGGAAAGGAATGGAATGGAGTGGATTGAAATTGAATGGAAAGGATTGGAGTGCAGTGGACTGGAGGGGAGTGGAATAAAATGGAGTATAGTGCAGTGGAATGGAGTGGACTGGAGTGGAGATGAGTGGAGTGGACTGGAATGGAATGGAGTGGAGTGGAATGGTGTGGAGTGGGGTGGAAAGGAATGGAACAGAATGGAATGGAGAGGAATGGAGTGGCATGTAGTGGAGTGGAGTGAAGTGGAAAGGAATGGCATGGAATGGAGTAGAGTGGAATGGAGGGGTATGGAATGGAATGGAATGGAATTGAGTGGAATGGAGTGGAATGGAGTGGAGTAGAGAGGAATGGAATGGAGTGGAAAAGTCTGAAAGGAGTGGAATGGAGTGGAGTGGAATGCAATGGAGTAGATTGGAATGAAGTGGAAAGGAATAGAATGGAGAGAAGTAGAGTAGAATGGAGTGGATTGGAATGGAGGGGAGCAGAGTGGAGTTAACAGCGGTGGATTGGAATACAGTGGATGGGGTAGAGTGGAAGGGAGTGGAATTATATGGAATGGAATGGATTGGATTGGAGTGGAAGGGAGTGGAGTGGAGTTGAAAGTAGAGGAATCGAAAGAAGTGGAAAGGAGTGGAGTAGAGTGGATTAGAGTGGATTGGAATGGAATGGAGTGGAGTGGAATGGTGTGGAAACGAATGGAAGGGAGGGGAGTGGAATGGAACGAAATGGAATGGAATGTAGTGGAATGGAGAGGAGTGGAGTGGACTGGAGTGGAATGTAATCGAATGGAGTGTACTGGAGTGGAATGTATTTGAGAGGCGGGTAATGGAGAGGAATTGAGTGGAGTGGAGTGGAGTGAAATACATCGGAATGGCACGGAATTGAATGGAATGGAGGGGAGTGGAATGCAGTGGAGTGGAGTCGATTGGAGTGGTGAGGAATAGAACGGAGTGGCATGGAATGGAGCACAGTGGAATGCAATGGAGTGGAGTGGATTGGAAAGGGGTGGAGTGGAGTGACGATGGGTGAAGTGGAATGTAATGGAGTGGAGTGCAGAGGAGTCTCATGGAATGGAATGGAATGGAACGCAATGGAAGCTGAGATTGTACCACTGCGCTCCAGGATGGGTGACACAGTGTGATACTCTCAAAAGAAAGGAATGGAATGGAATGCAGTGGAATGGAATGGAATGCAATGGGGTGCATTGGAGTGGAGTGGAGTGAAGTGAAGTGGATTGGAGTGGAATGGAGAGGAATGGAACGGAATGGAATGGAATGAAGTAGACTGGAGTCGGGTGGAGTTGAGTGCAATGGAATGGAGCGAAATGGAATCAGATGCAGAGAAATGGAGTAGAGAGGAGTGCAGTAGAGTGGAAAGGAGTGCAATGGAGTGGAATGGAATCGGAAGTAACGGAAAGTAGTGGAGTGGATGGAACGGAAAGGAAAGGAGTGGAGCGGAGTGGAATGGAACAGAGCGGGAGGTGGGTTGGGGCCACTGCACTCCAGGCTGGCTGGCTGACTGAGGTATTCTCGCAATAAAGGAATGGAATGGAATGCCGTAGAGTGGAATGGAACGGAGTGGGGTGGAGTGGAATGGAGTGAGTTGGAGCAGAGTGGAATGAAGAATGCAATGGGATGGAAGGGAATTGAATGAAATGCAGTGGAATGCAGTGGAGTGCATTGCACTGGAATGGAGCAGAATGGAATGGAAAGGAGTGGAATGGACAGGAGTGGAGTGCACTGGAGAGGAGAGGATAGGAATGCAGTGGAATGGAATTGGATGTAATGGAACGTAGAGGAGTGGAGTGGAATGGAGTGGGCCAGAGTGGAATGGAATGGAATGCAATGGAAAGGAATGGAGTGGAATAGAATGGAATGGAATGGAATGGAATGGAGTGGGATGACTTGTAGTGGGGTGGAGTGAAATGGAGTATAATGGAATGGAGTGGAGTGGAGTGGAATGTGATAGAATGGAGAGGAGGGGAATGGAGCAGAATGGAATGGAGTGCAGCGGAATGGAATGGAGTGGAATGGAATCAAATGGAGTGGAATGGAACAGAGTGGAATGGAATGGAGTGCAATAGACTAGAATTGAGTGTAGTGTAGTGGAATTTAGTGGAATGGACTGGAATGGAGTGGAATGGAATGGAATTGAGGGGAATGGAATGGAATGGAAAGGAATGGAAAGCAATGGAAAGGAATAGAATTGAATGCCACGGAATTAAAAGAATGCAATGGAATGCAATGGAATAGAATGCAATGGAATGTATAGTTGACATGTAATATGAGCTGAGATTGTGACACTGCACTCCAGCCAGGGTGACATGGTGATATCCTGTCGTAAGAAGTGAATGGAATGCAATGGAGTGAAATGGAATGGAATGAAATGGAATGGAGCGGAGTGGAAGGGAATGGAGTGGAATGAAATAGAATGCAGTGGACTGTAATGGCATGGAGTGGAAAGAAGTAGAGTGGAATGAAGTGGAATGGAATGGACTGGCATAGAATGGAGTGGAATTGAATGCAATGGAGTGGATTGGAAAGGAATGCAAAGGAGTAGAGTGGAGTAGAGTGGTGTGGAGTGGAGTGGAATGGAGCTGAATGTACTTCAATGGAGTACAATGGAATGGAACGGAGTGGAATGGAATGGAATGATATGAGGTGGATTGGAGTGGAATGCAGTGGAGTGCAATGGAATGGAATGGAATGGAATGGAGTAGAGTGTAATGGAATGCAGTGGCGATAAGTGGAGTGGAATGGAATGCATTGGAGTAGAGTGGAGTGGAATGGAATGGAATGGAGTGGAGTGGAGGGGAGTGGAGTGGAATGGAATTGAGTGAAGTGGAGTGCAGTTGAATGGAATATCGTGGTGTGGAGTGGAGTGGAAGTGAATGGAGTGAATAGGAGTGGAATGGAGTGGAAGGTAACGGAGTGGAATGGAGTCGAATGGAGTGGAATGGAGTAGAGTGGATTAGAGTGGAATGGTGTCGAACGGACTGGAATGGAATGGAATGGAGTGGAATGGAATTGAATCAAATGGAATGGAGTGGAGTGGAATGGAGTGGAGTGGAGTGGAGTGGAATGAAATGAAATGGAAGGGAGTGGAGAGAAACGCAGTTGATTGGAGTGGAGTGGAGTGGAAAGGAATGGAAAGGAGTGGGATGGAGACGTATGGATTGGAGTGGAATGGAGTGGAATGGAATGAAGTGGAAAGGAGTGGAACGGAGTGAAATTGAATTTAGTGGACTGGAGTGGAATGGAGTTAAATGGAATGGAATGGAATGGAGTGGAATGGAATGGAATGGAGTGGAGTGGAATGGAATAGAATGGCATGGAATGGAATAGAATGGGATGGAGTGGAGTGGAGAGGAGTGGAATGGATTGGAGTGAAGTGGAGTGGAATGGAATTGAGTGGAGCGGAGAGGAAAGGAATGGAATGGAGTGGAGTGGAATGGCATGGAATGGAGTGGAATGGAATGGATAGTAGTGGAGTGGAGTGGAGTGGATTGGAGTGTAGTGGAAGGGAATGGAGTGCAGTGTAATGGACTGGAATGGAGCAGAGCAGAATGGAGTGGACTGGACTGGAGTGGAATGGAATGGGATGGCATGGAATGGGAGCTGAGATTTTACCAATGTGCTCTAGGCAGGGTGACTGGGTGTCATACTCTCAAAAGAAAGGAATGGAATGGAACGCAGTGGAATGGAATGGAACAGAGTGGACATTAGTGGAGTGGAATGTGGAGGAATGGAATGAAATGGAACGTAATGGCATGAAATGGAGTGGTGTGGGGTGGAATGGATTATAGTGGAATGGGGTGGAAAGGAATGGGATGGAGTGGAATGAAGTGGAGTGCAGTGGAGTGGAACGGAGTTGAATGGCATAGAATTGAGTGGACAGTAGTGGAATGTTTTGGAATGCAATGGAATCCATTGTAATAGAATGGAATACAACGGAAAGTTGACATGGAGTGTGAGCTGAGATTGTGCCACTGCACTCCAGACTGGGTGACACGTTATATCCTGTGGATAGAAAGGAATGGAATGCAATAGAGTGAAATGGAATGGAGTGGAATGGAATTGAATGGAATGGAGTGGAGTGGAGTGGAGTCGAATGGAGACGAATGGAATGGGACGGAGTGGAATGGAACGGAGTGGAGTGGAGTATCGTGGAGTGAAATAGAATGGAATGCACTGGGTTGGAATGGAATGCAATGGACTGCTGAAAGGAAATGTGAGCTGTTATTGTTCCACTGCACTCCAGCCTTTGTGACGGAATGAAATCCTGTGGAAAAAAAGGAATGGAATGGAATGGAATGGAATGGAATGGAATGGAATGGAATGGAATGGAGTGGAGTGGAGTGGTGTGGAGAGGAGTGTAGTGGAGTGGAGTGAAATGGAGTGGAGTGTCGTGGAGGAGAGTGGAATGGAGTGGAATGGAATGGAGAGGAAAGGAACGGAGTGGAGTGGAATGGAACGGAGTGGAGTGGAATGGAATCCAATGGAATGAAATGGAATTGAATCGAATGGAATGAAGAAATATGTGCAGTGATTTGGCCACTGCGCTGGAGCCTGTGTGAGAGAGGGAGATCCTGTCGATAAAACAGTGTGGAATGGAAGGGATTGGAATGGAATGGAATGGAACGTATTGGAGTGGAGTGGAGTGGAATTGAGTGGAGTGGAGTGCACTGGAATGGAATGGAATGCAATGGAATGTAATGGAATGATGAAATGATATGTGAGCTGAGATTGTGCCACTGCACTCCACGCTGGGTGACAGAGTGAGATACTCTTGAAAGAAAGAAATGGAATGGAAAGAATTTTTAATTGGGTGGATTCGAGTGGACTGAAGTAGAGTGCAGTGGAATAGAGAGGAATGGAATGGAATGGAATCGGATGTAAAGGAATGGAATGATGTGGAGTGGAGTGGTGAGGAGTGTAGTGCTGTGGAATGGAGCAGAAAGTAACGGGATGGTGTGGAGTGGAGTGCAGTGCAGTGGAGTGGAGAGGAGTGCAATGGCGTGGAATGGAATCGGATGTAAAGGAACGTACTGGAGTGGAGCGGAGTGGAAAGGAGTGGAATGGAATGGAATTGAATGTAATGGAAAGCAAAGGAATGGAATGGGATGCAATGGAATTTAATGCAATAGAATGCAGTTCAATAGAGAGTTGACATGTAATGTGAGCTGAGATTGTGCCTAAGCTCTCCAGGCTGTTTGACACAGTGATATCGTGTGGAAAGAATGGAATGGAATGCAGTGGTGTGAAATGGAATGGAATGTAGTGGACAGGAGTAGAATGGAGTGGAGTGAAGAGGAACAGAGTGGAATGGAATGGGATGCAGTGGAATGGAATGCAGTGGAGTGGAGTGAAATAGAACGAAATGGAATGGGATGGAATGGAATGCAATGGAATGGAGAAGAGAAATGTGAGCTGAGATTGTGTGACTACACTCCAGCCTTAGTGACCGAGAGAGATTCTGTGGAAGGAAAGAACTGATTTCAAAGGAGTGGAATGGAAGGGAATGTAGTACAGTGGAGTAGAGTGGAATGGAGTGAAACAGAATAGAATGGAGTGGAAGGCAATGGAATGGAATGGAATGGAGTGGAGTGGAATAGAGAGGAGTGCACTGCAATGGAGTGGAGTGGAGTGGAAGGGAGTGGAATGCAATGGAATGTAGTGGAGTGCAGTGGAGTGGAATGGAATGGAGTGGACAGGAGTGGAAGGAGTAGAGTGGACTGGAATGGAATAGAATGGAACAGAATACAGTGGAGTGGAGGGGAGTGGAGGTGAGAGGAGTGGCATGGAGTGGAATGGAATGGAGTGAAATGGAATCCAATGGATTGGAATGGAGTGGAGTGGAGTGGAGTGGAATGGAGAGGAGTCGAATGGAATGGAAGGGAATGCAACGGAACGCAGTGGTGTGGATTGGAATGCAGTGAAATGGAGTACTATGGAATCTAAAGGAGTGGAGTGGAGTCTAGTGGAGTGGAATGGAATGGAACAAAATGGAATGGAATGGCACGGAATGGAGTGGAGTAGAGTGGAGTGGGAAGGAAGGGAGATGAGTGGAATGGAGAGGAATGGAATGCAGTGGAGTGGATTGGATTGGAATGAACTGGAATGGAGAGGAATGGAATGAAGTGGAACGGAATGGACTGCAATGGAATTGAATGGAGTGAAGTGGAAAGTAGTGGAGTGGAGTGGAATGGAGTGGAAATGAATGGAATGGAGTGGAATGGAAGGGAATGGAGACAAGTGGATAGGAATTGACTGAAGCAGATTGGAGTGGAGTGGAGTGGAGTGGCATGGAATGGAATGAAGTGGATGGGAATGCAATGGAGTGGAATGAAATGGAATAAAATGGAATTGAGTGGAATGGAGTGGAATGGAGTGGAGTGGAGAGGAATGGAATGGAGTGGAAAAGTCTGAAAGGAGTGGAATGGAGTGGAGTGGAATGCAATGGAGTAGATTGGAATGAAGTGGAAAGGAATAGAAAGGAGAGAAGTAGAGTAGAATGGAGTGGATTGGAATGGAGGGGAGCAGAGTGGAGTTAACAGCGGTGGATTGGAATACAGTGGATGGGGTAGAGTGGAAGGGAGTGGAATTATATGGAATGGAATGGATTGGATTGGAGTGGAAGGGAGTGGAGTGGAGTTGAAAGTAGAGGAATCGAAAGAAGTGGAAAGGAGTGGAGTAGAGTGGATTAGAGTGGATTGGAATGGAATGGAGTGGAGTGGAATGGTGTGGAAACGAATGGAAGGGAGGGGAGTGGAATGGAACGAAATGGAATGGAATGTAGTGGAATGGAGAGGAGTGGAGTGGACTGGAGTGGAATGTAATCGAATGGAGTGTACTGGAGTGGAATGTATTTGAGAGGCGGGTAATGGAGAGGAATTGAGTGGAGTGGAGTGGAGTGAAATACATCGGAATGGCACGGAATTGAATGGAATGGAGGGGAGTGGAATGCAGTGGAGTGGAGTCGATTGGAGTGGTGAGGAATAGAACGGAGTGGCATGGAATGGAGCACAGTGGAATGCAATGGAGTGGAGTGGATTGGAAAGGGGTGGAGTGGAGTGACGATGGGTGAAGTGGAATGTAATGGAGTGGAGTGCAGAGGAGTCTCATGGAATGGAATGGAATGGAACGCAATGGAAGCTGAGATTGTACCACTGCGCTCCAGGATGGGTGACACAGTGTGATACTCTCAAAAGAAAGGAATGG
The DNA here is from genome assembly GCF_028885655.2 of Pongo abelii. NCBI lineage: Eukaryota > Metazoa > Chordata > Mammalia > Primates > Hominidae > Pongo > Pongo abelii. Next base: position 22,311,097 of record NC_072009.2, on the reverse strand, counting down.
AATGGAATGCAGTGGAATGGAATGGAATGCAATGGGGTGCATTGGAGTGGAGTGGAGTGAAGTGAAGTGGATTGGAGTGGAATGGAGAGGAATGGAACGGAATGGAATGGAATGAAGTAGACTGGAGTGGGGTGGAGTTGAGTGCAATGGAATGGAGCGAAATGGAATCAGATGCAGAGAAATGGAGTAGAGAGGAGTGCAGTAGAGTGGAAAGGAGTGCAATGGAGTGGAATGGAATCGGAAGTAACGGAAAGTAGTGGAGTGGATGGAACGGAAAGGAAAGGAGTGGAGCGGAGTGGAATGGAACGGAGCGGGAGGTGGGTTGGGGCCACTGCACTCCAGGCTGGCTGGCTGACTGAGGTATTCTCGCAATAAAGGAATGGAATGGAATGCCGTAGAGTGGAATGGAACGGAGTGGAGTGGAGTGGAATGGAGTGAGTTGGAGCAGAGTGGAATGAAGAATGCAATGGGATGGAAGGGAATTGAATGAAATGCAGTGGAATGCAGTGGAGTGCATTGCAGTGGAATGGAGCAGAATGGAATGGAAAGGAGTGGAATGGACAGGAGTGGAGTGCACTGGAGAGGAGAGGATAGGAATGCAGTGGAATGGAATTGGATGTAATGGAACGTAGAGGAGTGGAGTGGAATGGAGTGGGCCAGAGTGGAATGGAATGGAATGCAATGGAAAGGAATGGAGTGGAATAGAATGGAATGGAATGGAATGGAATGGAGTGGGATGACTTGTAGTGGGGTGGAGTGAAATGGAGTATAATGGAATGGAGTGGAGTGGAGTGGAATGTGATAGAATGGAGAGGAGGGGAATGGAGCAGAATGGAATGGAGTGCAGCGGAATGGAGTGGAGTGGAATGGAATCAAATGGAGTGGAATGGAACAGAGTGGAATGGAATGGAGTGCAATAGACTAGAATTGAGTGTAGTGTAGTGGAATTTAGTGGAATGGACTGGAATGGAGTGGAATGGAATGGAATTGAGGGGAATGGAATGGAATGGAAAGGAATGGAAAGCAATGGAAAGGAATAGAATTGAATGCCACGGAATTAAAAGAATGCAATGGAATGCAATGGAATAGAATGCAATGGAATGTATAGTTGACATGTAATATGAGCTGAGATTGTGACGCTGCACTCCAGCCAGGGTGACATGGTGATATCCTGTCGTAAGAAGTGAATGGAATGCAATGGAGTGAAATGGAATGGAATGAAATGGAATGGAGCGGAGTGGAAGGGAATGGAGTGGAATGAAATAGAATGCAGTGGACTGTAATGGCATGGAGTGGAAAGAAGTAGAGTGGAATGGAGTGGAATGGAATGGACTGGCATAGAATGGAGTGGAATTGAATGCAATGGAGTGGATTGGAAAGGAATGCAAAGGAGTAGAGTGGAGTAGAGTGGTGTGGAGTGGAGTGGAATGGAGCTGAATGTACTTCAATGGAGTACAATGGAATGGAACGGAGTGGAATGGAATGGAATGATATGAGGTGGATTGGAGTGGAATGCAGTGGAGTGCAATGGAATGGAATAGAATGGAATGGAGTAGAGTGTAATGGAATGCAGTGGCGATAAGTGGAGTGGAATGGAATGCATTGGAGTAGAGTGGAGTGGAATGGAATGGAATGGAGTGGAGTGGAGGGGAGTGGAGTGGAATGGAATTGAGTGAAGTGGAGTGCAGTTGAATGGAATATCGTGGTGTGGAGTGGAGTGGAAGTGAATGGAGTGAATAGGAGTGGAATGGAGTGGAAGGTAACGGAGTGGAATGGAGTCGAATGGAGTGGAATGGAGTAGAGTGGATTAGAGTGGAATGGTGTCGAACGGACTGGAATGGAATGGAATGGAGTGGAATGGAATTGAATCAAATGGAATGGAGTGGAGTGGAATGGAGTGGAGTGGAGTGGAGTGGAATGAAATGAAATGGAAGGGAGTGGAGAGAAACGCAGTTGATTGGAGTGGAGTGGAGTGGAAAGGAATGGAAAGGAGTGGGATGGAGACGTATGGATTGGAGTGGAATGGAGTGGAATGGAATGAAGTGGAAAGGAGTGGAACGGAGTGAAATTGAATTTAGTGGACTGGAGTGGAATGGAGTTAAATGGAATGGAATGGAATGGAGTGGAATGGAATGGAATGGAGTGGAGTGGAATGGAATGGAATGGCATGGAATGGAATAGAATGGGATGGAGTGGAGTGGAGAGGAGTGGAATGGATTGGAGTGAAGTGGAGTGGAATGGAATTGAGTGGAGCGGAGAGGAAAGGAATGGAATGGAGTGGAGTGGAATGGCATGGAATGGAGTGGAATGGAATGGATAGTAGTGGAGTGGAGTGGAGTGGATTGGAGTGTAGTGGAAGGGAATGGAGTGCAGTGTAATGGACTGGAATGGAGCAGAGCAGAATGGAGTGGACTGGACTGGAGTGGAATGGAATGGGATGGCATGGAATGGGAGCTGAGATTTTACCAATGTGCTCTAGGCAGGGTGACTGGGTGTCATACTCTCAAAAGAAAGGAATGGAATGGAACGCAGTGGAATGGAATGGAACAGAGTGGACATTAGTGGAGTGGAATGTGGAGGAATGGAATGAAATGGAACGTAATGGCATGAAATGGAGTGGTGTGGGGTGGAATGGATTATAGTGGAATGGGGTGGAAAGGAATGGGATGGAGTGGAATGAAGTGGAGTGCAGTGGAGTGGAACGGAGTTGAATGGCATAGAATTGAGTGGACAGTAGTGGAATGTTTTGGAATGCAATGGAATCCATTGTAATAGAATGGAATACAACGGAAAGTTGACATGGAGTGTGAGCTGAGATTGTGCCACTGCACTCCAGACTGGGTGACACGTTATATCCTGTGGATAGAAAGGAATGGAATGCAATAGAGTGAAATGGAATGGAGTGGAATGGAATTGAATGGAATGGAGTGGAGTGGAGTGGAGTCGAATGGAGACGAATGGAATGGGACGGAGTGGAATGGAACGGAGTGGAGTGGAGTATCGTGGAGTGAAATAGAATGGAATGCACTGGGTTGGAATGGAATGCAATGGACTGCTGAAAGGAAATGTGAGCTGTTATTGTTCCACTGCACTCCAGCCTTTGTGACGGAATGAAATCCTGTGGAAAAAAAGGAATGGAATGGAATGGAATGGAATGGAATGGAATGGAATGGAATGGAATGGAGTGGAGTGGATTGGTGTGGAGAGGAGTGTAGTGGAGTGGAGTGAAATGGAGTGGAGTGTCGTGGAGGAGAGTGGAATGGAGTGGAATGGAATGGAGAGGAAAGGAACGGAGTGGAGTGGAATGGAACGGAGTGGAGTGGAATGGAATCCAATGGAATGAAATGGAATTGAATCGAATGGAATGAAGAAATATGTGCAGTGATTTGGCCACTGCGCTGGAGCCTGTGTGAGAGAGGGAGATCCTGTCGATAAAACAGTGTGGAATGGAAGGGATTGGAATGGAATGGAATGGAACGTATTGGAGTGGAGTGGAGTGGAATTGAGTGGAGTGGAGTGCACTGGAATGGAATGGAATGCAATGGAATGTAATGGAATGATGAAATGATATGTGAGCTGAGATTGTGCCACTGCACTCCACGCTGGGTGACAGAGTGAGATACTCTTGAAAGAAAGAAATGGAATGGAAAGAATTTTTAATTGGGTGGATTCGAGTGGACTGAAGTAGAGTGCAGTGGAATAGAGAGGAATGGAATGGAATGGAATCGGATGTAAAGGAATGGAATGATGTGGAGTGGAGTGGTGAGGAGTGTAGTGCTGTGGAATGGAGCAGAAAGTAACGGGATGGTGTGGAGTGGAGTGCAGTGCAGTGGAGTGGAGAGGAGTGCAATGGCGTGGAATGGAATCGGATGTAAAGGAACGTACTGGAGTGGAGCGGAGTGGAAAGGAGTGGAATGGAATGGAATTGAATGTAATGGAAAGCAAAGGAATGGAATGGGATGCAATGGAATTTAATGCAATAGAATGCAGTTCAATAGAGAGTTGACATGTAATGTGAGCTGAGATTGTGCCTAAGCTCTCCAGGCTGTTTGACACAGTGATATCGTGTGGAAAGAATGGAATGGAATGCAGTGGTGTGAAATGGAATGGAATGTAGTGGACAGGAGTAGAATGGAGTGGAGTGAAGAGGAACAGAGTGGAATGGAATGGGATGCAGTGGAATGGAATGCAGTGGAGTGGAGTGAAATAGAAAGAAATGGAATGGGATGGAATGGAATGCAATGGAATGGAGAAGAGAAATGTGAGCTGAGATTGTGTGACTACACTCCAGCCTTAGTGACCGAGAGAGATTCTGTGGAAGGAAAGAACTGATTTCAAAGGAGTGGAATGGAAGGGAATGTAGTACAGTGGAGTAGAGTGGAATGGAGTGAAACAGAATAGAATGGAGTGGAAGGCAATGGAATGGAATGGAATGGAGTGGAGTGGAATAGGGAGGAGTGCACTGCAATGGAGTGGAGTGGAGTGGAAGGGAGTGGAAAGCAATGGAATGTAGTGGAGTGCAGTGGAGTGGAATGGAATGGAGTGGACAGGAGTGGAAGGAGTAGAGTGGACTGGAATGGAATAGAATGGAACAGAATGCAGTGGAGTGGAGGGGAGTGGAGGTGAGTGGAGTGGCGTGGAGTGGAATGGAATGGAATGGAGTGAAATGGAATCCAATGGATTGGAATGGAGTGGAGTGGAGTGGAGTGGAATGGAGAGGAGTCGAATGGAATGGAAGGGAATGCAACGGAACGCAGTGGTGTGGATTGGAATGCAGTGAAATGGAGTACTATGGAATCTAAAGGAGTGGAGTGGAGTCTAGTGGAGTGGAATGGAATGGAACAAAATGGAATGGAATGGCACGGAATGGAGTGGAGTGGAGTGGAGTGGGAAGGAAGGGAGATGAGTGGAATGGAGAGGAATGGAATGCAGTGGAGTGGATTGGATTGGAATGAACTGGAATGGAGAGGAATGGAATGAAGTGGAACGGAATGGACTGCAATGGAATTGAATGGAGTGAAGTGGAAAGTAGTGGAGTGGAGTGGAATGGAGTGGAAATGAATGGAATGGAGTGGAATGGAAGGGAATGGAGACAAGTGGATAGGAATTGACTGAAGCAGATTGGAGTGGAGTGGAGTGGAGTGGCATGGAATGGAATGAAGTGGATGGGAATGCAATGGAGTGGAATGAAATGGAATGAAATGGAATGGAGTGGAATGGAGAGGAATGGAGTGGAAGTGGAGTGGAATGGAGGGGAGTAAGAGGAAGAGAATGGAATGGAATCGAAAGGAGGGAAGTGCAATTGTGTGGAGTGGAGTGGAGATGAAAGGAGTGGAGTGATGTGGAGTCGAGAGGAAAGGAATGGAATGGAATGGAATGGAGTTAAGTGGAGTGGAATGGAGTGGAAGGTAATGGAGTGGAATGAAAAGGAGTGGATTGGAATGGAGTGGAATGGAATGGAGTGGAACGGAGTGGAGTAGAATGGAGTGGGTTGCAGAGGAGTGGAATGGAGTGGAATGGAAGGGAACGGAAAGGAATGTAGTGGAAAGGAATGGAATGGAGTGGATTGAAATTGAATGGAAAGGATTGGAGTGCAGTGGACTGGAGGGGAGTGGAATAAAATGGAGTATAGTGCAGTGGAATGGAGTGGACTGGAGTGGAGATGAGTGGAGTGGACTGGAATGGAATGGAGTGGAGTGGAATGGTGTGGAGTGGGGTGGAAAGGAATGGAACAGAATGGAATGGAGAGGAATGGAGTGGCATGTAGTGGAGTGGAGTGAAGTGGAAAGGAATGGCATGGAATGGAGTAGAGTGGAATGGAGGGGTATGGAATGGAATGGAATGGAATTGAGTGGAATGGAGTGGAATGGAGTGGAGTGGAGAGGAATGGAATGGAGTGGAAAGGTCTGAAAGGAGTGGAATGGAGTGGAGTGGAATGCAATGGAGTAGATTGGAATGAAGTGGAAAGGAATAGAATGGAGAGAAGTAGAGTAGAATGGAGTGGATTGGAATGGAGGGGAGCAGAGTGGAGTTAACAGCGGTGGATTGGAATACAGTGGATGGGGTAGAGTGGAAGGGAGTGGAATTATATGGAATGGAATGGATTGGAGTGGAGTGGAAGGGAGTGGAGTGGAGTTGAAAGTAGAGGAATCGAAAGAAGTGGAAAGGAGTGGAGTAGAGTGGATTAGAGTGGATTGGAATGGAATGGAGTGGAGTGGAATGGTGTGGAAACGAATGGAAGGGAGGGGAGTGGAATGGAACGAAATGGAATGGAATGTAGTGGAATGGAGAGGAGTGGAGTGGACTGGAGTGGAATGTAATCGAATGGAGTGTACTGGAGTGGAATGTATTTGAGAGGCGGGTAATGGAGAGGAATTGAGTGGAGTGGAGTGGAGTGAAATACATCGGAATGGCACGGAATTGAATGGAATGGAGGGGAGTGGAATGCAGTGGAGTGGAGTCGATTGGAGTGGTGAGGAATAGAACGGAGTGGCATGGAATGGAGCACAGTGGAATGCAATGGAGTGGAGTGGATTGGAAAGGGGTGGAGTGGAGTGACGATGGGTGAAGTGGAATGTAATGGAGTGGAGTGCAGAGGAGTCTCATGGAATGGAATGGAATGGAACGCAATGGAAGCTGAGATTGTACCACTGCGCTCCAGGATGGGTGACACAGTGTGATACTCTCAAAAGAAAGGAATGGAATGGAATGCATTGGAATGGAATGGAACGCAATGGGGTGCATTGGAGTGGAGTGGAGTGAAGTGAAGTGGATTGGAGTGGAATGGAGAGGAATGGAACGGAATGGAATGGAATGAAGTAGACTGGAGTGGGGTGGAGTTGAGTGCAATGGAATGGAGCGAAATGGAATCAGATGCAGAGAAATGGAGTAGAGAGGAGTGCAGTAGAGTGGAAAGGAGTGCAATGGAGTGGAATGGAATCGGAAGTAACGGAAAGTAGTGGAGTGGATGGAACGGAAAGGAAAGGAGTGGAGCGGAGTGGAATGGAACGGAGCGGGAGGTGGGTTGGGGCCACTGCACTCCAGGCTGGCTGGCTGACTGAGGTATTCTCGCAATAAAGGAATGGAATGGAATGCCGTAGAATGGAATGGAACGGAGTGGAGTGGAGTGGAATGGAGTGAGTTGGAGCAGAGTGGAATGAAGAATGCAATGGGATGGAAGGGAATTGAATGAAATGCAGTGGAGTGCAGTGGAGTGCATTGCAGTGGAATGGAGCAGAATGGAATGGAAAGGAGTGGAATGGACAGGAGTGGAGTGCACTGGAGAGGAGAGGATAGGAATGCAGTGGAATGGAATTGGATGTAATGGAACGTAGAGGAGTGGAGTGGAATGGAGTGGGCCAGAGTGGAATGGAATGGAATGCAATGGAAAGGAATGGAGTGGAATAGAATGGAATGGAATGGAATGGAATGGAGTGGGATGACTTGTAGTGGGGTGGAGTGAAATGGAGTATAATGGAATGGAGTGGAGTGGAGTGGAATGTGATAGAATGGAGAGGAGGGGAATGGAGCAGAATGGAATGGAGTGCAGCGGAATGGAGTGGAGTGGAATGGAATCAAATGGAGTGGAATGGAACAGAGTGGAATGGAATGGAGTGCAATAGACTAGAATTGAGTGTAGTGTAGTGGAATTTAGTGGAATGGACTGGAATGGAGTGGAATGGAATGGAATTGAGGGGAATGGAATGGAATGGAAAGGAATGGAAAGCAATGGAAAGGAATAGAATTGAATGCCACGGAATTAAAAGAATGCAATGGAATGCAATGGAATAGAATGCAATGGAATGTATAGTTGACATGTAATATGAGCTGAGATTGTGACGCTGCACTCCAGCCAGGGTGACATGGTGATATCCTGTCGTAAGAAGTGAATGGAATGCAATGGAGTGAAATGGAATGGAATGAAATGGAATGGAGCGGAGTGGAAGGGAATGGAGTGGAATGAAATAGAATGCAGTGGACTGTAATGGCATGGAGTGGAAAGAAGTAGAGTGGAATGGAGTGGAATGGAATGGACTGGCATAGAATGGAGTGGAATTGAATGCAATGGAGTGGATTGGAAAGGAATGCAAAGGAGTAGAGTGGAGTAGAGTGGTGTGGAGTGGAGTGGAATGGAGCTGAATGTACTTCAATGGAGTACAATGGAATGGAACGGAGTGGAATGGAATGGAATGATATGAGGTGGATTGGAGTGGAATGCAGTGGAGTGCAATGGAATGGAATAGAATGGAATGGAGTAGAGTGTAATGGAATGCAGTGGCGATAAGTGGAGTGGAATGGAATGCATTGGAGTAGAGTGGAGTGGAATGGAATGGAATGGAGTGGAGTGGAGGGGAGTGGAGTGGAATGGAATTGAGTGAAGTGGAGTGCAGTTGAATGGAATATCGTGGTGTGGAGTGGAGTGGAAGTGAATGGAGTGAATAGGAGTGGAATGGAGTGGAAGGTAACGGAGTGGAATGGAGTCGAATGGAGTGGAATGGAGTAGAGTGGATTAGAGTGGAATGGTATCGAACGGACTGGAATGGAATGGAATGGAGTGGAATGGAATTGAATCAAATGGAATGGAGTGGAGTGGAATGGAGTGGAGTGGAGTGGAGTGGAATGAAATGAAATGGAAGGGAGTGGAGAGAAACGCAGTTGATTGGAGTGGAGTGGAGTGGAAAGGAATGGAAAGGAGTGGGATGGAGACGTATGGATTGGAGTGGAATGGAGTGGAATGGAATGAAGTGGAAAGGAGTGGAACGGAGTGAAATTGAATTTAGTGGACTGGAGTGGAATGGAGTTAAATGGAATGGAATGAAATGGAGTGGGATGGAATGGAATGGAGTGGAGTGGAATGGAATAGAATGGCATGGAATGGAATAGAATGGGATGGAGTGGAGTGGAGAGGAGTGGAATGGATTGGAGTGAAGTGGAGTGGAATGGAATTGAGTGGAGCGGAGAGGAAAGGAATGGAATGGAGTGGAGTGGAATGGCATGGAATGGAGTGGAATGGAATGGATAGTAGTGGAGTGGAGTGGAGTGGATTGGAGTGTAGTGGAAGGGAATGGAGTGCAGTGTAATGGACTGGAATGGAGCAGAGCAGAATGGAGTGGACTGGACTGGAGTGGAATGGAATGGGATGGCATGGAATGGGAGCTGAGATTTTACCAATGTGCTCTAGGCAGGGTGACTGGGTGTCATACTCTCAAAAGAAAGGAATGGAATGGAACGCAGTGGAATGGAATGGAACAGAGTGGACATTAGTGGAGTGGAATGTGGAGGAATGGAATGAAATGGAACGTAATGGCATGAAATGGAGTGGTGTGGGGTGGAATGGATTATAGTGGAATGGGGTGGAAAGGAATGGGATGGAGTGGAATGAAGTGGAGTGCAGTGGAGTGGAACGGAGTTGAATGGCATAGAATTGAGTGGACAGTAGTGGAATGTTTTGGAATGCAATGGAATCCATTGTAATAGAATGGAATACAACGGAAAGTTGACATGGAGTGTGAGCTGAGATTGTGCCACTGCACTCCAGACTGGGTGACACGTTATATCCTGTGGATAGAAAGGAATGGAATGCAATAGAGTGAAATGGAATGGAGTGGAATGGAATTGAATGGAATGGAGTGGAGTGGAGTGGAGTCGAATGGAGACGAATGGAATGGGACGGAGTGGAATGGAACGGAGTGGAGTGGAGTATCGTGGAGTGAAATAGAATGGAATGCACTGGGTTGGAATGGAATGCAATGGACTGCTGAAAGGAAATGTGAGCTGTTATTGTTCCACTGCACTCCAGCCTTTGTGACGGAATGAAATCCTGTGGAAAAAAAGGAATGGAATGGAATGGAATGGAATGGAATGGAATGGAATGGAATGGAATGGAATGGAATGGAGTGGAGTGGAGTGGTGTGGAGAGGAGTGTAGTGGAGTGGAGTGAAATGGAGTGGAGTGTCGTGGAGGAGAGTGGAATGGAGTGGAATGGAATGGAGAGGAAAGGAACGGAGTGGAGTGGAATGGAACGGAGTGGAGTGGAATGGAATCCAATGGAATGAAATGGAATTGAATCGAATGGAATGAAGAAATATGTGCAGTGATTTGGCCACTGCGCTGGAGCCTGTGTGAGAGAGGGAGATCCTGTCGATAAAACAGTGTGGAATGGAAGGGATTGGAATGGAATGGAATGGAACGTATTGGAGTGGAGTGGAGTGGAATTGAGTGGAGTGGAGTGCACTGGAATGGAATGGAATGCAATGGAATGTAATGGAATGATGAAATGATATGTGAGCTGAGATTGTGCCACTGCACTCCACGCTGGGTGACAGAGTGAGATACTCTTGAAAGAAAGAAATGGAATGGAAAGAATTTTTAATTGGGTGGATTCGAGTGGACTGAAGTAGAGTGCAGTGGAATAGAGAGGAATGGAATGGAATGGAATCGGATGTAAAGGAATGGAATGATGTGGAGTGGAGTGGCGAGGAGTGTAGTGCTGTGGAATGGAGCAGAAAGTAACGGGATGGTGTGGAGTGGAGTGCAGTGCAGTGGAGTGGAGAGGAGTGCAATGGCGTGGAATGGAATCGGATGTAGAGGAACGTACTGGAGTGGAGCGGAGTGGAAAGGAGTGGAATGGAATGGAATTGAATGTAATGGAAAGCAAAGGAATGGAATGGGATGCAATGGAATTTAATGCAATAGAATGCAGTTCAATAGAGAGTTGACATGTAATGTGAGCTGAGATTGTGCCTAAGCTCTCCAGGCTGTTTGACACAGTGATATCGTGTCGAAAGAATGGAATGGAATGCAGTGGTGTGAAATGGAATGGAATGTAGTGGACAGGAGTAGAATGGAGTGGAGTGAAGAGGAACAGAGTGGAATGGAATGGGATGCAGTGGAATGGAATGCAGTGGAGTGGAGTGAAATAGAAAGAAATGGAATGGGATGGAATGGAATGCAATGGAATGGAGAAGAGAAATGTGAGCTGAGATTGTGTGACTACACTCCAGCCTTAGTGACCGAGAGAGATTCTGTGGAAGGAAAGAACTGATTTCAAAGGAGTGGAATGGAAGGGAATGTAGTACAGTGGAGTAGAGTGGAATGGAGTGAAACAGAATAGAATGGAGTGGAAGGCAATGGAATGGAATGGAATGGAGTGGAGTGGAATAGAGAGGAGTGCACTGCAATGGAGTGGAGTGGAGTGGAAGGGAGTGGAATGCAATGGAATGTAGTGGAGTGCAGTGGAGTGGAATGGAATGGAGTGGACAGGAGTGGAAGGAGTAGAGTGGACTGGAATGGAATAGAATGGAACAGAATGCAGTGGAGTGGAGGGGAGTGCAGGTGAGTGGAGTGGCATGGAGTGGAATGGAATGGAATGGAGTGAAATGGAATCCAATGGATTGGAATGGAGTGGAGTGGAGTGGAATGGAGAGGAGTCGAATGGAATGGAAGGGAATGCAACGGAACGCAGTGGTGTGGATTGGAATGCAGTGAAATGGAGTACTATGGAATCTAAAGGAGTGGAGTGGAGTCTAGTGGAGTGGAATGGAATGGAACAAAATGGAATGGAATGGCACGGAATGGAGTGGAGTAGAGTGGAGTGGGAAGGAAGGGAGATGAGTGGAATGGAGAGGAATGGAATGCAGTGGAGTGGATTGGATTGGAATGAACTGGAATGGAGAGGAATGGAATGAAGTGGAACGGAATGGACTGCAATGGAATTGAATGGAGTGAAGTGGAAAGTAGTGGAGTGGAGTGGAATGGAGTGGAAATGAATGGAATGGAGTGGAATGGAAGGGAATGGAGACAAGTGGATAGGAATTGACTGAAGCAGATTGGAGTGGAGTGGAGTGGAGTGGCATGGAATGGAATGAAGTGGATGGGAATGCAATGGAGTGGAATGAAATGGAATAAAATGGAATGGAGTGGAATGGAGAGGAATGGAGTGGAGTGGAGTGGAATGGAGGGGAGTAAGAGGAAGAGAATGGAATGGAATCGAAAGGAGGGAAGTGCAATTGTGTGGAGTGGAGTGGAGATGAAAGGAGTGGAGTGATGTGGAGTCGAGAGGAAAGGAATGGAATGGAATGGAATGGAGTTAAGTGGAGTGGAATGGAGTGGAAGGTAATGGAGTGGAATGAAAAGGAGTGGATTGGAATGGATTGGAATGGAATGGAGTGGAACGGAGTGGAGTAGAATGGAGTGGGTTGCAGAGGAGTGGAATGGAGTGGAATGGAAGGGAACGGAAAGGAATGTAGTGGAAAGGAATGGAATGGAGTGGATTGAAATTGAATGGAAAGGATTGGAGTGCAGTGGACTGGAGGGGAGTGGAATAAAATGGAGTATAGTGCAGTGGAATGGAGTGGACTGGAGTGGAGATGAGTGGAGTGGACTGGAATGGAATGGAGTGGAGTGGAATGGTGTGGAGTGGGGTGGAAAGGAATGGAACAGAATGGAATGGAGAGGAATGGAGTGGCATGTAGTGGAGTGGAGTGAAGTGGAAAGGAATGGCATGGAATGGAGTAGAGTGGAATGGAGGGGTATGGAATGGAATGGAATGGAATTGAGTGGAATGGAGTGGAATGGAGTGGAGTGGAGAGGAATGGAATGGAGTGGAAAGGTCTGAAAGGAGTGGAATGGAGTGGAGTGGAATGCAATGGAGTAGATTGGAATGAAGTGGAAAGGAATAGAATGGAGAGAAGTAGAGTAGAATGGAGTGGATTGGAATGGAGGGGAGCAGAGTGGAGTTAACAGCGGTGGATTGGAATACAGTGGATGGGGTAGAGTGGAAGGGAGTGGAATTATATGGAATGGAATGGATTGGAGTGGAGTGGAAGGGAGTGGAGTGGAGTTGAAAGTAGAGGAATCAAAAGAAGTGGAAAGGAGTGGAGTAGAGTGGATTAGAGTGGATTGGAATGGAATGGAGTGGAGTGGAATGGTGTGGAAACGAATGGAAGGGAGGGGAGTGGAATGGAACGAAATGGAATGGAATGTAGTGGAATGGAGAGGAGTGGAGTGGACTGGAGTGGAATGTAATCGAATGGAGTGTACTGGAGTGGAATGTATTTGAGAGGCGGGTAATGGAGAGGAGTGGAATGTATTTGAGAGGCGGGTAGTGGAGTGGAGTGGAGTGAAATACATCGGAATGGCACGGAATTGAATGGAATGGAGGGGAGTGGAATGCAGTGGAGTGGAGTCGATTGGAGTGGTGAGGAATAGAACGGAGTGGCATGGAATGGAGCACAGTGGAATGCAATGGAGTGGAGTGGATTGGAAAGGGGTGGAGTGGAGTGACGATGGGTGAAGTGGAATGTAATGGAGTGGAGTGCAGAGGAGTCTCATGGAATGGAATGGAATGGAACGCAATGGAAGCTGAGATTGTACCACTGCGCTCCAGGATGGGTGACACAGTGTGATACTCTCAAAAGAAAGGAATGGAATGGAATGCAGTGGAATGGAATGGAATGCAATGGGGTGCATTGGAGTGGAGTGGAGTGAAGTGAAGTGGATTGGAGTGGAATGGAGAGGAATGGAACGGAATGGAATGGAATGAAGTAGACTGGAGTGGGGTGGAGTTGAGTGCAATGGAATGGAGCGAAATGGAATCAGATGCAGAGAAATGGAGTAGAGAGGAGTGCAGTAGAGTGGAAAGGAGTGCAATGGAGTGGAATGGAATCGGAAGTAACGGAAAGTAGTGGAGTGGATGGAACGGAAAGGAAAGGAGTGGAGCGGAGTGGAATGGAACGGAGCGGGAGGTGGGTTGGGGCCACTGCACTCCAGGCTGGCTGGCTGACTGAGGTATTCTCGCAATAAAGGAATGGAATGGAATGCCGTAGAGTGGAATGGAACGGAGTGGAGTGGAGTGGAATGGAGTGAGTTGGAGCAGAGTGGAATGAAGAATGCAATGGGATGGAAGGGAATTGAATGAAATGCAGTGGAGTGCAGTGGAGTGCATTGCAGTGGAATGGAGCAGAATGGAATGGAAAGGAGTGGAATGGACAGGAGTGGAGTGCACTGGAGAGGAGAGGATAGGAATGCAGTGGAATGGAATTGGATGTAATGGAACGTAGAGGAGTGGAGTGGAATGGAGTGGGCCAGAGTGGAATGGAATGGAATGCAATGGAAAGGAATGGAGTGGAATAGAATGGAATGGAATGGAATGGAATGGAATGGAGTGGGATGACTTGTAGTGGGGTGGAGTGAAATGGAGTATAATGGAATGGAGTGGAGTGGAGTGGAATGTGATAGAATGGAGAGGAGGGGAATGGAGCAGAATGGAATGGAGTGCAGCGGAATGGAGTGGAGTGGAATGGAATCAAATGGAGTGGAATGGAACAGAGTGGAATGGAATGGAGTGCAATAGACTAGAATTGAGTGTAGTGTAGTGGAATTTAGTGGAATGGACTGGAATGGAGTGGAATGGAATGGAATTGAGGGGAATGGAATGGAATGGAAAGGAATGGAAAGCAATGGAAAGGAATAGAATTGAATGCAACGGAATTAAAAGAATGCAATGGAATGCAATGGAATAGAATGCAATGGAATGTATAGTTGACATGTAATATGAGCTGAGATTGTGACACTGCACTCCAGCCAGGGTGACATGGTGATATCCTGTCGTAAGAAGTGAATGGAATGCAATGGAGTGAAATGGAATGGAATGAAATGGAATGGAGCGGAGTGGAAGGGAATGGAGTGGAATGATATAGAATGCAGTGGACTGTAATGGCATGGAGTGGAAAGAAGTAGAGTGGAATAGAGTGGAATGGAATGGACTGGCATAGAATGGAGTGGAATTGAATGCAATGGAGTGGATTGGAAAGGAATGCAAAGGAGTAGAGTGGAGTAGAGTGGTGTGGAGTGGAGTGGAATGGAGCTGAATGTACTTCAATGGAGTACAATGGAATGGAACGGAGTGGAATGGAATGGAATGATATGAAGTGGATTGGAGTGGAATGGAATGGAATAGAATGGAATGGAGTAGAGTGTAATGGAATGCAGTGGCGATAAGTGGAGTGGAATGGAATGCATTGGAGTAGAGTGGAGTGGAATGGAATGGAATGGAGTGGAGTGGAGGGGAGTGGAGTGGAATGGAATTGAGTGAAGTGGAGTGCAGTTGAATGGAATATCGTGGTGTGGAGTGGAGTGGAAGTGAATGGAGTGAATAGGAGTGGAATGGAGTGGAAGGTAACGGAGTGGAATGGAGTCGAATGGAGTGGAATGGAGTAGAGTGGATTAGAGTGGAATGGTGTCGAACGGACTGGAATGGAATGGAATGGAGTGGAATGGAATTGAATCAAATGGAATGGAGTGGAGTGGAGTGGAGTGGAATGAAATGAAATGGAAGGGAGTGGAGAGAAACGCAGTTGATTGGAGTGGAGTGGAGTGGAAAGGAATGGAAAGGAGTGGGATGGAGACGTATGGATTGGAGTGGAATGGAGTGGAATGGAATGAAGTGGAAAGGAGTGGAACGGAGTGAAATTGAATTTAGTGGACTGGAGTGGAATGGAGTTAAATGGAATGGAATGGAATGGAGTGGAATGGAATGGAATGGAGTGGAGTGGAATGGAATAGAATGGCATGGAATGGAATAGAATGGGATGGAGTGGAGTGGAGAGGAGTGGAATGGATTGGAGTGAAGTGGAGTGGAATGGAATTGAGTGGAGCGGAGAGGAAAGGAATGGAATGGAGTGGAGTGGAATGGCATGGAATGGAGTGGAATGGAATGGATAGTAGTGGAGTGGAGTGGAGTGGATTGGAGTGTAGTGGAAGGGAATGGAGTGCAGTGTAATGGACTGGAATGGAGCAGAGCAGAATGGAGTGGACTGGACTGGAGTGGAATGGAATGGGATGGCATGGAATGGGAGCTGAGATTTTACCAATGTGCTCTAGGCAGGGTGACTGGGTGTCATACTCTCAAAAGAAAGGAATGGAATGGAACGCAGTGGAATGGAATGGAACAGAGTGGACATTAGTGGAGTGGAATGTGGAGGAATGGAATGAAATGGAACGTAATGGCATGAAATGGAGTGGTGTGGGGTGGAATGGATTATAGTGGAATGGGGTGGAAAGGAATGGGATGGAGTGGAATGAAGTGGAGTGCAGTGGAGTGGAACGGAGTTGAATGGCATAGAATTGAGTGGACAGTAGTGGAATGTTTTGGAATGCAATGGAATCCATTGTAATAGAATGGAATACAACGGAAAGTTGACATGGAGTGTGAGCTGAGATTGTGCCACTGCACTCCAGACTGGGTGACACGTTATATCCTGTGGATAGAAAGGAATGGAATGCAATAGAGTGAAATGGAATGGAGTGGAATGGAATTGAATGGAATGGAGTGGAGTGGAGTGGAGTCGAATGGAGACGAATGGAATGGGACGGAGTGCAAAGGAACGGAGTGGAGTGGAGTATCGTGGAGTGAAATAGAATGGAATGCACTGGGTTGGAATGGAATGCAATGGACTGCTGAAAGGAAATGTGAGCTGTTATTGTTCCACTGCACTCCAGGCTTTGTGACGGAATGAAATCCTGTGGAAAAAAAGGAATGGAATGGAATGGAATGGAATGGAATGGAATGGAGTGGAGTGGAGTGGTGTGGAGAGGAGTGTAGTGGAGTGGAGTGAAATGGAGTGGAGTGTCGTGGAGGAGAGTGGAATGGAGTGGAATGGAATGGAGAGGAAAGGAACGGAGTGGAGTGGAATGGAACGGAGTGGAGTGGAATGGAATCCAATGGAATGAAATGGAATTGAATCGAATGGAATGAAGAAATATGTGCAGTGATTTGGCCACTGCGCTGGAGCCTGTGTGAGAGAGGGAGATCCTGTCGATAAAACAGTGTGGAATGGAAGGGATTGGAATGGAATGGAATGGAACGTATTGGAGTGGAGTGGAGTGGAATTGAGTGGAGTGGAGTGCACTGGAATGGAATGGAATGCAATGGAATGTAATGGAATGATGAAATGATATGTGAGCTGAGATTGTGCCACTGCACTCCACGCTGGGTGACAGAGTGAGATACTCTTGAAAGAAAGAAATGGAATGGAAAGAATTTTTAATTGGGTGGATTCGAGTGGACTGAAGTAGAGTGCAGTGGAATAGAGAGGAATGGAATGGAATGGAATCGGATGTAAAGGAATGGAATGATGTGGAGTGGAGTGGTGAGGAGTGTAGTGCTGTGGAATGGAGCAGAAAGTAACGGGATGGTGTGGAGTGGAGTGCAGTGCAGTGGAGTGGAGAGGAGTGCAATGGCGTGGAATGGAATCGGATGTAAAGGAACGTACTGGAGTGGAGCGGAGTGGAAAGGAGTGGAATGGAATGGAATTGAATGTAATGGAAAGCAAAGGAATGGAATGGGATGCAATGGAATTTAATGCAATAGAATGCAGTTCAATAGAGAGTTGACATGTAATGTGAGCTGAGATTGTGCCTAAGCTCTCCAGGCTGTTTGACACAGTGATATCGTGTGGAAAGAATGGAATGGAATGCAGTGGTGTGAAATGGAATGGAATGTAGTGGACAGGAGTAGAATGGAGTGGAGTGAAGAGGAACAGAGTGGAATGGAATGGGATGCAGTGGAATGGAATGCAGTGGAGTGGAGTGAAATAGAAAGAAATGGAATGGGATGGAATGGAATGCAATGGAATGGAGAAGAGAAATGTGAGCTGAGATTGTGTGACTACACTCCAGCCTTAGTGACCGAGAGAGATTCTGTGGAAGGAAAGAACTGATTTCAAAGGAGTGGAATGGAAGGGAATGTAGTACAGTGGAGTAGAGTGGAATGGAGTGAAACAGAATAGAATGGAGTGGAAGGCAATGGAATGGAATGGAATGGAGTGGAGTGGAATAGAGAGGAGTGCACTGCAATGGAGTGGAGTGGAGTGGAAGGGAGTGGAATGCAATGGAATGTAGTGGAGTGCAGTGGAGTGGAATGGAATGGAGTGGACAGGAGTGGAAGGAGTAGAGTGGACTGGAATGGAATAGAATGGAACAGAATGCAGTGGAGTGGAGGGGAGTGGAGGTGAGTGGAGTGGCATGGAGTGGAATGGAATGGAATGGAGTGAAATGGAATCCAATGGATTGGAATGGAGTGGAGTGGAGTGGAGTGGAATGGAGAGGAGTCGAATGGAATGGAAGGGAATGCAACGGAACGCAGTGGTGTGGATTGGAATGCAGTGAAATGGAGTACTATGGAATCTAAAGGAGTGGAGTGGAGTCTAGTGGAGTGGAATGGAATGGAACAAAATGGAATGGAATGGCACGGAATGGAGTGGAGTAGAGTGGAGTGGGAAGGAAGGGAGATGAGTGGAATGGAGAGGAATGGAATGCAGTGGAGTGGATTGGATTGGAATGAACTGGAATGGAGAGGAATGGAATGAAGTGGAACGGAATGGACCGCAATGGAATTGAATGGAGTGAAGTGGAAAGTAGTGGAGTGGAGTGGAATGGAGTGGAAATGAATGGAATGGAGTGGAATGGAAGGGAATGGAGACAAGTGGATAGGAATTGACTGAAGCAGATTGGAGTGGAGTGGAGTGGAGTGGCATGGAATGGAATGAAGTGGATGGGAATGCAATGGAGTGGAATGAAATGGAATAAAATGGAATGGAGTGGAATGGAGAGGAATGGAGTGGAGTGGAGTGGAATGGAGGGGAGTAAGAGGAAGAGAATGGAATGGAATCGAAAGGAGGGAAGTGCAATTGTGTGGAGTGGAGTGGAGATGAAAGGAGTGGAGTGATGTGGAGTCGAGAGGAAAGGAATGGAATGGAATGGAATGGAGTTAAGTGGAGTGGAATGGAGTGGAAGGTAATGGAGTGGAATGAAAAGGAGTGGATTGGAATGGAGTGGAATGGAATGGAGTGGAACGGAGTGGAGTAGAATGGAGTGGGTTGCAGAGGAGTGGAATGGAGTGGAATGGAAGGGAACGGAAAGGAATGTAGTGGAAAGGAATGGAATGGAGTGGATTGAAATTGAATGGAAAGGATTGGAGTGCAGTGGACTGGAGGGGAGTGGAACAAAATGGAGTATAGTGCAGTGGAATGGAGTGGACTGGAGTGGAGATGAGTGGAGTGGACTGGAATGGAATGGAGGGGAGTGGAATGGTGTGGAGTGGGGTGGAAAGGAATGGAACAGAATGGAATGGAGAGGAATGGAGTGGCATGTAGTGGAGTGGAGTGAAGTGGAAAGGAATGGCATGGAATGGAGTAGAGTGGAATGGAGGGGTATGGAATGGAATGGAATGGAATTGAGTGGAATGGAGTGGAATGGAGTGGAGTGGAGAGGAATGGAATGGAGTGGAAAGGTCTGAAAGGAGTGGAATGGAGTGGAGTGGAATGCAATGGAGTAGATTGGAATGAAGTGGAAAGGAATAGAATGGAGAGAAGTAGAGTAGAATGGAGTGGATTGGAATGGAGGGGAGCAGAGTGGAGTTAACAGCGGTGGATTGGAATACAGTGGATGGGGTAGAGTGGAAGGGAGTGGAATTATATGGAATGGAATGGATTGGAGTGGAGTGGAAGGGAGTGGAGTGGAGTTGAAAGTAGAGGAATCGAAAGAAGTGGAAAGGAGTGGAGTAGAGTGGATTAGAGTGGATTGGAATGGAATGGAGTGGAGTGGAATGGTGTGGAAACGAATGAAAGGGAGGGGAGTGGAATGGAACGAAATGGAATGGAATGTAGTGGAATGGAGAGGAGTGGAGTGGACTGGAGTGGAATGTAATCGAATGGAGTGTACTGGAGTGGAATGTATTTGAGAGGCGGGTAATGGAGAGGAGTGGAATGTATTTGAGAGGCGGGTAGTGGAGTGGAGTGGAGTGAAATACATCGGAATGGCACGGAATTGAATGGAATGGAGGGGAGTGGAATGCAGTGGAGTGGAGTCGATTGGAGTGGTGAGGAATAGAACGGAGTGGCATGGAATGGAGCACAGTGGAATGCAATGGAGTGGAGTGGATTGGAAAGGGGTGGAGTGGAGTGACGATGGGTGAAGTGGAATGTAATGGAGTGGAGTGCAGAGGAGTCTCATGGAATGGAATGGAATGGAACGCAATGGAAGCTGAGATTGTACCACTGCGCTCCAGGATGGGTGACACAGTGTGATACTCTCAAAAGAAAGGAATGGAATGGAATGCAGTGGAATGGAATGGAATGCAATGGGGTGCATTGGAGTGGAGTGGAGTGAAGTGAAGTGGATTGGAGTGGAATGGAGAGGAATGGAACGGAATGGAATGGAATGAAGTAGACTGGAGTGGGGTGGAGTTGAGTGCAATGGAATGGAGCGAAATGGAATCAGATGCAGAGAAATGGAGTAGAGAGGAGTGCAGTAGAGTGGAAAGGAGTGCAATGGAGTGGAATGGAATCGGAAGTAACGGAAAGTAGTGGAGTGGATGGAACGGAAAGGAAAGGAGTGGAGCGGAGTGGAATGGAACGGAGCGGGAGGTGGGTTGGGGCCACTGCACTCCAGGCTGGCTGGCTGACTGAGGTATTCTCGCAATAAAGGAATGGAATGGAATGCCGTAGAGTGGAATGGAACGGAGTGGAGTGGAGTGGAATGGAGTGAGTTGGAGCAGAGTGGAATGAAGAATGCAATGGGATGGAAGGGAATTGAATGAAATGCAGTGGAGTGCAGTGGAGTGCATTGCAGTGGAATGGAGCAGAATGGAATGGAAAGGAGTGGAATGGACAGGAGTGGAGTGCACTGGAGAGGAGAGGATAGGAATGCAGTGGAATGGAATTGGATGTAATGGAACGTAGAGGAGTGGAGTGGAATGGAGTGGGCCAGAGTGGAATGGAATGGAATGCAATGGAAAGGAATGGAGTGGAATAGAATGGAATGGAATGGAATGGAATGGAGTGGGATGACTTGTAGTGGGGTGGAGTGAAACGGAGTATAATGGAATGGAGTGGAGTGGAGTGGAATGTGATAGAATGGAGAGGAGGGGAATGGAGCAGAATGGAATGGAGTGCAGCGGAATGGAGTGGAGTGGAATGGAATCAAATGGAGTGGAATGGAACAGAGTGGAATGGAATGGAGTGCAATAGACTAGAATTGAGTGTAGTGTAGTGGAATTTAGTGGAATGGACTGGAATGGAGTGGAATGGAATGGAATTGAGGGGAATGGAATGGAATGGAAAGGAATGGAAAGCAATGGAAAGGAATAGAATTGAATGCAACGGAATTAAAAGAATGCAATGGAATGCAATGGAATAGAATGCAATGGAATGTATAGTTGACATGTAATATGAGCTGAGATTGTGACACTGCACTCCAGCCAGGGTGACATGGTGATATCCTGTCGTAAGAAGTGAATGGAATGCAATGGAGTGAAATGGAATGGAATGAAATGGAATGGAGCGGAGTGGAAGGGAATGGAGTGGAATGAAATAGAATGCAGTGGACTGTAATGGCATGGAGTGGAAAGAAGTAGAGTGGAATGGAGTGGAATGGAATGGACTGGCATAGAATGGAGTGGAATTGAATGCAATGGAGTGGATTGGAAAGGAATGCAAAGGAGTAGAGTGGAGTAGAGTGGTGTGGAGTGGAGTGGAATGGAGCTGAATGTACTTCAATGGAGTACAATGGAATGGAACGGAGTGGAATGGAATGGAATGATATGAGGTGGATTGGAGTGGAATATAGTGGAGTGGAATGGAATGGAATAGAATGGAATGGAGTAGAGTGTAATGGAATGCAGTGGCGATAAGTGGAGTGGAATGGAATGCATTGGAGTAGAGTGGAGTGGAATGGAATGGAATGGAGTGGAGTGGAGGGGAGTGGAGTGGAATGGAATTGAGTGAAGTGGAGCGCAGTTGAATGGAATATCGTGGTGTGGAGTGGAGTGGAAGTGAATGGAGTGAATAGGAGTGGAATGGAGTGGAAGGTAACGGAGTGGAATGGAGTCGAATGGAGTGGAATGGAGTAGAGTGGATTAGAGTGGAATGGTGTCGAACGGACTGGAATGGAATGGAATGGAGTGGAATGGAATTGAATCAAATGGAATGGAGTGGAGTGGAATGGAGTGGAGTGGAGTGGAATGAAATGGAATGGAAGGGAGTGGAGAGAAACGCAGTTGATTGGAGTGGAGTGGAGTGGAAAGGAATGGAAAGGAGTGGGATGGAGACGTATGGATTGGAGTGGAATGGAGTGGAATGGAATGAAGTGGAAAGGAGTGGAACGGAGTGAAATTGAATTTAGTGGACTGGAGTGGAATGGAGTTAAATGGAATGGAATGGAATGGAGTGGAATGGAATGGAATGGAGTGGAGTGGAATGGAATAGAATGGCATGGAATGGAATAGAATGGGATGGAGTGGAGTGGAGAGGAGTGGAATGGATTGGAGTGAAGTGGAGTGGAATGGAAATGAGTGGAGTGGAGAGGAAAGGGATGGAATGGAGTGGAGTGGAATGGCATGGAATGGAGTGGAATGGAATGGATAGTAGTGGAGTGGAGTGGAGTGGATTGGAGTGTAGTGGAAGGGAATGGAGTGCAGTGTAATGGACTGGAATGGAGCAGAGCAGAATGGAGTGGACTGGACTGGAGTGGAATGGAATGGGATGGCATGGAATGGGAGCTGAGATTTTACCAATGTGCTCTAGGCAGGGTGACTGGGTGTCATACTCTCAAAAGAAAGGAATGGAATGGAACGCAGTGGAATGGAATGGAACAGAGTGGACATTAGTGGAGTGGAATGTGGAGGAATGGAATGAAATGGAACGTAATGGCATGAAATGGAGTGGTGTGGGGTGGAATGGATTATAGTGGAATGGGGTGGAAAGGAATGGGATGGAGTGGAATGAAGTGGAGTGCAGTGGAGTGGAACGGAGTTGAATGGCATAGAATTGAGTGGACAGTAGTGGAATGTTTTGGAATGCAATGGAATCCATTGTAATAGAATGGAATACAACGGAAAGTTGACATGGAGTGTGAGCTGAGATTGTGCCACTGCACTCCAGACTGGGTGACACGTTATATCCTGTGGATAGAAAGGAATGGAATGCAATAGAGTGAAATGGAATGGAGTGGAATGGAATTGAATGGAATGGAGTGGAGTGGAGTGGAGTCGAATGGAGACGAATGGAATGGGACGGAGTGGAATGGAACGGAGTGGAGTGGAGTATCGTGGAGTGAAATAGAATGGAATGCACTGGGTTGGAATGGAATGCAATGGACTGCTGAAAGGAAATGTGAGCTGTTATTGTTCCACTGCACTCCAGCCTTTGTGACGGAATGAAATCCTGTGGAAAAAAAGGAATGGAATGGAATGGAATGGAATGGAATGGAATGGAATGCAATGGAATGGATTGGAGTGGATTGGTGTGGAGAGGAGTGTAGTGGAGTGGAGTGAAATGGAGTGGAGTGTCGTGGAGGAGAGTGGAATGGAGTGGAATGGAATGGAGAGGAAAGGAACGGAGTGGAGTGGAATGGAACGGAGTGGAGTGGAATGGAATCCAATGGAATGAAATGGAATTGAATCGAATGGAATGAAGAAATATGTGCAGTGATTTGGCCACTGCGCTGGAGCCTGTGTGAGAGAGGGAGATCCTGTCGATAAAACAGTGTGGAATGGAAGGGATTGGAATGGAATGGAATGGAACGTACTGGAGTGGAGTGGAGTGGAATTGAGTGGAGTGGAGTGCACTGGAATGGAATGGAATGCAATGGAATGTAATGGAATGATGAAATGATATGTGAGCTGAGATTGTGCCACTGCACCCACGCTGGGTGACAGAGTGAGATACTCTTGAAAGAAAGAAATGGAATGGAAAGAATTTTTAATTGGGTGGATTCGAGTGGACTGAAGTAGAGTGCAGTGGAATAGAGAGGAATGGAATGGAATGGAATCGGATGTAAAGGAATGGAATGATGTGGAGTGGAGTGGTGAGGAGTGTAGTGCTGTGGAATGGAGCAGAAAGTAACGGGATGGTGTGGAGTGGAGTGCAGTGCAGTGGAGTGGAGAGGAGTGCAATGGCGTGGAATGGAATCGGATGTAAAGGAACGTACTGGAGTGGAGCGGAGTGGAAAGGAGTGGAATGGAATGGAATTGAATGTAATGGAAAGCAAAGGAATGGAATGGGATGCAATGGAATTTAATGCAATAGAATGCAGTTCAATAGAGAGTTGACATGTAATGTGAGCTGAGATTGTGCCTAAGCTCTCCAGGCTGTTTGACACAGTGATATCGTGTGGAAAGAATGGAATGGAATGCAGTGGTGTGAAATGGAATGGAATGTAGTGGACAGGAGTAGAATGGAGTGGAGTGAAGAGGAACAGAGTGGAATGGAATGGGATGCAGTGGAATGGAATGCAGTGGAGTGGAGTGAAATAGAAAGAAATGGAATGGGATGGAATGGAATGCAATGGAATGGAGAAGAGAAATGTGAGCTGAGATTGTGTGACTACACTCCAGCCTTAGTGACCGAGAGAGATTCTGTGGAAGGAAAGAACTGATTTCAAAGGAGTGGAATGGAAGGGAATGTAGTACAGTGGAGTAGAGTGGAATGGAGTGAAACAGAATAGAATGGAGTGGAAGGCAATGGAATGGAATGGAATGGAGTGGAGTGGAATAGAGAGGAGTGCACTGCAATGGAGTGGAGTGGAGTGGAAGGGAGTGGAATGCAATGGAATGTAGTGGAGTGCAGTGGAGTGGAATGGAATGGAGTGGACAGGAGTGGAAGGAGTAGAGTGGACTGGAATGGAATAGAATGGAACAGAATGCAGTGGAGTGGAGGGGAGTGGAGGTGAGTGGAGTGGCATGGAGTGGAATGGAATGGAATGGAGTGAAATGGAATCCAATGGATTGGAATGGAGTGGAGTGGAGTGGAGTGGAATGGAGAGGAGTCGAATGGAATGGAAGGGAATGCAACGGAACGCAGTGGTGTGGATTGGAATGCAGTGAAATGGAGTACTATGGAATCTAAAGGAGTGGAGTGGAGTCTAGTGGAGTGGAATGGAATGGAACAAAATGGAATGGAATGGCACGGAATGGAGTGGAGTAGAGTGGAGTGGGAAGGAAGGGAGATGAGTGGAATGGAGAGGAATGGAATGCAGTGGAGTGGATTGGATTGGAATGAACTGGAATGGAGAGGAATGGAATGAAGTGGAACGGAATGGACCGCAATGGAATTGAATGGAGTGAAGTGGAAAGTAGTGGAGTGGAGTGGAATGGAGTGGAAATGAATGGAATGGAGTGGAATGGAAGGGAATGGAGACAAGTGGATAGGAATTGACTGAAGCAGATTGGAGTGGAGTGGAGTGGAGTGGCATGGAATGGAATGAAGTGGATGGGAATGCAATGGAGTGGAATGAAATGGAATAAAATGGAATGGAGTGGAATGGAGAGGAATGGAGTGGAGTGGAGTGGAATGGAGGGGAGTAAGAGGAAGAGAATGGAATGGAATCGAAAGGAGGGAAGTGCAATTGTGTGGAGTGGAGTGGAGATGAAAGGAGTGGAGTGATGTGGAGTCGAGAGGAAAGGAATGGAATGGAATGGAATGGAGTTAAGTGGAGTGGAATGGAGTGGAAGGTAATGGAGTGGAATGAAAAGGAGTGGATTGGAATGGAGTGGAATGGAATGGAGTGGAACGGAGTGGAGTAGAATGGAGTGGGTTGCAGAGGAGTGGAATGGAGTGGAATGGAAGGGAACGGAAAGGAATGTAGTGGAAAGGAATGGAATGGAGTGGATTGAAATTGAATGGAAAGGATTGGAGTGCAGTGGACTGGAGGGGAGTGGAACAAAATGGAGTATAGTGCAGTGGAATGGAGTGGACTGGAGTGGAGATGAGTGGAGTGGACTGGAATGGAATGGAGTGGAGTGGAATGGTGTGGAGTGGGGTGGAAAGGAATGGAACAGAATGGAATGGAGAGGAATGGAGTGGCATGTAGTGGAGTGGAGTGAAGTGGAAAGGAATGGCATGGAATGGAGTAGAGTGGAATGGAGGGGTATGGAATGGAATGGAATGGAATTGAGTGGAATGGAGTGGAATGGAGTGGAGTGGAGAGGAATGGAATGGAGTGGAAAGGTCTGAAAGGAGTGGAATGGAGTGGAGTGGAATGCAATGGAGTAGATGGGAATGAAGTGGAAAGGAATAGAATGGAGAGAAGTAGAGTAGAATGGAGTGGATTGGAATGGAGGGGAGCGGAGTGGAGTTAACAGCAGTGGATTGGAATACAGTGGATGGGGTAGAGTGGAAGGGAGTGGAAATATATGGAATGGAATGGATTGGAGTGGAGTGGAAGGGAGTGGAGTGGAGTTGAAAGTAGAGGAATCGAAAGAAGTGGAAAGGAGTGGAGTAGAGTGGATTAGAGTGGATTGGAATGGAATGGAGTGGAGTGGAATGGTGTGGAAACGAATGAAAGGGAGGGGAGTGGAATGGAACGAAATGGAATGGAATGTAGTGGAATGGAGAGGAGTGGAGTGGACTGGAGTGGAATGTAATCGAATGGAGTGTACTGCAGTGGAATGTATTTGAGAGGCGGGTAATGGAGAGGAATTGAGTGGAGTGGAGTGGAGTGAAATACATCGGAATGGCACGGAATTGAATGGAATGGAGGGGAGTGGAATGCAGTGGAGTGGAGTCGATTGGAGTGGTGAGGAATAGAACGGAGTGGCATGGAATGGAGCACAGTGGAATGCAATGGAGTGGAGTGGATTGGAAAGGGGTGGAGTGGAGTGACGATGGGTGAAGTGGAATGTAATGGAGTGGAGTGCAGAGGAGTCTCATGGAATGGAATGGAATGGAACGCAATGGAAGCTGAGATTGTACCACTGCGCTCCAGGATGGGTGACACAGTGTGATACTCTCAAAAGAAAGGAATGGAATGGAATGCAGTGGAATGGAATGGAATGCAATGGGGTGCATTGGAGTGGAGTGGAGTGAAGTGAAGTGGATTGGAGTGGAATGGAGAGGAATGGAACGGAATGGAATGGAATGAAGTAGACTGGAGTGGGGTGGAATTGAGTGCAATGGAATGGAGCGAAATGGAATCAGATGCAGAGAAATGGAGTAGAGAGGAGTGCAGTAGAGTGGAAAGGAGTGCAATGGAGTGGAATGGAATCGGAAGTAACGGAAAGTAGTGGAGTGGATGGAACGGAAAGGAAAGGAGTGGAGCGGAGTGGAATGGAACGGAGCGGGAGGTGGGTTGGGGCCACTGCACTCCAGGCTGGCTGGCTGACTGAGGTATTCTCGCAATAAAGGAATGGAATGGAATGCCGTAGAGTGGAATGGAACGGAGTGGAGTGGAGTGGAATGGAGTGAGTTGGAGCAGAGTGGAATGAAGAATGCAATGGGATGGAAGGGAATTGAATGAAATGCAGTGGAGTGCAGTGGAGTGCATTGCAGTGGAATGGAGCAGAATGGAATGGAAAGGAGTGGAATGGACAGGAGTGGAGTGCACTGGAGAGGAGAGGATAGGAATGCAGTGGAATGGAATTGGATGTAATGGAACGTAGAGGAGTGGAGTGGAATGGAGTGGGCCAGAGTGGAATGGAATGGAATGCAATGGAAAGGAATGGAGTGGAATAGAATGGAATGGAATGGAATGGAATGGAGTGGGATGACTTGTAGTGGGGTGGAGTGAAATGGAGTATAACGGAATGGAGTGGAGTGGAGTGGAATGCGATAGAATGGAGAGGAGGGGAATGGAGCAGAATGGAATGGAGTGCAGCGGAATGGAGTGGAGTGGAATGGAATCAAATGGAGTGGAATGGAACAGAGTGGAATGGAATGGAGTGCAATAGACTAGAATTGAGTGTAGTGTAGTGGAATTTAGTGGAATGGACTGGAATGGAGTGGAATGGAATGGAATTGAGGGGAATGGAATGGAATGGAAAGGAATGGAAAGCAATGGAAAGGAATAGAATTGAATGCAACGGAATTAAAAGAATGCAATGGAATGCAATGGAATAGAATGCAATGGAATGTATAGTTGACATGTAATATGAGCTGAGATTGTGACACTGCACTCCAGCCAGGGTGACATGGTGATATCCTGTCGTAAGAAGTGAATGGAATGCAATGGAGTGAAATGGAATGGAATGAAATGGAATGGAGCGGAGTGGAAGGGAATGGAGTGGAATGAAATAGAATGCAGTGGACTGTAATGGCATGGAGTGGAAAGAAGTAGAGTGGAATGGAGTGGAATGGAATGGACTGGCATAGAATGGAGTGGAATTGAATGCAATGGAGTGGATTGGAAAGGAATGCAAAGGAGTAGAGTGGAGTAGAGTGGTGTGGAGTGGAGTGGAATGGAGCTGAATGTACTTCAATGGAGTACAATGGAATGGAACGGAGTGGAATGGAATGGAATGATATGAGGTGGATTGGAGTGGAATGTAGTGGAGTGGAATGGAATGGAATAGAATGGAATGGAGTAGAGTGTAATGGAATGCAGTGGCGATAAGTGGAGTGGAATGGAATGCATTGGAGTAGAGTGGAGTGGAATGGAATGGAATGGAGTGGAGTGGAGGGGAGTGGAGTGGAATGGAATTGAGTGAAGTGGAGTGCAGTTGAATGGAATATCGTGGTGTGGAGTGGAGTGGAAGTGAATGGAGTGAATAGGAGTGGAATGGAGTGGAAGGTAACGGAGTGGAATGGAGTCGAATGGAGTGGAATGGAGTAGAGTGGATTAGAGTGGAATGGTGTCGAACGGACTGGAATGGAATGGAATGGAGTGGAATGGAATTGAATCAAATGGAATGGAGTGGAGTGGAATGGAGTGGAGTGGAGTGAAATGAAATGGAATGGAAGGGAGTGGAGAGAAACGCAGTTGATTGGAGTGGAGTGGAGTGGAAAGGAATGGAAAGGAGTGGGATGGAGACGTATGGATTGGAGTGGAATGGAGTGGAATGGAATGAAGTGGAAAGGAGTGGAACGGAGTGAAATTGAATTTAGTGGACTGGAGTGGAATGGAGTTAAATGGAATGGAATGGAATGGAGTGGAATGGAATGGAATGGAGTGGAGTGGAATGGAATAGAATGGCATGGAATGGAATAGAATGGGATGGAGTGGAGTGGAGAGGAGTGGAATGGATTGGAGTGAAGTGGAGTGGAATGGAATTGAGTGGAGCGGAGAGGAAAGGAATGGAATGGAGTGGAGTGGAATGGCATGGAATGGAGTGGAATGGAATGGATAGTAGTGGAGTGGAGTGGAGTGGATTGGAGTGTAGTGGAAGGGAATGGAGTGCAGTGTAATGGACTGGAATGGAGCAGAGCAGAATGGAGTGGACTGGACTGGAGTGGAATGGAATGGGATGGCATGGAATGGGAGCTGAGATTTTACCAATGTGCTCTAGGCAGGGTGACTGGGTGTCATACTCTCAAAAGAAAGGAATGGAATGGAACGCAGTGGAATGGAATGGAACAGAGTGGACATTAGTGGAGTGGAATGTGGAGGAATGGAATGAAATGGAACGTAATGGCATGAAATGGAGTGGTGTGGGGTGGAATGGATTATAGTGGAATGGGGTGGAAAGGAATGGGATGGAGTGGAATGAAGTGGAGTGCAGTGGAGTGGAACGGAGTTGAATGGCATAGAATTGAGTGGACAGTAGTGGAATGTTTTGGAATGCAATGGAATCCATTGTAATAGAATGGAATACAACGGAAAGTTGACATGGAGTGTGAGCTGAGATTGTGCCACTGCACTCCAGACTGGGTGACACGTTATATCCTGTGGATAGAAAGGAATGGAATGCAATAGAGTGAAATGGAATGGAGTGGAATGGAATTGAATGGAATGGAGTGGAGTGGAGTGGAGTCGAATGGAGACGAATGGAATGGGACGGAGTGGAATGGAACGGAGTGGAGTGGAGTATCGTGGAGTGAAATAGAATGGAATGCACTGGGTTGGAATGGAATGCAATGGACTGCTGAAAGGAAATGTGAGCTGTTATTGTTCCACTGCACTCCAGCCTTTGTGACGGAATGAAATCCTGTGGAAAAAAAGGAATGGAATGGAATGGAATGGAATGGAGTGGAGTGGAGTGGTGTGGAGAGGAGTGTAGTGGAGTGGAGTGAAATGGAGTGGAGTGTCGTGGAGGAGAGTGGAATGGAGTGGAATGGAATGGAGAGGAAAGGAACGGAGTGGAGTGGAATGGAACGGAGTGGAGTGGAATGGAATCCAATGGAATGAAATGGAATTGAATCGAATGGAATGAAGAAATATGTGCAGTGATTTGGCCACTGCGCTGGAGCCTGTGTGAGAGAGGGAGATCCTGTCGATAAAACAGTGTGGAATGGAAGGGATTGGAATGGAATGGAATGGAACGTACTGGAGTGGAGTGGAGTGGAATTGAGTGGAGTGGAGTGCACTGGAATGGAATGGAATGCAATGGAATGTAATGGAATGATGAAATGATATGTGAGCTGAGATTGTGCCACTGCACTCCACGCTGGGTGACAGAGTGAGATACTCTTGAAAGAAAGAAATGGAATGGAAAGAATTTTTAATTGGGTGGATTCGAGTGGACTGAAGTAGAGTGCAGTGGAATAGAGAGGAATGGAATGGAATGGAATCGGATGTAAAGGAATGGAATGATGTGGAGTGGAGTGGTGAGGAGTGTAGTGCTGTGGAATGGAGCAGAAAGTAACGGGATGGTGTGGAGTGGAGTGCAGTGCAGTGGAGTGGAGAGGAGTGCAATGGCGTGGAATGGAATCGGATGTAAAGGAACGTACTGGAGTGGAGCGGAGTGGAAAGGAGTGGAATGGAATGGAATTGAATGTAATGGAAAGCAAAGGAATGGAATGGGATGCAATGGAATTTAATGCAATAGAATGCAGTTCAATAGAGAGTTGACATGTAATGTGAGCTGAGATTGTGCCTAAGCTCTCCAGGCTGTTTGACACAGTGATATCGTGTGGAAAGAATGGAATGGAATGCAGTGGTGTGAAATGGAATGGAATGTAGTGGACAGGAGTAGAATGGAGTGGAGTGAAGAGGAACAGAGTGGAATGGAATGGGATGCAGTGGAATGGAATGCAGTGGAGTGGAGTGAAATAGAAAGAAATGGAATGGGATGGAATGGAATGCAATGGAATGGAGAAGAGAAATGTGAGCTGAGATTGTGTGACTACACTCCAGCCTTAGTGACCGAGAGAGATTCTGTGGAAGGAAAGAACTGATTTCAAAGGAGTGGAATGGAAGGGAATGTAGTACAGTGGAGTAGAGTGGAATGGAGTGAAACAGAATAGAATGGAGTGGAAGGCAATGGAATGGAATGGAATGGAGTGGAGTGGAATAGAGAGGAGTGCACTGCAATGGAGTGGAGTGGAGTGGAAGGGAGTGGAATGCAATGGAATGTAGTGGAGTGCAGTGGAGTGGAATGGAATGGAGTGGACAGGAGTGGAAGGAGTAGAGTGGACTGGAATGGAACAGAATGGAACAGAATGCAGTGGAGTGGAGGGGAGTGGAGGTGAGTGGAGTGGCATGGAGTGGAATGGAATGGAATGGAGTGAAATGGAATCCAATGGATTGGAATGGAGTGGAGTGGAGTGGAGTGGAATGGAGAGGAGTCGAATGGAATGGAAGGGAATGCAACGGAACGCAGTGGTGTGGATTGGAATGCAGTGAAATGGAGTACTATGGAATCTAAAGGAGTGGAGTGGAGTCTAGTGGAGTGGAATGGAATGGAACAAAATGGAATGGAATGGCACGGAATGGAGTGGAGTAGAGTGGAGTGGGAAGGAAGGGAGATGAGTGGAATGGAGAGGAATGGAATGCAGTGGAGTGGATTGGATTGGAATGAACTGGAATGGAGAGGAATGGAATGAAGTGGAACGGAATGGACTGCAATGGAATTGAATGGAGTGAAGTGGAAAGTAGTGGAGTGGAGTGGAATGGAGTGGAAATGAATGGAATGGAGTGGAATGGAAGGGAATGGAGACAAGTGGATAGGAATTGACTGAAGCAGATTGGAGTGGAGTGGAGTGGAGTGGCATGGAATGGAATGAAGTGGATGGGAATGCAATGGAGTGGAATGAAATGGAATAAAATGGAATGGAGTGGAATGGAGAGGAATGGAGTGGAGTGGAGTGGAATGGAGGGGAGTAAGAGGAAGAGAATGGAATGGAATCGAAAGGAGGGAAGTGCAATTGTGTGGAGTGGAGTGGAGATGAAAGGAGTGGAGTGATGTGGAGTCGAGAGGAAAGGAATGGAATGGAATGGAATGGAGTTAAGTGGAGTGGAATGGAGTGGAAGGTAATGGAGTGGAATGAAAAGGAGTGCATTGGAATGGAGTGGAATGGAATGGAGTGGAACGGAGTGGAGCAGAATGGAGTGGGTTGCAGAGGAGTGGAATGGAGTGGAATGGAAGGGAACGGAAAGGAATGTAGTGGAAAGGAATGGAATGGAGTGGATTGAAATTGAATGGAAAGGATTGGAGTGCAGTGGACTGGAGGGGAGTGGAATAAAATGGAGTATAGTGCAGTGGAATGGAGTGGACTGGAGTGGAGATGAGTGGAGTGGACTGGAATGGAATGGAGTGGAGTGGAATGGTGTGGAGTGGGGTGGAAAGGAATGGAACAGAATGGAATGGAGAGGAATGGAGTGGCATGTAGTGGAGTGGAGTGAAGTGGAAAGGAATGGCATGGAATGGAGTAGAGTGGAATGGAGGGGTATGGAATGGAATGGAATGGAATTGAGTGGAATGGAGTGGAATGGAGTGGAGTAGAGAAGAATTGAATGGAGTGGAAAAGTCTGAAAGGAGTGGAATGGAGTGGAGTGGAATGCAATGGAGTAGATTGGAATGAAGTGGAAAGGAATAGAATGGAGAGAAGTAGAGTAGAATGGAGTGGATTGGAATGGAGGGGAGCAGAGTGTAGTTAACAGCGGTGGATTGGAATACAGTGGATGGGGTAGAGTGGAAGGGAGTGGAATTATATGGAATGGAATGGATTGGATTGGAGTGGAAGGGAGTGGAGTGGAGTTGAAAGTAGAGGAATCGAAAGAAGTGGAAAGGAGTGGAGTAGAGTGGATTAGAGTGGATTGGAATGGAATGGAGTGGAGTGGAATGGTGTGGAAACGAATGGAAGGGAGGGGAGTGGAATGGAACGAAATGGAATGGAATGTAGTGGAATGGAGAGGAGTGGAGTGGACTGGAGTGGAATGTAATCGAATGGAGTGTACTGGAGTGGAATGTATTTGAGAGGCGGGTAATGGAGAGGAATTGAGTGGGGTGGAGTGGAGTGAAATACATCGGAATGGCACGGAATTGAATGGAATGGAGGGGAGTGGAATGCAGTGGAGTGGAGTCGATTGGTGTGGTGAGGAATAGAACGGAGTGGCATGGAATGGAGCACAGTGGAATGCAATGGAGTGGAGTGGATTGGAAAGGGGTGGAGTGGAGTGACGATGGGTGAAGTGGAATGTAATGGAGTGGAGTGCAGAGGAGTCTCATGGAATGGAATGGAATGGAACGCAATGGAAGCTGAGATTGTACCACTGCGCTCCAGGATGGGTGACACAGTGTGATACTCTCAAAAGAAAGGAATGGAATGGAATGCAGTGGAATGGAATGGAACGCAATGGGGTGCATTGGAGTGGAGTGGAGTGAAGTGAAGTGGATTGGAGTGGAATGGAGAGGAATGGAACGGAATGGAATGGAATGAAGTAGACTGGAGTGGGGTGGAGTTGAGTGCAATGGAATGGAGCGAAATGGAATCAGATGCAGAGAAATGGAGTAGAGAGGAGTGCAGTAGAGTGGAAAGGAGTGCAATGGAGTGGAATGGAATCGGAAGTAACGGAAAGTAGTGGAGTGGATGGAACGGAAAGGAAAGGAGTGGAGCGGAGTGGAATGGAACGGAGCGGGAGGTGGGTTGGGGCCACTGCACTCCAGGCTGGCTGGCTGACTGAGGTATTCTCGCAATAAAGGAATGGAATGGAATGCCGTAGAGTGGAATGGAACGGAGTGGAGTGGAGTGGAATGGAGTGAGTTGGAGCAGAGTGGAATGAAGAATGCAATGGGATGGAAGGGAATTGAATGAAATGCAGTGGAGTGCAGTGGAGTGCATTGCAGTGGAATGGAGCAGAATGGAATGGAAAGGAGTGGAATGGACAGGAGTGGAGTGCACTGGAGAGGAGAGGATAGGAATGCAGTGGAATGGAATTGGATGTAATGGAACGTAGAGGAGTGGAGTGGAATGGAGTGGGCCAGAGTGGAATGGAATGGAATGCAATGGAAAGGAATGGAGTGGAATAGAATGGAATGGAATGGAATGGAATGGAGTGGGATGACTTGTAGTGGGGTGGAGTGAAATGGAGTATAATGGAATGGAGTGGAGTGGAGTGGAATGTGATAGAATGGAGAGGAGGGGAATGGAGCAGAATGGAATGGAGTGCAGCGGAATGGAGTGGAGTGGAATGGAATCAAATGGAGTGGAATGGAACAGAGTGGAATGGAATGGAGTGCAATAGACTAGAATTGAGTGTAGTGTAGTGGAATTTAGTGGAATGGACTGGAATGGAGTGGAATGGAATGGAATTGAGGGGAATGGAATGGAATGGAAAGGAATGGAAAGCAATGGAAAGGAATAGAATTGAATGCAACGGAATTAAAAGAATGCAATGGAATGCAATGGAATAGAATGCAATGGAATGTATAGTTGACATGTAATATGAGCTGAGATTGTGACACTGCACTCCAGCCAGGGTGACATGGTGATATCCTGTCGTAAGAAGTGAATGGAATGCAATGGAGTGAAATGGAATGGAATGAAATGGAATGGAGCGGAGTGGAAGGGAATGGAGTGGAATGAAATAGAATGCAGTGGACTGTAATGGCATGGAGTGGAAAGAAGTAGAGTGGAATGGAGTGGAATGGAATGGACTGGCATAGAATGGAGTGGAATTGAATGCAATGGAGTGGATTGGAAAGGAATGCAAAGGAGTAGAGTGGAGTAGAGTGGTGTGGAGTGGAGTGGAATGGAGCTGAATGTACTTCAATGGAGTACAATGGAATGGAACGGAGTGGAATGGAATGGAATGATATGAGGTGGATTGGAGTGGAATGCAGTGGAGTGCAATGGAATGGAATAGAATGGAATGGAGTAGAGTGTAATGGAATGCAGTGGCGATAAGTGGAGTGGAATGGAATGCATTGGAGTAGAGTGGAGTGGAATGGAATGGAATGGAGTGGAGTGGAGGGGAGTGGAGTGGAATGGAATTGAGTGAAGTGGAGTGCAGTTGAATGGAATATCCTGGTGTGGAGTGGAGTGGAAGTGAATGGAGTGAATAGGAGTGGAATGGAGTGGAAGGTAACGGAGTGGAATGGAGTCGAATGGAGTGGAATGGAGTAGAGTGGATTAGAGTGGAATGGTGTCGAACGGACTGGAATGGAATGGAATGGAGTGGAATGGAATTGAATCAAATGGAATGGAGTGGAGTGGAATGGAGTGGAGTGGAGTGGAGTGGAATGAAATGAAATGGAAGGGAGTGGAGAGAAACGCAGTTGATTGGAGTGGAGTGGAGTGGAAAGGAATGGAAAGGAGTGGGATGGAGACGCATGGATTGGAGTGGAATGCAGTGGAATGGAATGAAGTGGAAAGGAGTGGAACGGAGTGAAATTGAATTTAGTGGACTGGAGTGGAATGGAGTTAAATGGAATGGAATGGAATGGAGTGGAATGGAATGGAATGGAGTGGAGTGGAATGGAATGGAATGGCATGGAATGGAATAGAATGGGATGGAGTGGAATGGAATGGAATGGAGTGGAGTGGAATGGAATAGAATGGCATGGAATGGAATAGAATGGGATGGAGTGGAGTGGAGAGGAGTGGAATGGATTGGAGTGAAGTGGAGTGGAATGGAATTGAGTGGAGCGGAGAGGAAAGGAATGGAATGGAGTGGAGTGGAATGGCATGGAATGGAGTGGAATGGAATGGATAGTAGTGGAGTGGAGTGGAGTGGATTGGAGTGTAGTGGAAGGGAATGGAGTGCAGTGTAATGGACTGGAATGGAGCAAGGCAGAATGGAGTGGACTGGACTGGAGTGGAATGGAATGGGATGGCATGGAATGGGAGCTGAGATTTTACCAATGTGCTCTAGGCAGGGTGACTGGGTGTCATACTCTCAAAAGAAAGGAATGGAATGGAACGCAGTGGAATGGAATGGAACAGAGTGGACATTAGTGGAGTGGAATGTGGAGGAATGGAATGAAATGGAACGTAATGGCATGAAATGGAGTGGTGTGGGGTGGAATGGATTATAGTGGAATGGGGTGGAAAGGAATGGGATGGAGTGGAATGAAGTGGAGTGCAGTGGAGTGGAACGGAGTTGAATGGCATAGAATTGAGTGGACAGTAGTGGAATGTTTTGGAATGCAATGGAATCCATTGTAATAGAATGGAATACAACGGAAAGTTGACATGGAGTGTGAGCTGAGATTGTGCCACTGCACTCCAGACTGGGTGACACGTTATATCCTGTGGATAGAAAGGAATGGAATGCAATAGAGTGAAATGGAATGGAGTGGAATGGAATTGAATGGAATGGAGTGGAGTGGAGTGGAGTCGAATGGAGACGAATGGAATGGGACGGAGTGGAATGGAACGGAGTGGAGTGGAGTATCGTGGAGTGAAATAGAATGGAATGCACTGGGTTGGAATGGAATGCAATGGACTGCTGAAAGGAAATGTGAGCTGTTATTGTTCCACTGCACTCCAGCCTTTGTGACGGAATGAAATCCTGTGGAAAAAAAGGAATGGAATGGAATGGAATGGAATGGAATGGAATGGAATGGAATGGAATGGAATGGAGTGGAGTGGAGTGGTGTGGAGAGGAGTGTAGTGGAGTGGAGTGAAATGGAGTGGAGTGTCATGGAGGAGAGTGGAATGGAGTGGAATGGAATGGAGAGGAAAGGAACGGAGTGGAGTGGAATGGAACGGAGTTGAGTGGAATGGAATCCAATGGAATGAAATGGAATTGAATCGAATGGAATGAAGAAATATGTGCAGTGATTTGGCCACTGCGCTGGAGCCTGTGTGAGAGAGGGAGATCCTGTCGATAAAACAGTGTGGAATGGAAGGGATTGGAATGGAATGGAATGGAACGTACTGGAGTGGAGTGGAGTGGAATTGAGTGGAGTGGAGTGCATTGGAATGGAATGGAATGCAATAGAATGGAATGGAATGATGAAATGATATGTGAGCTGAGATTGTGCCACTGCACTCCACGCTGGGTGACAGAGTGAGATACTCTTGAAAGAAAGAAATGGAATGGAAAGAATTTTTAATTGGGTGGATTCGAGTGGACTGAAGTAGAGTGCAGTGGAATAGAGAGGAATGGAATGGAATGGAATCGGATGTAAAGGAATGGAATGATGTGGAGTGGAGTGGTGAGGAGTGTAGTGCTGTGGAATGGAGCAGAAAGTAACGGGATGGTGTGGAGTGGAGTGCAGTGCAGTGGAGTGGAGAGGAGTGCAATGGCGTGGAATGGAATCGGATGTAAAGGAACGTACTGGAGTGGAGCGGAGTGGAAAGGAGTGGAATGGAATGGAATTGAATGTAATGGAAAGCAAAGGAATGGAATGGGATGCAATGGAATTTAATGCAATAGAATGCAGTTCAATAGAGAGTTGACATGTAATGTGAGCTGAGATTGTGCCTAAGCTCTCCAGGCTGTTTGACACAGTGATATCGTGTGGAAAGAATGGAATGGAATGCAGTGGTGTGAAATGGAATGGAATGTAGTGGACAGGAGTAGAATGGAGTGGAGTGAAGAGGAACAGAGTGGAATGGAATGGGATGCAGTGGAATGGAATGCAGTGGAGTGGAGTGAAATAGAAAGAAATGGAATGGGATGGAATGGAATGCAATGGAATGGAGAAGAGAAATGTGAGCTGAGATTGTGTGACTACACTCCAGCCTTAGTGACCGAGAGAGATTCTGTGGAAGGAAAGAACTGATTTCAAAGGAGTGGAATGGAAGGGAATGTAGTACAGTGGAGTAGAGTGGAATGGAGTGAAACAGAATAGAATGGAGTGGAAGGCAATGGAATGGAATGGAATGGAGTGGAGTGGAATAGAGAGGAGTGCACTGCAATGGAGTGGAGTGGAGTGGAAGGGAGTGGAATGCAATGGAATGTAGTGGAGTGCAGTGGAGTGGAATGGAATGGAGTGGACAGGAGTGGAAGGAGTAGAGTGGACTGGAATGGAATAGAATGGAACAGAATGCAGTGGAGTGGAGGGGAGTGGAGGTGAGTGGAGTGGCATGGAGTGGAATGGAATGGAATGGAGTGAAATGGAATCCAATGGATTGGAATGGAGTGGAGTGGAGTGGAGTGGAATGGAGAGGAGTCGAATGGAATGGAAGGGAATGCAACGGAACGCAGTGGTGTGGATGGGAATGCAGTGAAATGGAGTACTATGGAATCTAAAGGAGTGGAGTGGAGTCTAGTGGAGTGGAATGGAATGGAACAAAATGGAATGGAATGGCACGGAATGGAGTGGAGTAGAGTGGAGTGGGAAGGAAGGGAGATGAGTGGAATGGAGAGGAATGGAATGCAGTGGAGTGGATTGGATTGGAATGAACTGGAATGGAGAGGAATGGAATGAAGTGGAACGGAATGGACTGCAATGGAATTGAATGGAGTGAAGTGGAAAGTAGTGGAGTGGAGTGGAATGGAGTGGAAATGAATGGAATGGAGTGGAATGGAAGGGAATGGAGACAAGTGGATAGGAATTGACTGAAGCAGATTGGAGTGGAGTGGAGTGGAGTGGAGTGGCATGGAATGGAATGAAGTGGATGGGAATGCAATGGAGTGGAATGAAATGGAATAAAATGGAATGGAGTGGAATGGAGAGGAATGGAGTGGAGTGGAGTGGAATGGAGGGGAGTAAGAGGAAGAGAATGGAATGGAATCGAAAGGAGGGAAGTGCAATTGTGTGGAGTGGAGTGGAGATGAAAGGAGTGGAGTGATGTGGAGTCGAGAGGAAAGGAATGGAATGGAATGGAATGGAGTTAAGTGGAGTGGAATGGAGTGGAAGGTAATGGAGTGGAATGAAAAGGAGTGGATTGGAATGGAGTGGAATGGAATGGAGTGGAACGGAGTGGAGTAGAATGGAGTGGGTTGCAGAGGAGTGGAATGGAGTGGAATGGAAGGGAACGGAAAGGAATGTAGTGGAAAGGAATGGAATGGAGTGGATTGAAATTGAATGGAAAGGATTGGAGTGCAGTGGACTGGAGGGGAGTGGAATAAAATGGAGTATAGTGCAGTGGAATGGAGTGGACTGGAGTGGAGATGAGTGGAGTGGACTGGAATGGAATGGAGTGGAGTGGAATGGTGTGGAGTGGGGTGGAAAGGAATGGAACAGAATGGAATGGAGAGGAATGGAGTGGCATGTAGTGGAGTGGAGTGAAGTGGAAAGGAATGGCATGGAATGGAGTAGAGTGGAATGGAGGGGTATGGAATGGAATGGAATGGAATTGAGTGGAATGGAGTGGAATGGAGTGGAGTAGAGAGGAATGGAATGGAGTGGAAAAGTCTGAAAGGAGTGGAATGGAGTGGAGTGGAATGCAATGGAGTAGATTGGAATGAAGTGGAAAGGAATAGAATGGAGAGAAGTAGAGTAGAATGGAGTGGATTGGAATGGAGGGGAGCAGAGTGGAGTTAACAGCGGTGGATTGGAATACAGTGGATGGGGTAGAGTGGAAGGGAGTGGAATTATATGGAATGGAATGGATTGGATTGGAGTGGAAGGGAGTGGAGTGGAGTTGAAAGTAGAGGAATCGAAAGAAGTGGAAAGGAGTGGAGTAGAGTGGATTAGAGTGGATTGGAATGGAATGGAGTGGAGTGGAATGGTGTGGAAACGAATGGAAGGGAGGGGAGTGGAATGGAACGAAATGGAATGGAATGTAGTGGAATGGAGAGGAGTGGAGTGGACTGGAGTGGAATGTAATCGAATGGAGTGTACTGGAGTGGAATGTATTTGAGAGGCGGGTAATGGAGAGGAATTGAGTGGAGTGGAGTGGAGTGAAATACATCGGAATGGCACGGAATTGAATGGAATGGAGGGGAGTGGAATGCAGTGGAGTGGAGTCGATTGGAGTGGTGAGGAATAGAACGGAGTGGCATGGAATGGAGCACAGTGGAATGCAATGGAGTGGAGTGGATTGGAAAGGGGTGGAGTGGAGTGACGATGGGTGAAGTGGAATGTAATGGAGTGGAGTGCAGAGGAGTCTCATGGAATGGAATGGAATGGAACGCAATGGAAGCTGAGATTGTACCACTGCGCTCCAGGATGGGTGACACAGTGTGATACTCTCAAAAGAAAGGAATGGAATGGAATGCAGTGGAATGGAATGGAATGCAATGGGGTGCATTGGAGTGGAGTGGAGTGAAGTGAAGTGGATTGGAGTGGAATGGAGAGGAATGGAACGGAATGGAATGGAATGAAGTAGACTGGAGTCGGGTGGAGTTGAGTGCAATGGAATGGAGCGAAATGGAATCAGATGCAGAGAAATGGAGTAGAGAGGAGTGCAGTAGAGTGGAAAGGAGTGCAATGGAGTGGAATGGAATCGGAAGTAACGGAAAGTAGTGGAGTGGATGGAACGGAAAGGAAAGGAGTGGAGCGGAGTGGAATGGAACAGAGCGGGAGGTGGGTTGGGGCCACTGCACTCCAGGCTGGCTGGCTGACTGAGGTATTCTCGCAATAAAGGAATGGAATGGAATGCCGTAGAGTGGAATGGAACGGAGTGGGGTGGAGTGGAATGGAGTGAGTTGGAGCAGAGTGGAATGAAGAATGCAATGGGATGGAAGGGAATTGAATGAAATGCAGTGGAATGCAGTGGAGTGCATTGCACTGGAATGGAGCAGAATGGAATGGAAAGGAGTGGAATGGACAGGAGTGGAGTGCACTGGAGAGGAGAGGATAGGAATGCAGTGGAATGGAATTGGATGTAATGGAACGTAGAGGAGTGGAGTGGAATGGAGTGGGCCAGAGTGGAATGGAATGGAATGCAATGGAAAGGAATGGAGTGGAATAGAATGGAATGGAATGGAATGGAATGGAGTGGGATGACTTGTAGTGGGGTGGAGTGAAATGGAGTATAATGGAATGGAGTGGAGTGGAGTGGAATGTGATAGAATGGAGAGGAGGGGAATGGAGCAGAATGGAATGGAGTGCAGCGGAATGGAATGGAGTGGAATGGAATCAAATGGAGTGGAATGGAACAGAGTGGAATGGAATGGAGTGCAATAGACTAGAATTGAGTGTAGTGTAGTGGAATTTAGTGGAATGGACTGGAATGGAGTGGAATGGAATGGAATTGAGGGGAATGGAATGGAATGGAAAGGAATGGAAAGCAATGGAAAGGAATAGAATTGAATGCCACGGAATTAAAAGAATGCAATGGAATGCAATGGAATAGAATGCAATGGAATGTATAGTTGACATGTAATATGAGCTGAGATTGTGACACTGCACTCCAGCCAGGGTGACATGGTGATATCCTGTCGTAAGAAGTGAATGGAATGCAATGGAGTGAAATGGAATGGAATGAAATGGAATGGAGCGGAGTGGAAGGGAATGGAGTGGAATGAAATAGAATGCAGTGGACTGTAATGGCATGGAGTGGAAAGAAGTAGAGTGGAATGAAGTGGAATGGAATGGACTGGCATAGAATGGAGTGGAATTGAATGCAATGGAGTGGATTGGAAAGGAATGCAAAGGAGTAGAGTGGAGTAGAGTGGTGTGGAGTGGAGTGGAATGGAGCTGAATGTACTTCAATGGAGTACAATGGAATGGAACGGAGTGGAATGGAATGGAATGATATGAGGTGGATTGGAGTGGAATGCAGTGGAGTGCAATGGAATGGAATGGAATGGAATGGAGTAGAGTGTAATGGAATGCAGTGGCGATAAGTGGAGTGGAATGGAATGCATTGGAGTAGAGTGGAGTGGAATGGAATGGAATGGAGTGGAGTGGAGGGGAGTGGAGTGGAATGGAATTGAGTGAAGTGGAGTGCAGTTGAATGGAATATCGTGGTGTGGAGTGGAGTGGAAGTGAATGGAGTGAATAGGAGTGGAATGGAGTGGAAGGTAACGGAGTGGAATGGAGTCGAATGGAGTGGAATGGAGTAGAGTGGATTAGAGTGGAATGGTGTCGAACGGACTGGAATGGAATGGAATGGAGTGGAATGGAATTGAATCAAATGGAATGGAGTGGAGTGGAATGGAGTGGAGTGGAGTGGAGTGGAATGAAATGAAATGGAAGGGAGTGGAGAGAAACGCAGTTGATTGGAGTGGAGTGGAGTGGAAAGGAATGGAAAGGAGTGGGATGGAGACGTATGGATTGGAGTGGAATGGAGTGGAATGGAATGAAGTGGAAAGGAGTGGAACGGAGTGAAATTGAATTTAGTGGACTGGAGTGGAATGGAGTTAAATGGAATGGAATGGAATGGAGTGGAATGGAATGGAATGGAGTGGAGTGGAATGGAATAGAATGGCATGGAATGGAATAGAATGGGATGGAGTGGAGTGGAGAGGAGTGGAATGGATTGGAGTGAAGTGGAGTGGAATGGAATTGAGTGGAGCGGAGAGGAAAGGAATGGAATGGAGTGGAGTGGAATGGCATGGAATGGAGTGGAATGGAATGGATAGTAGTGGAGTGGAGTGGAGTGGATTGGAGTGTAGTGGAAGGGAATGGAGTGCAGTGTAATGGACTGGAATGGAGCAGAGCAGAATGGAGTGGACTGGACTGGAGTGGAATGGAATGGGATGGCATGGAATGGGAGCTGAGATTTTACCAATGTGCTCTAGGCAGGGTGACTGGGTGTCATACTCTCAAAAGAAAGGAATGGAATGGAACGCAGTGGAATGGAATGGAACAGAGTGGACATTAGTGGAGTGGAATGTGGAGGAATGGAATGAAATGGAACGTAATGGCATGAAATGGAGTGGTGTGGGGTGGAATGGATTATAGTGGAATGGGGTGGAAAGGAATGGGATGGAGTGGAATGAAGTGGAGTGCAGTGGAGTGGAACGGAGTTGAATGGCATAGAATTGAGTGGACAGTAGTGGAATGTTTT
Organism: Pongo abelii; assembly: GCF_028885655.2. Classification (NCBI taxonomy): domain Eukaryota; kingdom Metazoa; phylum Chordata; class Mammalia; order Primates; family Hominidae; genus Pongo; species Pongo abelii. The sequence continues at coordinate 22,268,093 of NC_072009.2, read as the reverse complement.
GGAATGCAATGGAATCCATTGTAATAGAATGGAATACAACGGAAAGTTGACATGGAGTGTGAGCTGAGATTGTGCCACTGCACTCCAGACTGGGTGACACGTTATATCCTGTGGATAGAAAGGAATGGAATGCAATAGAGTGAAATGGAATGGAGTGGAATGGAATTGAATGGAATGGAGTGGAGTGGAGTGGAGTCGAATGGAGACGAATGGAATGGGACGGAGTGGAATGGAACGGAGTGGAGTGGAGTATCGTGGAGTGAAATAGAATGGAATGCACTGGGTTGGAATGGAATGCAATGGACTGCTGAAAGGAAATGTGAGCTGTTATTGTTCCACTGCACTCCAGCCTTTGTGACGGAATGAAATCCTGTGGAAAAAAAGGAATGGAATGGAATGGAATGGAATGGAATGGAATGGAATGGAATGGAATGGAGTGGAGTGGAGTGGTGTGGAGAGGAGTGTAGTGGAGTGGAGTGAAATGGAGTGGAGTGTCGTGGAGGAGAGTGGAATGGAGTGGAATGGAATGGAGAGGAAAGGAACGGAGTGGAGTGGAATGGAACGGAGTGGAGTGGAATGGAATCCAATGGAATGAAATGGAATTGAATCGAATGGAATGAAGAAATATGTGCAGTGATTTGGCCACTGCGCTGGAGCCTGTGTGAGAGAGGGAGATCCTGTCGATAAAACAGTGTGGAATGGAAGGGATTGGAATGGAATGGAATGGAACGTATTGGAGTGGAGTGGAGTGGAATTGAGTGGAGTGGAGTGCACTGGAATGGAATGGAATGCAATGGAATGTAATGGAATGATGAAATGATATGTGAGCTGAGATTGTGCCACTGCACTCCACGCTGGGTGACAGAGTGAGATACTCTTGAAAGAAAGAAATGGAATGGAAAGAATTTTTAATTGGGTGGATTCGAGTGGACTGAAGTAGAGTGCAGTGGAATAGAGAGGAATGGAATGGAATGGAATCGGATGTAAAGGAATGGAATGATGTGGAGTGGAGTGGTGAGGAGTGTAGTGCTGTGGAATGGAGCAGAAAGTAACGGGATGGTGTGGAGTGGAGTGCAGTGCAGTGGAGTGGAGAGGAGTGCAATGGCGTGGAATGGAATCGGATGTAAAGGAACGTACTGGAGTGGAGCGGAGTGGAAAGGAGTGGAATGGAATGGAATTGAATGTAATGGAAAGCAAAGGAATGGAATGGGATGCAATGGAATTTAATGCAATAGAATGCAGTTCAATAGAGAGTTGACATGTAATGTGAGCTGAGATTGTGCCTAAGCTCTCCAGGCTGTTTGACACAGTGATATCGTGTGGAAAGAATGGAATGGAATGCAGTGGTGTGAAATGGAATGGAATGTAGTGGACAGGAGTAGAATGGAGTGGAGTGAAGAGGAACAGAGTGGAATGGAATGGGATGCAGTGGAATGGAATGCAGTGGAGTGGAGTGAAATAGAACGAAATGGAATGGGATGGAATGGAATGCAATGGAATGGAGAAGAGAAATGTGAGCTGAGATTGTGTGACTACACTCCAGCCTTAGTGACCGAGAGAGATTCTGTGGAAGGAAAGAACTGATTTCAAAGGAGTGGAATGGAAGGGAATGTAGTACAGTGGAGTAGAGTGGAATGGAGTGAAACAGAATAGAATGGAGTGGAAGGCAATGGAATGGAATGGAATGGAGTGGAGTGGAATAGAGAGGAGTGCACTGCAATGGAGTGGAGTGGAGTGGAAGGGAGTGGAATGCAATGGAATGTAGTGGAGTGCAGTGGAGTGGAATGGAATGGAGTGGACAGGAGTGGAAGGAGTAGAGTGGACTGGAATGGAATAGAATGGAACAGAATACAGTGGAGTGGAGGGGAGTGGAGGTGAGAGGAGTGGCATGGAGTGGAATGGAATGGAATGGAGTGAAATGGAATCCAATGGATTGGAATGGAGTGGAGTGGAGTGGAGTGGAATGGAGAGGAGTCGAATGGAATGGAAGGGAATGCAACGGAACGCAGTGGTGTGGATTGGAATGCAGTGAAATGGAGTACTATGGAATCTAAAGGAGTGGAGTGGAGTCTAGTGGAGTGGAATGGAATGGAACAAAATGGAATGGAATGGCACGGAATGGAGTGGAGTAGAGTGGAGTGGGAAGGAAGGGAGATGAGTGGAATGGAGAGGAATGGAATGCAGTGGAGTGGATTGGATTGGAATGAACTGGAATGGAGAGGAATGGAATGAAGTGGAACGGAATGGACTGCAATGGAATTGAATGGAGTGAAGTGGAAAGTAGTGGAGTGGAGTGGAATGGAGTGGAAATGAATGGAATGGAGTGGAATGGAAGGGAATGGAGACAAGTGGATAGGAATTGACTGAAGCAGATTGGAGTGGAGTGGAGTGGAGTGGCATGGAATGGAATGAAGTGGATGGGAATGCAATGGAGTGGAATGAAATGGAATAAAATGGAATTGAGTGGAATGGAGTGGAATGGAGTGGAGTGGAGAGGAATGGAATGGAGTGGAAAAGTCTGAAAGGAGTGGAATGGAGTGGAGTGGAATGCAATGGAGTAGATTGGAATGAAGTGGAAAGGAATAGAAAGGAGAGAAGTAGAGTAGAATGGAGTGGATTGGAATGGAGGGGAGCAGAGTGGAGTTAACAGCGGTGGATTGGAATACAGTGGATGGGGTAGAGTGGAAGGGAGTGGAATTATATGGAATGGAATGGATTGGATTGGAGTGGAAGGGAGTGGAGTGGAGTTGAAAGTAGAGGAATCGAAAGAAGTGGAAAGGAGTGGAGTAGAGTGGATTAGAGTGGATTGGAATGGAATGGAGTGGAGTGGAATGGTGTGGAAACGAATGGAAGGGAGGGGAGTGGAATGGAACGAAATGGAATGGAATGTAGTGGAATGGAGAGGAGTGGAGTGGACTGGAGTGGAATGTAATCGAATGGAGTGTACTGGAGTGGAATGTATTTGAGAGGCGGGTAATGGAGAGGAATTGAGTGGAGTGGAGTGGAGTGAAATACATCGGAATGGCACGGAATTGAATGGAATGGAGGGGAGTGGAATGCAGTGGAGTGGAGTCGATTGGAGTGGTGAGGAATAGAACGGAGTGGCATGGAATGGAGCACAGTGGAATGCAATGGAGTGGAGTGGATTGGAAAGGGGTGGAGTGGAGTGACGATGGGTGAAGTGGAATGTAATGGAGTGGAGTGCAGAGGAGTCTCATGGAATGGAATGGAATGGAACGCAATGGAAGCTGAGATTGTACCACTGCGCTCCAGGATGGGTGACACAGTGTGATACTCTCAAAAGAAAGGAATGGAATGGAATGCAGTGGAATGGAATGGAATGCAATGGGGTGCATTGGAGTGGAGTGGAGTGAAGTGAAGTGGATTGGAGTGGAATGGAGAGGAATGGAACGGAATGGAATGGAATGAAGTAGACTGGAGTGGGGTGGAGTTGAGTGCAATGGAATGGAGCGAAATGGAATCAGATGCAGAGAAATGGAGTAGAGAGGAGTGCAGTAGAGTGGAAAGGAGTGCAATGGAGTGGAATGGAATCGGAAGTAACGGAAAGTAGTGGAGTGGATGGAACGGAAAGGAAAGGAGTGGAGCGGAGTGGAATGGAACGGAGCGGGAGGTGGGTTGGGGCCACTGCACTCCAGGCTGGCTGGCTGACTGAGGTATTCTCGCAATAAAGGAATGGAATGGAATGCCGTAGAGTGGAATGGAACGGAGTGGAGTGGAGTGGAATGGAGTGAGTTGGAGCAGAGTGGAATGAAGAATGCAATGGGATGGAAGGGAATTGAATGAAATGCAGTGGAATGCAGTGGAGTGCATTGCAGTGGAATGGAGCAGAATGGAATGGAAAGGAGTGGAATGGACAGGAGTGGAGTGCACTGGAGAGGAGAGGATAGGAATGCAGTGGAATGGAATTGGATGTAATGGAACGTAGAGGAGTGGAGTGGAATGGAGTGGGCCAGAGTGGAATGGAATGGAATGCAATGGAAAGGAATGGAGTGGAATAGAATGGAATGGAATGGAATGGAATGGAGTGGGATGACTTGTAGTGGGGTGGAGTGAAATGGAGTATAATGGAATGGAGTGGAGTGGAGTGGAATGTGATAGAATGGAGAGGAGGGGAATGGAGCAGAATGGAATGGAGTGCAGCGGAATGGAGTGGAGTGGAATGGAATCAAATGGAGTGGAATGGAACAGAGTGGAATGGAATGGAGTGCAATAGACTAGAATTGAGTGTAGTGTAGTGGAATTTACTGGAATGGACTGGAATGGAGTGGAATGGAATGGAATTGAGGGGAATGGAATGGAATGGAAAGGAATGGAAAGCAATGGAAAGGAATAGAATTGAATGCCACGGAATTAAAAGAATGCAATGGAATGCAATGGAATAGAATGCAATGGAATGTATAGTTGACATGTAATATGAGCTGAGATTGTGACGCTGCACTCCAGCCAGGGTGACATGGTGATATCCTGTCGTAAGAAGTGAATGGAATGCAATGGAGTGAAATGGAATGGAATGAAATGGAATGGAGCGGAGTGGAAGGGAATGGAGTGGAATGAAATAGAATGCAGTGGACTGTAATGGCATGGAGTGGAAAGAAGTAGAGTGGAATGGAGTGGAATGGAATGGACTGGCATAGAATGGAGTGGAATTGAATGCAATGGAGTGGATTGGAAAGGAATGCAAAGGAGTAGAGTGGAGTAGAGTGGTGTGGAGTGGAGTGGAATGGAGCTGAATGTACTTCAATGGAGTACAATGGAATGGAACGGAGTGGAATGGAATGGAATGATATGAGGTGGATTGGAGTGGAATGCAGTGGAGTGCAATGGAATGGAATAGAATGGAATGGAGTAGAGTGTAATGGAATGCAGTGGCGATAAGTGGAGTGGAATGGAATGCATTGGAGTAGAGTGGAGTGGAATGGAATGGAATGGAGTGGAGTGGAGGGGAGTGGAGTGGAATGGAATTGAGTGAAGTGTAGTGCAGTTGAATGGAATATCGTGGTGTGGAGTGGAGTGGAAGTGAATGGAGTGAATAGGAGTGGAATGGAGTGGAAGGTAACGGAGTGGAATGGAGTCGAATGGAGTGGAATGGAGTAGAGTGGATTAGAGTGGAATGGTGTCGAACGGACTGGAATGGAATGGAATGGAGTGGAATGGAATTGAATCAAATGGAATGGAGTGGAGTGGAATGGAGTGGAGTGGAGTGGAGTGGAATGAAATGAAATGGAAGGGAGTGGAGAGAAACGCAGTTGATTGGAGTGGAGTGGAGTGGAAAGGAATGGAAAGGAGTGGGATGGAGACGTATGGATTGGAGTGGAATGGAGTGGAATGGAATGAAGTGGAAAGGAGTGGAACGGAGTGAAATTGAATTTAGTGGACTGGAGTGGAATGGAGTTAAATGGAATGGAATGGAATGGAGTGGAATGGAATGGAATGGAGTGGAGTGGAATGGAATGGAATGGCATGGAATGGAATAGAATGGGATGGAGTGGAGTGGAGAGGAGTGGAATGGATTGGAGTGAAGTGGAGTGGAATGGAATTGAGTGGAGCGGAGAGGAAAGGAATGGAATGGAGTGGAGTGGAATGGCATGGAATGGAGTGGAATGGAATGGATAGTAGTGGAGTGGAGTGGAGTGGATTGGAGTGTAGTGGAAGGGAATGGAGTGCAGTGTAATGGACTGGAATGGAGCAGAGCAGAATGGAGTGGACTGGACTGGAGTGGAATGGAATGGGATGGCATGGAATGGGAGCTGAGATTTTACCAATGTGCTCTAGGCAGGGTGACTGGGTGTCATACTCTCAAAAGAAAGGAATGGAATGGAACGCAGTGGAATGGAATGGAACAGAGTGGACATTAGTGGAGTGGAATGTGGAGGAATGGAATGAAATGGAACGTAATGGCATGAAATGGAGTGGTGTGGGGTGGAATGGATTATAGTGGAATGGGGTGGAAAGGAATGGGATGGAGTGGAATGAAGTGGAGTGCAGTGGAGTGGAACGGAGTTGAATGGCATAGAATTGAGTGGACAGTAGTGGAATGTTTTGGAATGCAATGGAATCCATTGTAATAGAATGGAATACAACGGAAAGTTGACATGGAGTGTGAGCTGAGATTGTGCCACTGCACTCCAGACTGGGTGACACGTTATATCCTGTGGATAGAAAGGAATGGAATGCAATAGAGTGAAATGGAATGGAGTGGAATGGAATTGAATGGAATGGAGTGGAGTGGAGTGGAGTCGAATGGAGACGAATGGAATGGGACGGAGTGGAATGGAACGGAGTGGAGTGGAGTATCGTGGAGTGAAATAGAATGGAATGCACTGGGTTGGAATGGAATGCAATGGACTGCTGAAAGGAAATGTGAGCTGTTATTGTTCCACTGCACTCCAGCCTTTGTGACGGAATGAAATCCTGTGGAAAAAAAGGAATGGAATGGAATGGAATGGAATGGAATGGAATGGAATGGAATGGAATGGAGTGGAGTGGATTGGTGTGGAGAGGAGTGTAGTGGAGTGGAGTGAAATGGAGTGGAGTGTCGTGGAGGAGAGTGGAATGGAGTGGAATGGAATGGAGAGGAAAGGAACGGAGTGGAGTGGAATGGAACGGAGTGGAGTGGAATGGAATCCAATGGAATGAAATGGAATTGAATCGAATGGAATGAAGAAATATGTGCAGTGATTTGGCCACTGCGCTGGAGCCTGTGTGAGAGAGGGAGATCCTGTCGATAAAACAGTGTGGAATGGAAGGGATTGGAATGGAATGGAATGGAACGTATTGGAGTGGAGTGGAGTGGAATTGAGTGGAGTGGAGTGCACTGGAATGGAATGGAATGCAATGGAATGTAATGGAATGATGAAATGATATGTGAGCTGAGATTGTGCCACTGCACTCCACGCTGGGTGACAGAGTGAGATACTCTTGAAAGAAAGAAATGGAATGGAAAGAATTTTTAATTGGGTGGATTCGAGTGGACTGAAGTAGAGTGCAGTGGAATAGAGAGGAATGGAATGGAATGGAATCGGATGTAAAGGAATGGAATGATGTGGAGTGGAGTGGTGAGGAGTGTAGTGCTGTGGAATGGAGCAGAAAGTAACGGGATGGTGTGGAGTGGAGTGCAGTGCAGTGGAGTGGAGAGGAGTGCAATGGCGTGGAATGGAATCGGATGTAAAGGAACGTACTGGAGTGGAGCGGAGTGGAAAGGAGTGGAATGGAATGGAATTGAATGTAATGGAAAGCAAAGGAATGGAATGGGATGCAATGGAATTTAATGCAATAGAATGCAGTTCAATAGAGAGTTGACATGTAATGTGAGCTGAGATTGTGCCTAAGCTCTCCAGGCTGTTTGACACAGTGATATCGTGTGGAAAGAATGGAATGGAATGCAGTGGTGTGAAATGGAATGGAATGTAGTGGACAGGAGTAGAATGGAGTGGAGTGAAGAGGAACAGAGTGGAATGGAATGGGATGCAGTGGAATGGAATGCAGTGGAGTGGAGTGAAATAGAAAGAAATGGAATGGGATGGAATGGAATGCAATGGAATGGAGAAGAGAAATGTGAGCTGAGATTGTGTGACTACACTCCAGCCTTAGTGACCGAGAGAGATTCTGTGGAAGGAAAGAACTGATTTCAAAGGAGTGGAATGGAAGGGAATGTAGTACAGTGGAGTAGAGTGGAATGGAGTGAAACAGAATAGAATGGAGTGGAAGGCAATGGAATGGAATGGAATGGAGTGGAGTGGAATAGGGAGGAGTGCACTGCAATGGAGTGGAGTGGAGTGGAAGGGAGTGGAAAGCAATGGAATGTAGTGGAGTGCAGTGGAGTGGAATGGAATGGAGTGGACAGGAGTGGAAGGAGTAGAGTGGACTGGAATGGAATAGAATGGAACAGAATGCAGTGGAGTGGAGGGGAGTGGAGGTGAGTGGAGTGGCGTGGAGTGGAATGGAATGGAATGGAGTGAAATGGAATCCAATGGATTGGAATGGAGTGGAGTGGAGTGGAGTGGAATGGAGAGGAGTCGAATGGAATGGAAGGGAATGCAACGGAACGCAGTGGTGTGGATTGGAATGCAGTGAAATGGAGTACTATGGAATCTAAAGGAGTGGAGTGGAGTCTAGTGGAGTGGAATGGAATGGAACAAAATGGAATGGAATGGCACGGAATGGAGTGGAGTGGAGTGGAGTGGGAAGGAAGGGAGATGAGTGGAATGGAGAGGAATGGAATGCAGTGGAGTGGATTGGATTGGAATGAACTGGAATGGAGAGGAATGGAATGAAGTGGAACGGAATGGACTGCAATGGAATTGAATGGAGTGAAGTGGAAAGTAGTGGAGTGGAGTGGAATGGAGTGGAAATGAATGGAATGGAGTGGAATGGAAGGGAATGGAGACAAGTGGATAGGAATTGACTGAAGCAGATTGGAGTGGAGTGGAGTGGAGTGGCATGGAATGGAATGAAGTGGATGGGAATGCAATGGAGTGGAATGAAATGGAATGAAATGGAATGGAGTGGAATGGAGAGGAATGGAGTGGAAGTGGAGTGGAATGGAGGGGAGTAAGAGGAAGAGAATGGAATGGAATCGAAAGGAGGGAAGTGCAATTGTGTGGAGTGGAGTGGAGATGAAAGGAGTGGAGTGATGTGGAGTCGAGAGGAAAGGAATGGAATGGAATGGAATGGAGTTAAGTGGAGTGGAATGGAGTGGAAGGTAATGGAGTGGAATGAAAAGGAGTGGATTGGAATGGAGTGGAATGGAATGGAGTGGAACGGAGTGGAGTAGAATGGAGTGGGTTGCAGAGGAGTGGAATGGAGTGGAATGGAAGGGAACGGAAAGGAATGTAGTGGAAAGGAATGGAATGGAGTGGATTGAAATTGAATGGAAAGGATTGGAGTGCAGTGGACTGGAGGGGAGTGGAATAAAATGGAGTATAGTGCAGTGGAATGGAGTGGACTGGAGTGGAGATGAGTGGAGTGGACTGGAATGGAATGGAGTGGAGTGGAATGGTGTGGAGTGGGGTGGAAAGGAATGGAACAGAATGGAATGGAGAGGAATGGAGTGGCATGTAGTGGAGTGGAGTGAAGTGGAAAGGAATGGCATGGAATGGAGTAGAGTGGAATGGAGGGGTATGGAATGGAATGGAATGGAATTGAGTGGAATGGAGTGGAATGGAGTGGAGTGGAGAGGAATGGAATGGAGTGGAAAGGTCTGAAAGGAGTGGAATGGAGTGGAGTGGAATGCAATGGAGTAGATTGGAATGAAGTGGAAAGGAATAGAATGGAGAGAAGTAGAGTAGAATGGAGTGGATTGGAATGGAGGGGAGCAGAGTGGAGTTAACAGCGGTGGATTGGAATACAGTGGATGGGGTAGAGTGGAAGGGAGTGGAATTATATGGAATGGAATGGATTGGAGTGGAGTGGAAGGGAGTGGAGTGGAGTTGAAAGTAGAGGAATCGAAAGAAGTGGAAAGGAGTGGAGTAGAGTGGATTAGAGTGGATTGGAATGGAATGGAGTGGAGTGGAATGGTGTGGAAACGAATGGAAGGGAGGGGAGTGGAATGGAACGAAATGGAATGGAATGTAGTGGAATGGAGAGGAGTGGAGTGGACTGGAGTGGAATGTAATCGAATGGAGTGTACTGGAGTGGAATGTATTTGAGAGGCGGGTAATGGAGAGGAATTGAGTGGAGTGGAGTGGAGTGAAATACATCGGAATGGCACGGAATTGAATGGAATGGAGGGGAGTGGAATGCAGTGGAGTGGAGTCGATTGGAGTGGTGAGGAATAGAACGGAGTGGCATGGAATGGAGCACAGTGGAATGCAATGGAGTGGAGTGGATTGGAAAGGGGTGGAGTGGAGTGACGATGGGTGAAGTGGAATGTAATGGAGTGGAGTGCAGAGGAGTCTCATGGAATGGAATGGAATGGAACGCAATGGAAGCTGAGATTGTACCACTGCGCTCCAGGATGGGTGACACAGTGTGATACTCTCAAAAGAAAGGAATGGAATGGAATGCATTGGAATGGAATGGAACGCAATGGGGTGCATTGGAGTGGAGTGGAGTGAAGTGAAGTGGATTGGAGTGGAATGGAGAGGAATGGAACGGAATGGAATGGAATGAAGTAGACTGGAGTGGGGTGGAGTTGAGTGCAATGGAATGGAGCGAAATGGAATCAGATGCAGAGAAATGGAGTAGAGAGGAGTGCAGTAGAGTGGAAAGGAGTGCAATGGAGTGGAATGGAATCGGAAGTAACGGAAAGTAGTGGAGTGGATGGAACGGAAAGGAAAGGAGTGGAGCGGAGTGGAATGGAACGGAGCGGGAGGTGGGTTGGGGCCACTGCACTCCAGGCTGGCTGGCTGACTGAGGTATTCTCGCAATAAAGGAATGGAATGGAATGCCGTAGAATGGAATGGAACGGAGTGGAGTGGAGTGGAATGGAGTGAGTTGGAGCAGAGTGGAATGAAGAATGCAATGGGATGGAAGGGAATTGAATGAAATGCAGTGGAGTGCAGTGGAGTGCATTGCAGTGGAATGGAGCAGAATGGAATGGAAAGGAGTGGAATGGACAGGAGTGGAGTGCACTGGAGAGGAGAGGATAGGAATGCAGTGGAATGGAATTGGATGTAATGGAACGTAGAGGAGTGGAGTGGAATGGAGTGGGCCAGAGTGGAATGGAATGGAATGCAATGGAAAGGAATGGAGTGGAATAGAATGGAATGGAATGGAATGGAATGGAGTGGGATGACTTGTAGTGGGGTGGAGTGAAATGGAGTATAATGGAATGGAGTGGAGTGGAGTGGAATGTGATAGAATGGAGAGGAGGGGAATGGAGCAGAATGGAATGGAGTGCAGCGGAATGGAGTGGAGTGGAATGGAATCAAATGGAGTGGAATGGAACAGAGTGGAATGGAATGGAGTGCAATAGACTAGAATTGAGTGTAGTGTAGTGGAATTTAGTGGAATGGACTGGAATGGAGTGGAATGGAATGGAATTGAGGGGAATGGAATGGAATGGAAAGGAATGGAAAGCAATGGAAAGGAATAGAATTGAATGCCACGGAATTAAAAGAATGCAATGGAATGCAATGGAATAGAATGCAATGGAATGTATAGTTGACATGTAATATGAGCTGAGATTGTGACGCTGCACTCCAGCCAGGGTGACATGGTGATATCCTGTCGTAAGAAGTGAATGGAATGCAATGGAGTGAAATGGAATGGAATGAAATGGAATGGAGCGGAGTGGAAGGGAATGGAGTGGAATGAAATAGAATGCAGTGGACTGTAATGGCATGGAGTGGAAAGAAGTAGAGTGGAATGGAGTGGAATGGAATGGACTGGCATAGAATGGAGTGGAATTGAATGCAATGGAGTGGATTGGAAAGGAATGCAAAGGAGTAGAGTGGAGTAGAGTGGTGTGGAGTGGAGTGGAATGGAGCTGAATGTACTTCAATGGAGTACAATGGAATGGAACGGAGTGGAATGGAATGGAATGATATGAGGTGGATTGGAGTGGAATGCAGTGGAGTGCAATGGAATGGAATAGAATGGAATGGAGTAGAGTGTAATGGAATGCAGTGGCGATAAGTGGAGTGGAATGGAATGCATTGGAGTAGAGTGGAGTGGAATGGAATGGAATGGAGTGGAGTGGAGGGGAGTGGAGTGGAATGGAATTGAGTGAAGTGGAGTGCAGTTGAATGGAATATCGTGGTGTGGAGTGGAGTGGAAGTGAATGGAGTGAATAGGAGTGGAATGGAGTGGAAGGTAACGGAGTGGAATGGAGTCGAATGGAGTGGAATGGAGTAGAGTGGATTAGAGTGGAATGGTGTCGAACGGACTGGAATGGAATGGAATGGAGTGGAATGGAATTGAATCAAATGGAATGGAGTGGAGTGGAATGGAGTGGAGTGGAGTGGAGTGGAATGAAATGAAATGGAAGGGAGTGGAGAGAAACGCAGTTGATTGGAGTGGAGTGGAGTGGAAAGGAATGGAAAGGAGTGGGATGGAGACGTATGGATTGGAGTGGAATGGAGTGGAATGGAATGAAGTGGAAAGGAGTGGAACGGAGTGAAATTGAATTTAGTGGACTGGAGTGGAATGGAGTTAAATGGAATGGAATGAAATGGAGTGGAATGGAATGGAATGGAGTGGAGTGGAATGGAATAGAATGGCATGGAATGGAATAGAATGGGATGGAGTGGAGTGGAGAGGAGTGGAATGGATTGGAGTGAAGTGGAGTGGAATGGAATTGAGTGGAGCGGAGAGGAAAGGAATGGAATGGAGTGGAGTGGAATGGCATGGAATGGAGTGGAATGGAATGGATAGTAGTGGAGTGGAGTGGAGTGGATTGGAGTGTAGTGGAAGGGAATGGAGTGCAGTGTAATGGACTGGAATGGAGCAGAGCAGAATGGAGTGGACTGGACTGGAGTGGAATGGAATGGGATGGCATGGAATGGGAGCTGAGATTTTACCAATGTGCTCTAGGCAGGGTGACTGGGTGTCATACTCTCAAAAGAAAGGAATGGAATGGAACGCAGTGGAATGGAATGGAACAGAGTGGACATTAGTGGAGTGGAATGTGGAGGAATGGAATGAAATGGAACGTAATGGCATGAAATGGAGTGGTGTGGGGTGGAATGGATTATAGTGGAATGGGGTGGAAAGGAATGGGATGGAGTGGAATGAAGTGGAGTGCAGTGGAGTGGAACGGAGTTGAATGGCATAGAATTGAGTGGACAGTAGTGGAATGTTTTGGAATGCAATGGAATCCATTGTAATAGAATGGAATACAACGGAAAGTTGACATGGAGTGTGAGCTGAGATTGTGCCACTGCACTCCAGACTGGGTGACACGTTATATCCTGTGGATAGAAAGGAATGGAATGCAATAGAGTGAAATGGAATGGAGTGGAATGGAATTGAATGGAATGGAGTGGAGTGGAGTGGAGTCGAATGGAGACGAATGGAATGGGACGGAGTGGAATGGAACGGAGTGGAGTGGAGTATCGTGGAGTGAAATAGAATGGAATGCACTGGGTTGGAATGGAATGCAATGGACTGCTGAAAGGAAATGTGAGCTGTTATTGTTCCACTGCACTCCAGCCTTTGTGACGGAATGAAATCCTGTGGAAAAAAAGGAATGGAATGGAATGGAATGGAATGGAATGGAATGGAATGGAATGGAATGGAATGGAGTGGAGTGGAGTGGTGTGGAGAGGAGTGTAGTGGAGTGGAGTGAAATGGAGTGGAGTGTCGTGGAGGAGAGTGGAATGGAGTGGAATGGAATGGAGAGGAAAGGAACGGAGTGGAGTGGAATGGAACGGAGTGGAGTGGAATGGAATCCAATGGAATGAAATGGAATTGAATCGAATGGAATGAAGAAATATGTGCAGTGATTTGGCCACTGCGCTGGAGCCTGTGTGAGAGAGGGAGATCCTGTCGATAAAACAGTGTGGAATGGAAGGGATTGGAATGGAATGGAATGGAACGTATTGGAGTGGAGTGGAGTGGAATTGAGTGGAGTGGAGTGCACTGGAATGGAATGGAATGCAATGGAATGTAATGGAATGATGAAATGATATGTGAGCTGAGATTGTGCCACTGCACTCCACGCTGGGTGACAGAGTGAGATACTCTTGAAAGAAAGAAATGGAATGGAAAGAATTTTTAATTGGGTGGATTCGAGTGGACTGAAGTAGAGTGCAGTGGAATAGAGAGGAATGGAATGGAATGGAATCGGATGTAAAGGAATGGAATGATGTGGAGTGGAGTGGTGAGGAGTGTAGTGCTGTGGAATGGAGCAGAAAGTAACGGGATGGTGTGGAGTGGAGTGCAGTGCAGTGGAGTGGAGAGGAGTGCAATGGCGTGGAATGGAATCGGATGTAAAGGAACGTACTGGAGTGGAGCGGAGTGGAAAGGAGTGGAATGGAATGGAATTGAATGTAATGGAAAGCAAAGGAATGGAATGGGATGCAATGGAATTTAATGCAATAGAATGCAGTTCAATAGAGAGTTGACATGTAATGTGAGCTGAGATTGTGCCTAAGCTCTCCAGGCTGTTTGACACAGTGATATCGTGTCGAAAGAATGGAATGGAATGCAGTGGTGTGAAATGGAATGGAATGTAGTGGACAGGAGTAGAATGGAGTGGAGTGAAGAGGAACAGAGTGGAATGGAATGGGATGCAGTGGAATGGAATGCAGTGGAGTGGAGTGAAATAGAAAGAAATGGAATGGGATGGAATGGAATGCAATGGAATGGAGAAGAGAAATGTGAGCTGAGATTGTGTGACTACACTCCAGCCTTAGTGACCGAGAGAGATTCTGTGGAAGGAAAGAACTGATTTCAAAGGAGTGGAATGGAAGGGAATGTAGTACAGTGGAGTAGAGTGGAATGGAGTGAAACAGAATAGAATGGAGTGGAAGGCAATGGAATGGAATGGAATGGAGTGGAGTGGAATAGAGAGGAGTGCACTGCAATGGAGTGGAGTGGAGTGGAAGGGAGTGGAATGCAATGGAATGTAGTGGAGTGCAGTGGAGTGGAATGGAATGGAGTGGACAGGAGTGGAAGGAGTAGAGTGGACTGGAATGGAATAGAATGGAACAGAATGCAGTGGAGTGGAGGGGAGTGGAGGTGAGTGGAGTGGCATGGAGTGGAATGGAATGGAATGGAGTGAAATGGAATCCAATGGATTGGAATGGAGTGGAGTGGAGTGGAGTGGAATGGAGAGGAGTCGAATGGAATGGAAGGGAATGCAACGGAACGCAGTGGTGTGGATTGGAATGCAGTGAAATGGAGTACTATGGAATCTAAAGGAGTGGAGTGGAGTCTAGTGGAGTGGAATGGAATGGAACAAAATGGAATGGAATGGCACGGAATGGAGTGGAGTAGAGTGGAGTGGGAAGGAAGGGAGATGAGTGGAATGGAGAGGAATGGAATGCAGTGGAGTGGATTGGATTGGAATGAACTGGAATGGAGAGGAATGGAATGAAGTGGAACGGAATGGACCGCAATGGAATTGAATGGAGTGAAGTGGAAAGTAGTGGAGTGGAGTGGAATGGAGTGGAAATGAATGGAATGGAGTGGAATGGAAGGGAATGGAGACAAGTGGATAGGAATTGACTGAAGCAGATTGGAGTGGAGTGGAGTGGAGTGGCATGGAATGGAATGAAGTGGATGGGAATGCAATGGAGTGGAATGAAATGGAATAAAATGGAATGGAGTGGAATGGAGAGGAATGGAGTGGAGTGGAGTGGAATGGAGGGGAGTAAGAGGAAGAGAATGGAATGGAATCGAAAGGAGGGAAGTGCAATTGTGTGGAGTGGAGTGGAGATGAAAGGAGTGGAGTGATGTGGAGTCGAGAGGAAAGGAATGGAATGGAATGGAATGGAGTTAAGTGGAGTGGAATGGAGTGGAAGGTAATGGAGTGGAATGAAAAGGAGTGGATTGGAATGGAGTGGAATGGAATGGAGTGGAACGGAGTGGAGTAGAATGGAGTGGGTTGCAGAGGAGTGGAATGGAGTGGAATGGAAGGGAACGGAAAGGAATGTAGTGGAAAGGAATGGAATGGAGTGGATTGAAATTGAATGGAAAGGATTGGAGTGCAGTGGACTGGAGGGGAGTGGAACAAAATGGAGTATAGTGCAGTGGAATGGAGTGGACTGGAGTGGAGATGAGTGGAGTGGACTGGAATGGAATGGAGGGGAGTGGAATGGTGTGGAGTGGGGTGGAAAGGAATGGAACAGAATGGAATGGAGAGGAATGGAGTGGCATGTAGTGGAGTGGAGTGAAGTGGAAAGGAATGGCATGGAATGGAGTAGAGTGGAATGGAGGGGTATGGAATGGAATGGAATGGAATTGAGTGGAATGGAGTGGAATGGAGTGGAGTGGAGAGGAATGGAATGGAGTGGAAAGGTCTGAAAGGAGTGGAATGGAGTGGAGTGGAATGCAATGGAGTAGATTGGAATGAAGTGGAAAGGAATAGAATGGAGAGAAGTAGAGTAGAATGGAGTGGATTGGAATGGAGGGGAGCAGAGTGGAGTTAACAGCGGTGGATTGGAATACAGTGGATGGGGTAGAGTGGAAGGGAGTGGAATTATATGGAATGGAATGGATTGGAGTGGAGTGGAAGGGAGTGGAGTGGAGTTGAAAGTAGAGGAATCGAAAGAAGTGGAAAGGAGTGGAGTAGAGTGGATTAGAGTGGATTGGAATGGAATGGAGTGGAGTGGAATGGTGTGGAAACGAATGGAAGGGAGGGGAGTGGAATGGAACGAAATGGAATGGAATGTAGTGGAATGGAGAGGAGTGGAGTGGACTGGAGTGGAATGTAATCGAATGGAGTGTACTGGAGTGGAATGTATTTGAGAGGCGGGTAATGGAGAGGAGTGGAATGTATTTGAGAGGCGGGTAGTGGAGTGGAGTGGAGTGAAATACATCGGAATGGCACGGAATTGAATGGAATGGAGGGGAGTGGAATGCAGTGGAGTGGAGTCGATTGGAGTGGTGAGGAATAGAACGGAGTGGCATGGAATGGAGCACAGTGGAATGCAATGGAGTGGAGTGGATTGGAAAGGGGTGGAGTGGAGTGACGATGGGTGAAGTGGAATGTAATGGAGTGGAGTGCAGAGGAGTCTCATGGAATGGAATGGAATGGAACGCAATGGAAGCTGAGATTGTACCACTGCGCTCCAGGATGGGTGACACAGTGTGATACTCTCAAAAGAAAGGAATGGAATGGAATGCAGTGGAATGGAATGGAATGCAATGGGGTGCATTGGAGTGGAGTGGAGTGAAGTGAAGTGGATTGGAGTGGAATGGAGAGGAATGGAACGGAATGGAATGGAATGAAGTAGACTGGAGTGGGGTGGAGTTGAGTGCAATGGAATGGAGCGAAATGGAATCAGATGCAGAGAAATGGAGTAGAGAGGAGTGCAGTAGAGTGGAAAGGAGTGCAATGGAGTGGAATGGAATCGGAAGTAACGGAAAGTAGTGGAGTGGATGGAACGGAAAGGAAAGGAGTGGAGCGGAGTGGAATGGAACGGAGCGGGAGGTGGGTTGGGGCCACTGCACTCCAGGCTGGCTGGCTGACTGAGGTATTCTCGCAATAAAGGAATGGAATGGAATGCCGTAGAGTGGAATGGAACGGAGTGGAGTGGAGTGGAATGGAGTGAGTTGGAGCAGAGTGGAATGAAGAATGCAATGGGATGGAAGGGAATTGAATGAAATGCAGTGGAGTGCAGTGGAGTGCATTGCAGTGGAATGGAGCAGAATGGAATGGAAAGGAGTGGAATGGACAGGAGTGGAGTGCACTGGAGAGGAGAGGATAGGAATGCAGTGGAATGGAATTGGATGTAATGGAACGTAGAGGAGTGGAGTGGAATGGAGTGGGCCAGAGTGGAATGGAATGGAATGCAATGGAAAGGAATGGAGTGGAATAGAATGGAATGGAATGGAATGGAATGGAGTGGGATGACTTGTAGTGGGGTGGAGTGAAACGGAGTATAATGGAATGGAGTGGAGTGGAGTGGAATGTGATAGAATGGAGAGGAGGGGAATGGAGCAGAATGGAATGGAGTGCAGCGGAATGGAGTGGAGTGGAATGGAATCAAATGGAGTGGAATGGAACAGAGTGGAATGGAATGGAGTGCAATAGACTAGAATTGAGTGTAGTGTAGTGGAATTTAGTGGAATGGACTGGAATGGAGTGGAATGGAATGGAATTGAGGGGAATGGAATGGAATGGAAAGGAATGGAAAGCAATGGAAAGGAATAGAATTGAATGCAACGGAATTAAAAGAATGCAATGGAATGCAATGGAATAGAATGCAATGGAATGTATAGTTGACATGTAATATGAGCTGAGATTGTGACACTGCACTCCAGCCAGGGTGACATGGTGATATCCTGTCGTAAGAAGTGAATGGAATGCAATGGAGTGAAATGGAATGGAATGAAATGGAATGGAGCGGAGTGGAAGGGAATGGAGTGGAATGAAATAGAATGCAGTGGACTGTAATGGCATGGAGTGGAAAGAAGTAGAGTGGAATGGAGTGGAATGGAATGGACTGGCATAGAATGGAGTGGAATTGAATGCAATGGAGTGGATTGGAAAGGAATGCAAAGGAGTAGAGTGGAGTAGAGTGGTGTGGAGTGGAGTGGAATGGAGCTGAATGTACTTCAATGGAGTACAATGGAATGGAACGGAGTGGAATGGAATGGAATGATATGAGGTGGATTGGAGTGGAATATAGTGGAGTGGAATGGAATGGAATAGAATGGAATGGAGTAGAGTGTAATGGAATGCAGTGGCGATAAGTGGAGTGGAATGGAATGCATTGGAGTAGAGTGGAGTGGAATGGAATGGAATGGAGTGGAGTGGAGGGGAGTGGAGTGGAATGGAATTGAGTGAAGTGGAGCGCAGTTGAATGGAATATCGTGGTGTGGAGTGGAGTGGAAGTGAATGGAGTGAATAGGAGTGGAATGGAGTGGAAGGTAACGGAGTGGAATGGAGTCGAATGGAGTGGAATGGAGTAGAGTGGATTAGAGTGGAATGGTGTCGAACGGACTGGAATGGAATGGAAGGGAGTGGAATGGAATTGAATCAAATGGAATGGAGTGGAGTGGAATGGAGTGGAGTGGAGTGGAATGAAATGGAATGGAAGGGAGTGGAGAGAAACGCAGTTGATTGGAGTGGAGTGGAGTGGAAAGGAATGGAAAGGAGTGGGATGGAGACGTATGGATTGGAGTGGAATGGAGTGGAATGGAATGAAGTGGAAAGGAGTGGAACGGAGTGAAATTGAATTTAGTGGACTGGAGTGGAATGGAGTTAAATGGAATGGAATGGAATGGAGTGGAATGGAATGGAATGGAGTGGAGTGGAATGGAATAGAATGGCATGGAATGGAATAGAATGGGATGGACTGGAGTGGAGAGGAGTGGAATGGATTGGAGTGAAGTGGAGTGGAATGGAAATGAGTGGAGTGGAGAGGAAAGGGATGGAATGGAGTGGAGTGGAATGGCATGGAATGGAGTGGAATGGAATGGATAGTAGTGGAGTGGAGTGGAGTGGATTGGAGTGTAGTGGAAGGGAATGGAGTGCAGTGTAATGGACTGGAATGGAGCAGAGCAGAATGGAGTGGACTGGACTGGAGTGGAATGGAATGGGATGGCATGGAATGGGAGCTGAGATTTTACCAATGTGCTCTAGGCAGGGTGACTGGGTGTCATACTCTCAAAAGAAAGGAATGGAATGGAACGCAGTGGAATGGAATGGAACAGAGTGGACATTAGTGGAGTGGAATGTGGAGGAATGGAATGAAATGGAACGTAATGGCATGAAATGGAGTGGTGTGGGGTGGAATGGATTATAGTGGAATGGGGTGGAAAGGAATGGGATGGAGTGGAATGAAGTGGAGTGCAGTGGAGTGGAACGGAGTTGAATGGCATAGAATTGAGTGGACAGTAGTGGAATGTTTTGGAATGCAATGGAATCCATTGTAATAGAATGGAATACAACGGAAAGTTGACATGGAGTGTGAGCTGAGATTGTGCCACTGCACTCCAGACTGGGTGACACGTTATATCCTGTGGATAGAAAGGAATGGAATGCAATAGAGTGAAATGGAATGGAGTGGAATGGAATTGAATGGAATGGAGTGGAGTGGAGTGGAGTCGAATGGAGACGAATGGAATGGGACGGAGTGGAATGGAACGGAGTGGAGTGGAGTATCGTGGAGTGAAATAGAATGGAATGCACTGGGTTGGAATGGAATGCAATGGACTGCTGAAAGGAAATGTGAGCTGTTATTGTTCCACTGCACTCCAGCCTTTGTGACGGAATGAAATCCTGTGGAAAAAAAGGAATGGAATGGAATGGAATGGAATGGAATGGAATGGAATGCAATGGAATGGATTGGAGTGGATTGGTGTGGAGAGGAGTGTAGTGGAGTGGAGTGAAATGGAGTGGAGTGTCGTGGAGGAGAGTGGAATGGAGTGGAATGGAATGGAGAGGAAAGGAACGGAGTGGAGTGGAATGGAACGGAGTGGAGTGGAATGGAATCCAATGGAATGAAATGGAATTGAATCGAATGGAATGAAGAAATATGTGCAGTGATTTGGCCACTGCGCTGGAGCCTGTGTGAGAGAGGGAGATCCTGTCGATAAAACAGTGTGGAATGGAAGGGATTGGAATGGAATGGAATGGAACATACTGGAGTGGAGTGGAGTGGAATTGAGTGGAGTGGAGTGCACTGGAATGGAATGGAATGCAATGGAATGTAATGGAATGATGAAATGATATGTGAGCTGAGATTGTGCCACTGCACCCACGCTGGGTGACAGAGTGAGATACTCTTGAAAGAAAGAAATGGAATGGAAAGAATTTTTAATTGGGTGGATTCGAGTGGACTGAAGTAGAGTGCAGTGGAATAGAGAGGAATGGAATGGAATGGAATCGGATGTAAAGGAATGGAATGATGTGGAGTGGAGTGGTGAGGAGTGTAGTGCTGTGGAATGGAGCAGAAAGTAACGGGATGGTGTGGAGTGGAGTGCAGTGCAGTGGAGTGGAGAGGAGTGCAATGGCGTGGAATGGAATCGGATGTAAAGGAACGTACTGGAGTGGAGCGGAGTGGAAAGGAGTGGAATGGAATGGAATTGAATGTAATGGAAAGCAAAGGAATGGAATGGGATGCAATGGAATTTAATGCAATAGAATGCAGTTCAATAGAGAGTTGACATGTAATGTGAGCTGAGATTGTGCCTAAGCTCTCCAGGCTGTTTGACACAGTGATATCGTGTGGAAAGAATGGAATGGAATGCAGTGGTGTGAAATGGAATGGAATGTAGTGGACAGGAGTAGAATGGAGTGGAGTGAAGAGGAACAGAGTGGAATGGAATGGGATGCAGTGGAATGGAATGCAGTGGAGTGGAGTGAAATAGAAAGAAATGGAATGGGATGGAATGGAATGCAATGGAATGGAGAAGAGAAATGTGAGCTGAGATTGTGTGACTACACTCCAGCCTTAGTGACCGAGAGAGATTCTGTGGAAGGAAAGAACTGATTTCAAAGGAGTGGAATGGAAGGGAATGTAGTACAGTGGAGTAGAGTGGAATGGAGTGAAACAGAATAGAATGGAGTGGAAGGCAATGGAATGGAATGGAATGGAGTGGAGTGGAATAGAGAGGAGTGCACTGCAATGGAGTGGAGTGGAGTGGAAGGGAGTGGAATGCAATGGAATGTAGTGGAGTGCAGTGGAGTGGAATGGAATGGAGTGGACAGGAGTGGAAGGAGTAGAGTGGACTGGAATGGAATAGAATGGAACAGAATGCAGTGGAGTGGAGGGGAGTGGAGGTGAGTGGAGTGGCATGGAGTGGAATGGAATGGAATGGAGTGAAATGGAATCCAATGGATTGGAATGGAGTGGAGTGGAGTGGAGTGGAATGGAGAGGAGTCGAATGGAATGGAAGGGAATGCAACGGAACGCAGTGGTGTGGATTGGAATGCAGTGAAATGGAGTACTATGGAATCTAAAGGAGTGGAGTGGAGTCTAGTGGAGTGGAATGGAATGGAACAAAATGGAATGGAATGGCACGGAATGAAGTGGAGTAGAGTGGAGTGGGAAGGAAGGGAGATGAGTGGAATGGAGAGGAATGGAATGCAGTGGAGTGGATTGGATTGGAATGAACTGGAATGGAGAGGAATGGAATGAAGTGGAACGGAATGGACCGCAATGGAATTGAATGGAGTGAAGTGGAAAGTAGTGGAGTGGAGTGGAATGGAGTGGAAATGAATGGAATGGAGTGGAATGGAAGGGAATGGAGACAAGTGGATAGGAATTGACTGAAGCAGATTGGAGTGGAGTGGAGTGGAGTGGCATGGAATGGAATGAAGTGGATGGGAATGCAATGGAGTGGAATGAAATGGAATAAAATGGAATGGAGTGGAATGGAGAGGAATGGAGTGGAGTGGAGTGGAATGGAGGGGAGTAAGAGGAAGAGAATGGAATGGAATCGAAAGGAGGGAAGTGCAATTGTGTGGAGTGGAGTGGAGATGAAAGGAGTGGAGTGATGTGGAGTCGAGAGGAAAGGAATGGAATGGAATGGAATGGAGTTAAGTGGAGTGGAATGGAGTGGAAGGTAATGGAGTGGAATGAAAAGGAGTGGATTGGAATGGAGTGGAATGGAATGGAGTGGAACGGAGTGGAGTAGAATGGAGTGGGTTGCAGAGGAGTGGAATGGAGTGGAATGGAAGGGAACGGAAAGGAATGTAGTGGAAAGGAATGGAATGGAGTGGATTGAAATTGAATGGAAAGGATTGGAGTGCAGTGGACTGGAGGGGAGTGGAACAAAATGGAGTATAGTGCAGTGGAATGGAGTGGACTGGAGTGGAGATGAGTGGAGTGGACTGGAATGGAATGGAGTGGAGTGGAATGGTGTGGAGTGGGGTGGAAAGGAATGGAACAGAATGGAATGGAGAGGAATGGAGTGGCATGTAGTGGAGTGGAGTGAAGTGGAAAGGAATGGCATGGAATGGAGTAGAGTGGAATGGAGGGGTATGGAATGGAATGGAATGGAATTGAGTGGAATGGAGTGGAATGGAGTGGAGTGGAGAGGAATGGAATGGAGTGGAAAGGTCTGAAAGGAGTGGAATGGAGTGGAGTGGAATGCAATGGAGTAGATTGGAATGAAGTGGAAAGGAATAGAATGGAGAGAAGTAGAGTAGAATGGAGTGGATTGGAATGGAGGGGAGCAGAGTGTAGTTAACAGCGGTGGATTGGAATACAGTGGATGGGGTAGAGTGGAAGGGAGTGGAATTATATGGAATGGAATGGATTGGATTGGAGTGGAAGGGAGTGGAGTGGAGTTGAAAGTAGAGGAATCGAAAGAAGTGGAAAGGAGTGGAGTAGAGTGGATTAGAGTGGATTGGAATGGAATGGAGTGGAGTGGAATGGTGTGGAAACGAATGGAAGGGAGGGGAGTGGAATGGAACGAAATGGAATGGAATGTAGTGGAATGGAGAGGAGTGGAGTGGACTGGAGTGGAATGTAATCGAATGGAGTGTACTGGAGTGGAATGTATTTGAGAGGCGGGTAATGGAGAGGAATTGAGTGGGGTGGAGTGGAGTGAAATACATCGGAATGGCACGGAATTGAATGGAATGGAGGGGAGTGGAATGCAGTGGAGTGGAGTCGATTGGTGTGGTGAGGAATAGAACGGAGTGGCATGGAATGGAGCACAGTGGAATGCAATGGAGTGGAGTGGATTGGAAAGGGGTGGAGTGGAGTGACGATGGGTGAAGTGGAATGTAATGGAGTGGAGTGCAGAGGAGTCTCATGGAATGGAATGGAATGGAACGCAATGGAAGCTGAGATTGTACCACTGCGCTCCAGGATGGGTGACACAGTGTGATACTCTCAAAAGAAAGGAATGGAATGGAATGCAGTGGAATGGAATGGAACGCAATGGGGTGCATTGGAGTGGAGTGGAGTGAAGTGAAGTGGATTGGAGTGGAATGGAGAGGAATGGAACGGAATGGAATGGAATGAAGTAGACTGGAGTGGGGTGGAGTTGAGTGCAATGGAATGGAGCGAAATGGAATCAGATGCAGAGAAATGGAGTAGAGAGGAGTGCAGTAGAGTGGAAAGGAGTGCAATGGAGTGGAATGGAATCGGAAGTAACGGAAAGTAGTGGAGTGGATGGAACGGAAAGGAAAGGAGTGGAGCGGAGTGGAATGGAACGGAGCGGGAGGTGGGTTGGGGCCACTGCACTCCAGGCTGGCTGGCTGACTGAGGTATTCTCGCAATAAAGGAATGGAATGGAATGCCGTAGAGTGGAATGGAACGGAGTGGAGTGGAGTGGAATGGAGTGAGTTGGAGCAGAGTGGAATGAAGAATGCAATGGGATGGAAGGGAATTGAATGAAATGCAGTGGAGTGCAGTGGAGTGCATTGCAGTGGAATGGAGCAGAATGGAATGGAAAGGAGTGGAATGGACAGGAGTGGAGTGCACTGGAGAGGAGAGGATAGGAATGCAGTGGAATGGAATTGGATGTAATGGAACGTAGAGGAGTGGAGTGGAATGGAGTGGGCCAGAGTGGAATGGAATGGAATGCAATGGAAAGGAATGGAGTGGAATAGAATGGAATGGAATGGAATGGAATGGAGTGGGATGACTTGTAGTGGGGTGGAGTGAAATGGAGTATAATGGAATGGAGTGGAGTGGAGTGGAATGTGATAGAATGGAGAGGAGGGGAATGGAGCAGAATGGAATGGAGTGCAGCGGAATGGAGTGGAGTGGAATGGAATCAAATGGAGTGGAATGGAACAGAGTGGAATGGAATGGAGTGCAATAGACTAGAATTGAGTGTAGTGTAGTGGAATTTAGTGGAATGGACTGGAATGGAGTGGAATGGAATGGAATTGAGGGGAATGGAATGGAATGGAAAGGAATGGAAAGCAATGGAAAGGAATAGAATTGAATGCAACGGAATTAAAAGAATGCAATGGAATGCAATGGAATAGAATGCAATGGAATGTATAGTTGACATGTAATATGAGCTGAGATTGTGACACTGCACTCCAGCCAGGGTGACATGGTGATATCCTGTCGTAAGAAGTGAATGGAATGCAATGGAGTGAAATGGAATGGAATGAAATGGAATGGAGCGGAGTGGAAGGGAATGGAGTGGAATGAAATAGAATGCAGTGGACTGTAATGGCATGGAGTGGAAAGAAGTAGAGTGGAATGGAGTGGAATGGAATGGACTGGCATAGAATGGAGTGGAATTGAATGCAATGGAGTGGATTGGAAAGGAATGCAAAGGAGTAGAGTGGAGTAGAGTGGTGTGGAGTGGAGTGGAATGGAGCTGAATGTACTTCAATGGAGTACAATGGAATGGAACGGAGTGGAATGGAATGGAATGATATGAGGTGGATTGGAGTGGAATGTAGTGGAGTGGAATGGAATGGAATAGAATGGAATGGAGTAGAGTGTAATGGAATGCAGTGGCGATAAGTGGAGTGGAATGGAATGCATTGGAGTAGAGTGGAGTGGAATGGAATGGAATGGAGTGGAGTGGAGGGGAGTGGAGTGGAATGGAATTGAGTGAAGTGGAGTGCAGTTGAATGGAATATCGTGGTGTGGAGTGGAGTGGAAGTGAATGGAGTGAATAGGAGTGGAATGGAGTGGAAGGTAACGGAGTGGAATGGAGTCGAATGGAGTGGAATGGAGTAGAGTGGATTAGAGTGGAATGGTGTCGAACGGACTGGAATGGAATGGAATGGAGTGGAATGGAATTGAATCAAATGGAATGGAGTGGAGTGGAATGGAGTGGAGTGGAGTGAAATGAAATGGAATGGAAGGGAGTGGAGAGAAACGCAGTTGATTGGAGTGGAGTGGAGTGGAAAGGAATGGAAAGGAGTGGGATGGAGACGTATGGATTGGAGTGGAATGGAGTGGAATGGAATGAAGTGGAAAGGAGTGGAACGGAGTGAAATTGAATTTAGTGGACTGGAGTGGAATGGAGTTAAATGGAATGGAATGGAATGGAGTGGAATGGAATGGAATGGAGTGGAGTGGAATGGAATAGAATGGCATGGAATGGAATAGAATGGGATGGAGTGGAGTGGAGAGGAGTGGAATGGATTGGAGTGAAGTGGAGTGGAATGGAATTGAGTGGAGCGGAGAGGAAAGGAATGGAATGGAGTGGAGTGGAATGGCATGGAATGGAGTGGAATGGAATGGATAGTAGTGGAGTGGAGTGGAGTGGATTGGAGTGTAGTGGAAGGGAATGGAGTGCAGTGTAATGGACTGGAATGGAGCAGAGCAGAATGGAGTGGACTGGACTGGAGTGGAATGGAATGGGATGGCATGGAATGGGAGCTGAGATTTTACCAATGTGCTCTAGGCAGGGTGACTGGGTGTCATACTCTCAAAAGAAAGGAATGGAATGGAACGCAGTGGAATGGAATGGAACAGAGTGGACATTAGTGGAGTGGAATGTGGAGGAATGGAATGAAATGGAACGTAATGGCATGAAATGGAGTGGTGTGGGGTGGAATGGATTATAGTGGAATGGGGTGGAAAGGAATGGGATGGAGTGGAATGAAGTGGAGTGCAGTGGAGTGGAACGGAGTTGAATGGCATAGAATTGAGTGGACAGTAGTGGAATGTTTTGGAATGCAATGGAATCCATTGTAATAGAATGGAATACAACGGAAAGTTGACATGGAGTGTGAGCTGAGATTGTGCCACTGCACTCCAGACTGGGTGACACGTTATATCCTGTGGATAGAAAGGAATGGAATGCAATAGAGTGAAATGGAATGGAGTGGAATGGAATTGAATGGAATGGAGTGGAGTGGAGTGGAGTCGAATGGAGACGAATGGAATGGGACGGAGTGGAATGGAACGGAGTGGAGTGGAGTATCGTGGAGTGAAATAGAATGGAATGCACTGGGTTGGAATGGAATGCAATGGACTGCTGAAAGGAAATGTGAGCTGTTATTGTTCCACTGCACTCCAGCCTTTGTGACGGAATGAAATCCTGTGGAAAAAAAGGAATGGAATGGAATGGAATGGAATGGAGTGGAGTGGAGTGGTGTGGAGAGGAGTGTAGTGGAGTGGAGTGAAATGGAGTGGAGTGTCGTGGAGGAGAGTGGAATGGAGTGGAATGGAATGGAGAGGAAAGGAACGGAGTGGAGTGGAATGGAACGGAGTGGAGTGGAATGGAATCCAATGGAATGAAATGGAATTGAATCGAATGGAATGAAGAAATATGTGCAGTGATTTGGCCACTGCGCTGGAGCCTGTGTGAGAGAGGGAGATCCTGTCGATAAAACAGTGTGGAATGGAAGGGATTGGAATGGAATGGAATGGAACGTACTGGAGTGGAGTGGAGTGGAATTGAGTGGAGTGGAGTGCACTGGAATGGAATGGAATGCAATGGAATGTAATGGAATGATGAAATGATATGTGAGCTGAGATTGTGCCACTGCACTCCACGCTGGGTGACAGAGTGAGATACTCTTGAAAGAAAGAAATGGAATGGAAAGAATTTTTAATTGGGTGGATTCGAGTGGACTGAAGTAGAGTGCAGTGGAATAGAGAGGAATGGAATGGAATGGAATCGGATGTAAAGGAATGGAATGATGTGGAGTGGAGTGGTGAGGAGTGTAGTGCTGTGGAATGGAGCAGAAAGTAACGGGATGGTGTGGAGTGGAGTGCAGTGCAGTGGAGTGGAGAGGAGTGCAATGGCGTGGAATGGAATCGGATGTAAAGGAACGTACTGGAGTGGAGCGGAGTGGAAAGGAGTGGAATGGAATGGAATTGAATGTAATGGAAAGCAAAGGAATGGAATGGGATGCAATGGAATTTAATGCAATAGAATGCAGTTCAATAGAGAGTTGACATGTAATGTGAGCTGAGATTGTGCCTAAGCTCTCCAGGCTGTTTGACACAGTGATATCGTGTGGAAAGAATGGAATGGAATGCAGTGGTGTGAAATGGAATGGAATGTAGTGGACAGGAGTAGAATGGAGTGAAGTGAAGAGGAACAGAGTGGAATGGAATGGGATGCAGTGGAATGGAATGCAGTGGAGTGGAGTGAAATAGAAAGAAATGGAATGGGATGGAATGGAATGCAATGGAATGGAGAAGAGAAATGTGAGCTGAGATTGTGTGACTACACTCCAGCCTTAGTGACCGAGAGAGATTCTGTGGAAGGAAAGAACTGATTTCAAAGGAGTGGAATGGAAGGGAATGTAGTACAGTGGAGTAGAGTGGAATGGAGTGAAACAGAATAGAATGGAGTGGAAGGCAATGGAATGGAATGGAATGGAGTGGAGTGGAATAGAGAGGAGTGCACTGCAATGGAGTGGAGTGGAGTGGAAGGGAGTGGAATGCAATGGAATGTAGTGGAGTGCAGTGGAGTGGAATGGAATGGAGTGGACAGGAGTGGAAGGAGTAGAGTGGACTGGAATGGAACAGAATGGAACAGAATGCAGTGGAGTGGAGGGGAGTGGAGGTGAGTGGAGTGGCATGGAGTGGAATGGAATGGAATGGAGTGAAATGGAATCCAATGGATTGGAATGGAGTGGAGTGGAGTGGAGTGGAATGGAGAGGAGTCGAATGGAATGGAAGGGAATGCAACGGAACGCAGTGGTGTGGATTGGAATGCAGTGAAATGGAGTACTATGGAATCTAAAGGAGTGGAGTGGAGTCTAGTGGAGTGGAATGGAATGGAACAAAATGGAATGGAATGGCACGGAATGGAGTGGAGTAGAGTGGAGTGGGAAGGAAGGGAGATGAGTGGAATGGAGAGGAATGGAATGCAGTGGAGTGGATTGGATTGGAATGAACTGGAATGGAGAGGAATGGAATGAAGTGGAACGGAATGGACTGCAATGGAATTGAATGGAGTGAAGTGGAAAGTAGTGGAGTGGAGTGGAATGGAGCGGAAATGAATGGAATGGAGTGGAATGGAAGGGAATGGAGACAAGTGGATAGGAATTGACTGAAGCAGATTGGAGTGGAGTGGAGTGGAGTGGCATGGAATGGAATGAAGTGGATGGGAATGCAATGGAGTGGAAAGAAATGGAATAAAATGGAAAGGAGTGGAATGGAGAGGAATGGAGTGGAAGTGGAGTGGAATGGAGGGGAGTAAGAGGAAGAGAATGGAATGGAATCGAAAGGAGGGAAGTGCAATTGTGTGGAGTGGAGTGGAGATGAAAGGAGTGGAGTGATGTGGAGTCGAGAGGAAAGGAATGGAATGGAATGGAATGGAGTTAAGTGGAGTGGAATGGAGTGGAAGGTAATGGAGTGGAATGAAAAGGAGTGGATTGGAATGGAGTGGAATGGAATGGAGTGGAACGGAGTGGAGTAGAATGGAGTGGGTTGCAGAGGAGTGGAATGGAGTGGAATGGAAGGGAACGGAAAGGAATGTAGTGGAAAGGAATGGAATGGAGTGGATTGAAATTGAATGGAAAGGATTGGAGTGCAGTGGACTGGAGGGGAGTGGAATAAAATGGAGTATAGTGCAGTGGAATGGAGTGGACTGGAGTGGAGATGAGTGGAGTGGACTGGAATGGAATGGAGTGGAGTGGAATGGTGTGGAGTGGGGTGGAAAGGAATGGAACAGAATGGAATGGAGAGGAATGGAGTGGCATGTAGTGGAGTGGAGTGAAGTGGAAAGGAATGGCATGGAATGGAGTAGAGTGGAATGGAGGGGTATGGAATGGAATGGAATGGAATTGAGTGGAATGGAGTGGAATGGAGTGGAGTGGAGAGGAATGGAATGGAGTGGAAAGGTCTGAAAGGAGTGGAATGGAGTGGAGTGGAATGCAATGGAGTAGATTGGAATGAAGTGGAAAGGAATAGAATGGAGAGAAGTAGAGTAGAATGGAGTGGATTGGAATGGAGGGGAGCAGAGTGGAGTTAACAGCGGTGGATTGGAATACAGTGGATGGGGTAGAGTGGAAGGGAGTGGAATTATATGGAATGGAATGGATTGGATTGGAGTGGAAGGGAGTGGAGTGGAGTTGAAAGTAGAGGAATCGAAAGAAGTGGAAAGGAGTGGAGTAGAGTGGATTAGAGTGGATTGGAATGGAATGGAGTGGAGTGGAATGGTGTGGAAACGAATGAAAGGGAGGGGAGTGGAATGGAACGAAATGGAATGGAATGTAGTGGAATGGAGAGGAGTGGAGTGGACTGGAGTGGAATGTAATCGAATGGAGTGTACTGGAGTGGAATGTATTTGAGAAGCGGGTAATGGAGAGGAATTGAGTGGAGTGGAGTGGAGTGAAATACATCGGAATGGCACGGAATTGAATGGAATGGAGGGGAGTGGAATGCAGTGGAGTGGAGTCGATTGGACTGGTGAGGAATAGAACGGAGTGGCATGGAATGGAGCACAGTGGAATGCAATGGAGTGGAGTGGATTGGAAAGGGGTGGAGTGGAGTGACGATGGGTGAAGTGGAATGTAATGGAGTGGAGTGCAGAGGAGTCTCATGGAATGGAATGGAATGGAACGCAATGGAAGCTGAGATTGTACCACTGCGCTCCAGGATGGGTGACACAGTGTGATACTCTCAAAAGAAAGGAATGGAATGGAATGCAGTGGAATGGAATGGAATGCAATGGGGTGCATTGGAGTGGAGTGGAGTGAAGTGAAGTGGATTGGAGTGGAATGGAGAGGAATGGAACGGAATGGAATGGAATGAAGTAGACTGGAGTGGGGTGGAGTTGAGTGCAATGGAATGGAGCGAAATGGAATCAGATGCAGAGAAATGGAGTAGAGAGGAGTGCAGTAGAGTGGAAAGGAGTGCAATGGAGTGGAATGGAATCGGAAGTAACGGAAAGTAGTGGAGTGGATGGAACGGAAAGGAAAGGAGTGGAGCGGAGTGGAATGGAACGGAGCGGGAGGTGGGTTGGGGCCACTGCACTCCAGGCTGGCTGGCTGACTGAGGTATTCTCGCAATAAAGGAATGGAATGGAATGCCGTAGAGTGGAATGGAACGGAGTGGAGTGGAGTGGAATGGAGTGAGTTGGAGCAGAGTGGAATGAAGAATGCAATGGGATGGAAGGGAATTGAATGAAATGCAGTGGAGTGCACTGGAGTGCATTGCAGTGGAATGGAGCAGAATGGAATGGAAAGGAGTGGAATGGACAGGAGTGGAGTGCACTGGAGAGGAGAGGATAGGAATGCAGTGGAATGGAATTGGATGTAATGGAACGTAGAGGAGTGGAGTGGAATGGAGTGGGCCAGAGTGGAATGGAATGGAATGCAATGGAAAGGAATGGAGTGGAATAGAATGGAATGGAATGGAATGGAATGGAGTGGGATGACTTGTAGTGGGGTGGAGTGAAACGGAGTATAATGGAATGGAGTGGAGTGGAGTGGAATGTGATAGAATGGAGAGGAGGGGAATGGAGCAGAATGGAATGGAGTGCAGCGGAATGGAGTGGAGTGGAATGGAATCAAATGGAGTGGAATGGAACAGAGTGGAATGGAATGGAGTGCAATAGACTAGAATTGAGTGTAGTGTAGTGGAATTTAGTGGAATGGACTGGAATGGAGTGGAATGGAATGGAATTGAGGGGAATGGAATGGAATGGAAAGGAATGGAAAGCAATGGAAAGGAATAGAATTGAATGCAACGGAATTAAAAGAATGCAATGGAATGCAATGGAATAGAATGCAATGGAATGTATAGTTGACATGTAATATGAGCTGAGATTGTGACACTGCACTCCAGCCAGGGTGACATGGTGATATCCTGTCGTAAGAAGTGAATGGAATGCAATGGAGTGAAATGGAATGGAATGAAATGGAATGGAGCGGAGTGGAAGGGAATGGAGTGGAATGAAATAGAATGCAGTGGACTGTAATGGCATGGAGTGGAAAGAAGTAGAGTGGAATGGAGTGGAATGGAATGGACTGGCATAGAATGGAGTGGAATTGAATGCAATGGAGTGGATTGGAAAGGAATGCAAAGGAGTAGAGTGGAGTAGAGTGGTGTGGAGTGGAGTGAAATGGAGCTGAATGTACTTCAATGGAGTACAATGGAATGGAACGGAGTGGAATGGAATGGAATGATATGAGGTGGATTGGAGTGGAATGTAGTGGAGTGGAATGGAATGGAATAGAATGGAATGGAGTAGAGTGTAATGGAATGCAGTGGCGATAAGTGGAGTGGAATGGAATGCATTGGAGTAGAGTGGAGTGGAATGGAATGGAATGGAGTGGAGTGGAGGGGAGTGGAGTGGAATGGAATTAAGTGAAGTGGAGTGCAGTTGAATGGAATATCGTGGTGTGGAGTGGAGTGGAAGTGAATGGAGTGAATAGGAGTGGAATGGAGTGGAAGGTAACGGAGTGGAATGGAGTCGAATGGAGTGGAATGGAGTAGAGTGGATTAGAGTGGAATGGTGTCGAACGGACTGGAATGGAATGGAATGGAGTGGAATGGAATTGAATCAAATGGAATGGAGTGGAGTGGAGTGGAGTGGAATGAAATGAAATGGAAGGGAGTGGAGAGAAACGCAGTTGATTGGAGTGGAGTGGAGTGAAAAGGAATGGAAAGGAGTGGGATGGAGACGTATGGATTGGAGTGGAATGGAGTGGAATGGAATGAAGTGGAAAGGAGTGGAACGGAGTGAAATTGAATTTAGTGGACTGGAGTGGAATGGAGTTAAATGGAATGGAATGGAATGGAGTGGAATGGAATGGAATGGAGTGGAGTGGAATGGAATAGAATGGCATGGAATGGAATAGAATGGGATGGAGTGGAGTGGAGAGGAGTGGAATGGATTGGAGTGAAGTGGAGTGGAATGGAATTGAGTGGAGCGGAGAGGAAAGGAATGGAATGGAGTGGAGTGGAATGGCATGGAATGGAGTGGAATGGAATGGATAGTAGTGGAGTGGAGTGGAGTGGATTGGAGTGTAGTGGAAGGGAATGGAGTGCAGTGTAATGGACTGGAATGGAGCAGAGCAGAATGGAGTGGACTGGACTGGAGTGGAATGGAATGGGATGGCATGGAATGGGAGCTGAGATTTTACCAATGTGCTCTAGGCAGGGTGACTGGGTGTCATACTCTCAAAAGAAAGGAATGGAATGGAACGCAGTGGAATGGAATGGAACAGAGTGGACATTAGTGGAGTGGAATGTGGAGGAATGGAATGAAATGGAACGTAATGGCATGAAATGGAGTGGTGTGGGGTGGAATGGATTATAGTGGAATGGGGTGGAAAGGAATGGGATGGAGTGGAATGAAGTGGAGTGCAGTGGAGTGGAACGGAGTTGAATGGCATAGAATTGAGTGGACAGTAGTGGAATGTTTTGGAATGCAATGGAATCCATTGTAATAGAATGGAATACAACGGAAAGTTGACATGGAGTGTGAGCTGAGATTGTGCCACTGCACTCCAGACTGGGTGACACGTTATATCCTGTGGATAGAAAGGAATGGAATGCAATAGAGTGAAATGGAATGGAGTGGAATGGAATTGAATGGAATGGAGTGGAGTGGAGTGGAGTCGAATGGAGACGAATGGAATGGGACGGAGTGGAATGGAACGGAGTGGAGTGGAGTATCGTGGAGTGAAATAGAATGGAATGCACTGGGTTGGAATGGAATGCAATGGACTGCTGAAAGGAAATGTGAGCTGTTATTGTTCCACTGCACTCCAGCCTTTGTGACGGAATGAAATCCTGTGGAAAAAAAGGAATGGAATGGAATGGAATGGAATGGAATGGAACGGAATGGAATGGAATGGAATGGAATGGAGTGGAGTGGAGTGGTGTGGAGAGGAGTGTAGTGGAGTGGAGTGAAATGGAGTGGAGTGTCGTGGAGGAGAGTGGAATGGAGTGGAATGGAATGGAGAGGAAAGGAACGGAGTGGAGTGGAATGGAACGGAGTGGAGTGGAATGGAATCCAATGGAATGAAATGGAATTGAATCGAATGGAATGAAGAAATATGTGCAGTGATTTGGCCACTGCGCTGGAGCCTGTGTGAGAGAGGGAGATCCTGTCGATAAAACAGTGTGGAATGGAAGGGATTGGAATGGAATGGAATGGAACGTATTGGAGTGGAGTGGAGTGGAATTGAGTGGAGTGGAGTGCACTGGAATGGAATGGAATGCAATGGAATGTAATGGAATGATGAAATGATATGTGAGCTGAGATTGTGCCACTGCACTCCACGCTGGGTGACAGAGTGAGATACTCTTGAAAGAAAGAAATGGAATGGAAAGAATTTTTAATTGGGTGGATTCGAGTGGACTGAAGTAGAGTGCAGTGGAATAGAGAGGAATGGAATGGAATGGAATCGGATGTAAAGGAATGGAATGATGTGGAGTGGAGTGGTGAGGAGTGTAGTGCTGTGGAATGGAGCAGAAAGTAACGGGATGGTGTGGAGTGGAGTGCAGTGCAGTGGAGTGGAGAGGAGTGCAATGGCGTGGAATGGAATCGGATGTAAAGGAACGTACTGGAGTGGAGCGGAGTGGAAAGGAGTGGAATGGAATGGAATTGAATGTAATGGAAAGCAAAGGAATGGAATGGGATGCAATGGAATTTAATGCAATAGAATGCAGTTCAATAGAGAGTTGACATGTAATGTGAGCTGAGATTGTGCCTAAGCTCTCCAGGCTGTTTGACACAGTGATATCGTGTGGAAAGAATGGAATGGAATGCAGTGGTGTGAAATGGAATGGAATGTAGTGGACAGGAGTAGAATGGAGTGGAGTGAAGAGGAACAGAGTGGAATGGAATGGGATGCAGTGGAATGGAATGCAGTGGAGTGGAGTGAAATAGAAAGAAATGGAATGGGATGGAATGGAATGCAATGGAATGGAGAAGAGAAATGTGAGCTGAGATTGTGTGACTACACTCCAGCCTTAGTGACCGAGAGAGATTCTGTGGAAGGAAAGAACTGATTTCAAAGGAGTGGAATGGAAGGGAATGTAGTACAGTGGAGTAGAGTGGAATGGAGTGAAACAGAATAGAATGGAGTGGAAGGCAATGGAATGGAATGGAATGGAGTGGAGTGGAATAGAGAGGAGTGCACTGCAATGGAGTGGAGTGGAGTGGAAGGGAGTGGAATGCAATGGAATGTAGTGGAGTGCAGTGGAGTGGAATGGAATGGAGTGGACAGGAGTGGAAGGAGTAGAGTGGACTGGAATGGAATAGAATGGAACAGAATGCAGTGGAGTGGAGGGGAGTGGAGGTGAGTGGAGTGGCATGGAGTGGAATGGAATGGAATGGAGTGAAATGGAATCCAATGGATTGGAATGGAGTGGAGTGGAGTGGAGTGGAATGGAGAGGAGTCGAATGGAATGGAAGGGAATGCAACGGAACGCAGTGGTGTGGATTGGAATGCAGTGAAATGGAGTACTATGGAATCTAAAGGAGTGGAGTGGAGTCTAGTGGAGTGGAATGGAATGGAACAAAATGGAATGGAATGGCAAGGAATGGAGTGGAGTAGAGTGGAGTGGGAAGGAAGGGAGATGAGTGGAATGGAGAGGAATGGAATGCAGTGGAGTGGATTGGATTGGAATGAACTGGAATGGAGAGGAATGGAATGAAGTGGAACGGAATGGACTGCAATGGAATTGAATGGAGTGAAGTGGAAAGTAGTGGAGTGGAGTGGAATGGAGTGGAAATGAATGGAATGGAGTGGAATGGAAGGGAATGGAGACAAGTGGATAGGAATTGATTGAAGCAGATTGGAGTGGAGTGGAGTGGAGTGGCATGGAATGGAATGAAGTGGATGGGAATGCAATGGACTGGAATGAAATGGAATAAAATGGAATGGAGTGGAATGGAGAGGAATGGAGTGGAAGTGGAGTGGAATGGAGGGGAGTAAGAGGAAGAGAATGGAATGGAATCGAAAGGAGGGAAGTGCAATTGTGTGGAGTGGAGTGGAGATGAAAGGAGTGGAGTGATGTGGAGTCGAAAGGAAAGGAATGGAATGGAATGGAATGGAGTTAAGTGGAGTGGAATGTAGTGGAAGGTAATGGAGTGGAATGAAAAGGAGTGGACTGGAATGGAGTGGAATGGAATGGAGTGGAACGGAGTGGAGTAGAATGGAGTGGGTTGCAGAGGAGTGGAATGGAGTGGAATGGAAGGGAACGGAAAGGAATGTAGTGGAAAGGAATGGAATGGAGTGGATTGAAATTGAATGGAAAGGATTGGAGTGCAGTGGACTGGAGGGGAGTGGAATAAAATGGAGTATAGTGCAGTGGAATGGAGTGGACTGGAGTGGAGATGAGTGGAGTGGAC
The DNA here is from genome assembly GCF_028885655.2 of Pongo abelii. Classification (NCBI taxonomy): domain Eukaryota; kingdom Metazoa; phylum Chordata; class Mammalia; order Primates; family Hominidae; genus Pongo; species Pongo abelii. Next base: position 22,232,312 of record NC_072009.2, on the reverse strand, counting down.
TGGAATGGAATGGAGTGGAGTGGAATGGTGTGGAGTGGGGTGGAAAGGAATGGAACAGAATGGAATGGAGAGGAATGGAGTGGCATGTAGTGGAGTGGAGTGAAGTGGAAAGGAATGGCATGGAATGGAGTAGAGTGGAATGGAGGGGTATGGAATGGAATGCAATGGAATTGAGTGGAATGGAGTTGAATGGAGTGGAGTGGAGAGGAATGGAATGGAGTGGAAAGGTCTGAAAGGATTGGAATGGAGTGGAGTGGAATGCAATGGAGTAGATTGGAATGAAGTGGAAAGGAATAGAATGGAGAGAAGTAGAGTAGAATGGAGTGGATTGTAATGGAGGGGAGCAGAGTGGAGTTAACAGCGGTGGATTGGAATACAGTGGATGGGGTAGAGTGGAAGGGAGTGGAATTATATGGAATGGAATGGATTGGATTGGAGTGGAAGGGAGTGGAGTGGAGTTGAAAGTAGAGGAATCGAAAGAAGTGGAAAGGAGTGGAGTAGAGTGGATTAGAGTGGATTGGAATGGAATGGAGTGGAGTGGAATGGTGTGGAAACGAATGAAAGGGAGGGGAGTGGAATGGAACGAAATGGAATGGAATGTAGTGGAATGGAGAGGAGTGGAGTGGACTGGAGTGGAATGTAATCGAATGGAGTGTACTGGAGTGGAATGTATTTGAGAGGCGGGTAATGGAGAGGAATTGAGTGGAGTGGAGTGGAGTGAAATACATCGGAATGGCACGGAATTGAATGGAATGGAGGGGAGTGGAATGCAGTGGAGTGGAGTCGATTGGACTGGTGAGGAATAGAACGGAGTGGCATGGAATGGAGCACAGTGGAATGCAATGGAGTGGAGTGGATTGGAAAGGGGTGGAGTGGAGTGACGATGGGTGAAGTGGAATGTAATGGAGTGGAGTGCAGAGGAGTCTCATGGAATGGAATGGAATGGAACGCAATGGAAGCTGAGATTGTACCACTGCGCTCCAGGATGGGTGACACAGTGTGATACTCTCAAAAGAAAGGAATGGAATGGAATGCAGTGGAATGGAATGGAATGCAATGGGGTGCATTGGAGTGGAGTGGAGTGAAGTGAAGTGGATTGGAGTGGAATGGAGAGGAATGGAACGGAATGGAATGGAATGAAGTAGACTGGAGTGGGGTGGAATTGAGTGCAATGGAATGGAGCGAAATGGAATCAGATGCAGAGAAATGGAGTAGAGAGGAGTGCAGTAGAGTGGAAAGGAGTGCAATGGAGTGGAATGGAATCGGAAGTAACGGAAAGTAGTGGAGTGGATGGAACGGAAAGGAAAGGAGTGGAGCGGAGTGGAATGGAACGGAGCGGGAGGTGGGTTGGGGCCACTGCACTCCAGGCTGGCTGGCTGACTGAGGTATTCTCGCAATAAAGGAATGGAATGGAATGCCGTAGAGTGGAATGGAACGGAGTGGAGTGGAGTGGAATGGAGTGAGTTGGAGCAGAGTGGAATGAAGAATGCAATGGGATGGAAGGGAATTGAATGAAATGCAGTGGAGTGCAGTGGAGTGCATTGCAGTGGAATGGAGCAGAATGGAATGGAAAGGAGTGGAATGGACAGGAGTGGAGTGCACTGGAGAGGAGAGGATAGGAATGCAGTGGAATGGAATTGGATGTAATGGAACGTAGAGGAGTGGAGTGGAATGGAGTGGGCCAGAGTGGAATGGAATGGAATGCAATGGAAAGGAATGGAGTGGAATAGAATGGAATGGAATGGAATGGAATGGAGTGGGATGACTTGTAGTGGGGTGGAGTGAAATGGAGTATAATGGAATGGAGAGGAGTGGAGTGGAATGCGATAGAATGGAGAGGAGGGGAATGGAGCAGAATGGAATGGAGTGCAGCGGAATGGAGTGGAGTGGAATGGAATCAAATGGAGTGGAATGGAACAGAGTGGAATGGAATGGAGTGCAATAGACTAGAATTGAGTGTAGTGTAGTGGAATTTAGTGGAATGGACTGGAATGGAGTGGAATGGAATGGAATTGAGGGGAATGGAATGGAATGGAAAGGAATGGAAAGCAATGGAAAGGAATAGAATTGAATGCAACGGAATTAAAAGAATGCAATGGAATGCAATGGAATAGAATGCAATGGAATGTATAGTTGACATGTAATATGAGCTGAGATTGTGACACTGCACTCCAGCCAGGGTGACATGGTGATATCCTGTCGTAAGAAGTGAATGGAATGCAATGGAGTGAAATGGAATGGAATGAAATGGAATGGAGCGGAGTGGAAGGGAATGGAGTGGAATGAAATAGAATGCAGTGGACTGTAATGGCATGGAGTGGAAAGAAGTAGAGTGGAATGGAGTGGAATGGAATGGACTGGCATAGAATGGAGTGGAATTGAATGCAATGGAGTGGATTGGAAAGGAATGCAAAGGAGTAGAGTGGAGTAGAGTGGTGTGGAGTGGAGTGGAATGGAGCTGAATGTACTTCAATGGAGTACAATGGAATGGAACGGAGTGGAATGGAATGGAATGATATGAGGTGGATTGGAGTGGAATGTAGTGGAGTGGAATGGAATGGAATAGAATGGAATGGAGTAGAGTGTAATGGAATGCAGTGGCGATAAGTGGAGTGGAATGGAATGCATTGGAGTAGAGTGGAGTGGAATGGAATGGAATGGAGTGGAGTGGAGGGGAGTGGAGTGGAATGGAATTGAGTGAAGTGGAGTGCAGTTGAATGGAATATCGTGGTGTGGAGTGGAGTGGAAGTGAATGGAGTGAATAGGAGTGGAATGGAGTGGAAGGTAACGGAGTGGAATGGAGTCGAATGGAGTGGAATGGAGTAGAGTGGATTAGAGTGGAATGGTGTCGAACGGACTGGAATGGAATGGAATGGAGTGGAATGGAATTGAATCAAATGGAATGGAGTGGAGTGGAATGGAGTGGAGTGGAGTGGAATGAAATGGAATGGAAGGGAGTGGAGAGAAACGCAGTTGATTGGAGTGGAGTGGAGTGGAAAGGAATGGAAAGGAGTGGGATGGAGACGTATGGATTGGAGTGGAATGGAGTGGAATGGAATGAAGTGGAAAGGAGTGGAACGGAGTGAAATTGAATTTAGTGGACTGGAGTGGAATGGAGTTAAATGGAATGGAATGGAATGGAGTGGAATGGAATGGAATGGAGTGGAGTGGAATGGAATAGAATGGCATGGAATGGAATAGAATGGGATGGAGTGGAGTGGAGAGGAGTGGAATGGATTGGAGTGAAGTGGAGTGGAATGGAATTGAGTGGAGCGGAGAGGAAAGGAATGGAATGGAGTGGAGTGGAATGGCATGGAATGGAGTGGAATGGAATGGATAGTAGTGGAGTGGAGTGGAGTGGATTGGAGTGTAGTGGAAGGGAATGGAGTGCAGTGTAATGGACTGGAATGGAGCAGAGCAGAATGGAGTGGACTGGACTGGAGTGGAATGGAATGGGATGGCATGGAATGGGAGCTGAGATTTTACCAATGTGCTCTAGGCAGGGTGACTGGGTGTCATACTCTCAAAAGAAAGGAATGGAATGGAACGCAGTGGAATGGAATGGAACAGAGTGGACATTAGTGGAGTGGAATGTGGAGGAATGGAATGAAATGGAACGTAATGGCATGAAATGGAGTGGTGTGGGGTGGAATGGATTATAGTGGAATGGGGTGGAAAGGAATGGGATGGAGTGGAATGAAGTGGAGTGCAGTGGAGTGGAACGGAGTTGAATGGCATAGAATTGAGTGGACAGTAGTGGAATGTTTTGGAATGCAATGGAATCCATTGTAATAGAATGGAATACAACGGAAAGTTGACATGGAGTGTGAGCTGAGATTGTGCCACTGCACTCCAGACTGGGTGACACGTTATATCCTGTGGATAGAAAGGAATGGAATGCAATAGAGTGAAATGGAATGGAGTGGAATGGAATTGAATGGAATGGAGTGGAGTGGAGTGGAGTCGAATGGAGACGAATGGAATGGGACGGAGTGGAATGGAACGGAGTGGAGTGGAGTATCGTGGAGTGAAATAGAATGGAATGCACTGGGTTGGAATGGAATGCAATGGACTGCTGAAAGGAAATGTGAGCTGTTATTGTTCCACTGCACTCCAGCCTTTGTGACGGAATGAAATCCTGTGGAAAAAAAGGAATGGAATGGAATGGAATGGAATGGAATGGAATGGAGTGGAGTGGAGTGGTGTGGAGAGGAGTGTAGTGGAGTGGAGTGAAATGGAGTGGAGTGTCGTGGAGGAGAGTGGAATGGAGTGGAATGGAATGGAGAGGAAAGGAACGGAGTGGAGTGGAATGGAACGGAGTGGAGTGGAATGGAATCCAATGGAATGAAATGGAATTGAATCGAATGGAATGAAGAAATATGTGCAGTGATTTGGCCACTGCGCTGGAGCCTGTGTGAGAGAGGGAGATCCTGTCGATAAAACAGTGTGGAATGGAAGGGATTGGAATGGAATGGAATGGAACGTACTGGAGTGGAGTGGAGTGGAATTGAGTGGAGTGGAGTGCACTGGAATGGAATGGAATGCAATGGAATGTAATGGAATGATGAAATGATATGTGAGCTGAGATTGTGCCACTGCACTCCACGCTGGGTGACAGAGTGAGATACTCTTGAAAGAAAGAAATGGAATGGAAAGAATTTTTAATTGGGTGGATTCGAGTGGACTGAAGTAGAGTGCAGTGGAATAGAGAGGAATGGAATGGAATGGAATCGGATGTAAAGGAATGGAATGATGTGGAGTGGAGTGGTGAGGAGTGTAGTGCTGTGGAATGGAGCAGAAAGTAACGGGATGGTGTGGAGTGGAGTGCAGTGCAGTGGAGTGGAGAGGAGTGCAATGGCGTGGAATGGAATCGGATGTAAAGGAACGTACTGGAGTGGAGCGGAGTGGAAAGGAGTGGAATGGAATGGAATTGAATGTAATGGAAAGCAAAGGAATGGAATGGGATGCAATGGAATTTAATGCAATAGAATGCAGTTCAATAGAGAGTTGACATGTAATGTGAGCTGAGATTGTGCCTAAGCTCTCCAGGCTGTTTGACACAGTGATATCGTGTGGAAAGAATGGAATGGAATGCAGTGGTGTGAAATGGAATGGAATGTAGTGGACAGGAGTAGAATGGAGTGGAGTGAAGAGGAACAGAGTGGAATGGAATGGGATGCAGTGGAATGGAATGCAGTGGAGTGGAGTGAAATAGAAAGAAATGGAATGGGATGGAATGGAATGCAATGGAATGGAGAAGAGAAATGTGAGCTGAGATTGTGTGACTACACTCCAGCCTTAGTGACCGAGAGAGATTCTGTGGAAGGAAAGAACTGATTTCAAAGGAGTGGAATGGAAGGGAATGTAGTACAGTGGAGTAGAGTGGAATGGAGTGAAACAGAATAGAATGGAGTGGAAGGCAATGGAATGGAATGGAATGGAGTGGAGTGGAATAGAGAGGAGTGCACTGCAATGGAGTGGAGTGGAGTGGAAGGGAGTGGAATGCAATGGAATGTAGTGGAGTGCAGTGGAGTGGAATGGAATGGAGTGGACAGGAGTGGAAGGAGTAGAGTGGACTGGAATGGAACAGAATGGAACAGAATGCAGTGGAGTGGAGGGGAGTGGAGGTGAGTGGAGTGGCATGGAGTGGAATGGAATGGAATGGAGTGAAATGGAATCCAATGGATTGGAATGGAGTGGAGTGGAGTGGAGTGGAATGGAGAGGAGTCGAATGGAATGGAAGGGAATGCAACGGAACGCAGTGGTGTGGATTGGAATGCAGTGAAATGGAGTACTATGGAATCTAAAGGAGTGGAGTGGAGTCTAGTGGAGTGGAATGGAATGGAACAAAATGGAATGGAATGGCACGGAATGGAGTGGAGTAGAGTGGAGTGGGAAGGAAGGGAGATGAGTGGAATGGAGAGGAATGGAATGCAGTGGAGTGGATTGGATTGGAATGAACTGGAATGGAGAGGAATGGAATGAAGTGGAACGGAATGGACTGCAATGGAATTGAATGGAGTGAAGTGGAAAGTAGTGGAGTGGAGTGGAATGGAGTGGAAATGAATGGAATGGAGTGGAATGGAAGGGAATGGAGACAAGTGGATAGGAATTGACTGAAGCAGATTGGAGTGGAGTGGAGTGGAGTGGCATGGAATGGAATGAAGTGGATGGGAATGCAATGGAGTGGAAAGAAATGGAATAAAATGGAAAGGAGTGGAATGGAGAGGAATGGAGTGGAAGTGGAGTGGAATGGAGGGGAGTAAGAGGAAGAGAATGGAATGGAATCGAAAGGAGGGAAGTGCAATTGTGTGGAGTGGAGTGGAGATGAAAGGAGTGGAGTGATGTGGAGTCGAGAGGAAAGGAATGGAATGGAATGGAATGGAGTTAAGTGGAGTGGAATGGAGTGGAAGGTAATGGAGTGGAATGAAAAGGAGTGGATTGGAATGGAGTGGAATGGAATGGAGTGGAACGGAGTGGAGTAGAATGGAGTGGGTTGCAGAGGAGTGGAATGGAGTGGAATGGAAGGGAACGGAAAGGAATGTAGTGGAAAGGAATGGAATGGAGTGGATTGAAATTGAATGGAAAGGATTGGAGTGCAGTGGACTGGAGGGGAGTGGAATAAAATGGAGTATAGTGCAGTGGAATGGAGTGGACTGGAGTGGAGATGAGTGGAGTGGACTGGAATGGAATGGAGTGGAGTGGAATGGTGTGGAGTGGGGTGGAAAGGAATGGAACAGAATGGAATGGAGAGGAATGGAGTGGCATGTAGTGGAGTGGAGTGAAGTGGAAAGGAATGGCATGGAATGGAGTAGAGTGGAATGGAGGGGTATGGAATGGAATGGAATGGAATTGAGTGGAATGGAGTGGAATGGAGTGGAGTGGAGAGGAATGGAATGGAGTGGAAAGGTCTGAAAGGAGTGGAATGGAGTGGAGTGGAATGCAATGGAGTAGATTGGAATGAAGTGGAAAGGAATAGAATGGAGAGAAGTAGAGTAGAATGGAGTGGATTGGAATGGAGGGGAGCAGAGTGGAGTTAACAGCGGTGGATTGGAATACAGTGGATGGGGTAGAGTGGAAGGGAGTGGAATTATATGGAATGGAATGGATTGGATTGGAGTGGAAGGGAGTGGAGTGGAGTTGAAAGTAGAGGAATCGAAAGAAGTGGAAAGGAGTGGAGTAGAGTGGATTAGAGTGGATTGGAATGGAATGGAGTGGAGTGGAATGGTGTGGAAACGAATGAAAGGGAGGGGAGTGGAATGGAACGAAATGGAATGGAATGTAGTGGAATGGAGAGGAGTGGAGTGGACTGGAGTGGAATGTAATCGAATGGAGTGTACTGGAGTGGAATGTATTTGAGAGGCGGGTAATGGAGAGGAATTGAGTGGAGTGGAGTGGAGTGAAATACATCGGAATGGCACGGAATTGAATGGAATGGAGGGGAGTGGAATGCAGTGGAGTGGAGTCGATTGGACTGGTGAGGAATAGAACGGAGTGGCATGGAATGGAGCAGAGTGGAATGCAATGGAGTGGAGTGGATTGGAAAGGGGTGGAGTGGAGTGACGATGGGTGAAGTGGAATGTAATGGAGTGGAGTGCAGAGGAGTCTCATGGAATGGAATGGAATGGAACGCAATGGAAGCTGAGATTGTACCACTGCGCTCCAGGATGGGTGACACAGTGTGATACTCTCAAAAGAAAGGAATGGAATGGAATGCAGTGGAATGGAATGGAATGCAATGGGGTGCATTGGAGTGGAGTGGAGTGAAGTGAAGTGGATTGGAGTGGAATGGAGAGGAATGGAACGGAATGGAATGGAATGAAGTAGACTGGAGTGGGGTGGAGTTGAGTGCAATGGAATGGAGCGAAATGGAATCAGATGCAGAGAAATGGAGTAGAGAGGAGTGCAGTAGAGTGGAAAGGAGTGCAATGGAGTGGAATGGAATCGGAAGTAACGGAAAGTAGTGGAGTGGATGGAACGGAAAGGAAAGGAGTGGAGCGGAGTGGAATGGAACGGAGCGGGAGGTGGGTTGGGGCCACTGCACTCCAGGCTGGCTGGCTGACTGAGGTATTCTCGCAATAAAGGAATGGAATGGAATGCCGTAGAGTGGAATGGAACGGAGTGGAGTGGAGTGGAATGGAGTGAGTTGGAGCAGAGTGGAATGAAGAATGCAATGGGATGGAAGGGAATTGAATGAAATGCAGTGGAGTGCAGTGGAGTGCATTGCAGTGGAATGGAGCAGAATGGAATGGAAAGGAGTGGAATGGACAGGAGTGGAGTGCACTGGAGAGGAGAGGATAGGAATGCAGTGGAATGGAATTGGATGTAATGGAACGTAGAGGAGTGGAGTGGAATGGAGTGGGCCAGAGTGGAATGGAATGGAATGCAATGGAAAGGAATGGAGTGGAATAGAATGGAATGGAATGGAATGGAATGGAGTGGGATGACTTGTAGTGGGGTGGAGTGAAACGGAGTATAATGGAATGGAGTGGAGTGGAGTGGAATGTGATAGAATGGAGAGGAGGGGAATGGAGCAGAATGGAATGGAGTGCAGCGGAATGGAGTGGAGTGGAATGGAATCAAATGGAGTGGAATGGAACAGAGTGGAATGGAATGGAGTGCAATAGACTAGAATTGAGTGTAGTGTAGTGGAATTTAGTGGAATGGACTGGAATGGAGTGGAATGGAATGGAATTGAGGGGAATGGAATGGAATGGAAAGGAATGGAAAGCAATGGAAAGGAATAGAATTGAATGCAACGGAATTAAAAGAATGCAATGGAATGCAATGGAATAGAATGCAATGGAATGTATAGTTGACATGTAATATGAGCTGAGATTGTGACACTGCACTCCAGCCAGGGTGACATGGTGATATCCTGTCGTAAGAAGTGAATGGAATGCAATGGAGTGAAATGGAATGGAATGAAATGGAATGGAGCGGAGTGGAAGGGAATGGAGTGGAATGAAATAGAATGCAGTGGACTGTAATGGCATGGAGTGGAAAGAAGTAGAGTGGAATGGAGTGGAATGGAATGGACTGGCATAGAATGGAGTGGAATTGAATGCAATGGAGTGGATTGGAAAGGAATGCAAAGGAGTAGAGTGGAGTAGAGTGGTGTGGAGTGGAGTGGAATGGAGCTGAATGTACTTCAATGGAGTACAATGGAATGGAACGGAGTGGAATGGAATGGAATGATATGAGGTGGATTGGAGTGGAATGTAGTGGAGTGGAATGGAATGGAATAGAATGGAATGGAGTAGAGTGTAATGGAATGCAGTGGCGATAAGTGGAGTGGAATGGAATGCATTGGAGTAGAGTGGAGTGGAATGGAATGGAATGGAGTGGAGTGGAGGGGAGTGGAGTGGAATGGAATTGAGTGAAGTGGAGTGCAGTTGAATGGAATATCGTGGTGTGGAGTGGAGTGGAAGTGAATGGAGTGAATAGGAGTGGAATGGAGTGGAAGGTAACGGAGTGGAATGGAGTCGAATGGAGTGGAATGGAGTAGAGTGGATTAGAGTGGAATGGTGTCGAACGGACTGGAATGGAATGGAATGGAGTGGAATGGAATTGAATCAAATGGAATGGAGTGGAGTGGAGTGGAGTGGAATGAAATGAAATGGAAGGGAGTGGAGAGAAACGCAGTTGATTGGAGTGGAGTGGAGTGGAAAGGAATGGAAAGGAGTGGGATGGAGACGTATGGATTGGAGTGGAATGGAGTGGAATGGAATGAAGTGGAAAGGAGTGGAACGGAGTGAAATTGAATTTAGTGGACTGGAGTGGAATGGAGTTAAATGGAATGGAATGGAATGGAGTGGAATGGAATGGAATGGAGTGGAGTGGAATGGAATAGAATGGCATGGAATGGAATAGAATGGGATGGAGTGGAGTGGAGAGGAGTGGAATGGATTGGAGTGAAGTGGAGTGGAATGGAATTGAGTGGAGCGGAGAGGAAAGGAATGGAATGGAGTGGAGTGGAATGGCATGGAATGGAGTGGAATGGAATGGATAGTAGTGGGGTGGAGTGGAGTGGATTGGAGTGTAGTGGAAGGGAATGGAGTGCAGTGTAATGGACTGGAATGGAGCAGAGCAGAATGGAGTGGACTGGACTGGAGTGGAATGGAATGGGATGGCATGGAATGGGAGCTGAGATTTTACCAATGTGCTCTAGGCAGGGTGACTGGGTGTCATACTCTCAAAAGAAAGGAATGGAATGGAACGCAGTGGAATGGAATGGAACAGAGTGGACATTAGTGGAGTGGAATGTGGAGGAATGGAATGAAATGGAACGTAATGGCATGAAATGGAGTGGTGTGGGGTGGAATGGATTATAGTGGAATGGGGTGGAAAGGAATGGGATGGAGTGGAATGAAGTGGAGTGCAGTGGAGTGGAACGGAGTTGAATGGCATAGAATTGAGTGGACAGTAGTGGAATGTTTTGGAATGCAATGGAATCCATTGTAATAGAATGGAATACAACGGAAAGTTGACATGGAGTGTGAGCTGAGATTGTGCCACTGCACTCCAGACTGGGTGACACGTTATATCCTGTGGATAGAAAGGAATGGAATGCAATAGAGTGAAATGGAATGGAGTGGAATGGAATTGAATGGAATGGAGTGGAGTGGAGTGGAGTCGAATGGAGACGAATGGAATGGGACGGAGTGGAATGGAACGGAGTGGAGTGGAGTATCGTGGAGTGAAATAGAATGGAATGCACTGGGTTGGAATGGAATGCAATGGACTGCTGAAAGGAAATGTGAGCTGTTATTGTTCCACTGCACTCCAGCCTTTGTGACGGAATGAAATCCTGTGGAAAAAAAGGAATGGAATGGAATGGAATGGAATGGAATGGAATGGAGTGGAGTGGAGTGGTGTGGAGAGGAGTGTAGTGGAGTGGAGTGAAATGGAGTGGAGTGTCGTGGAGGAGAGTGGAATGGAGTGGAATGGAATGGAGAGGAAAGGAACGGAGTGGAGTGGAATGGAACGGAGTGGAGTGGAATGGAATCCAATGGAATGAAATGGAATTGAATCGAATGGAATGAAGAAATATGTGCAGTGATTTGGCCACTGCGCTGGAGCCTGTGTGAGAGAGGGAGATCCTGTCGATAAAACAGTGTGGAATGGAAGGGATTGGAATGGAATGGAATGGAACGTATTGGAGTGGAGTGGAGTGGAATTGAGTGGAGTGGAGTGCACTGGAATGGAATGGAATGCAATGGAATGGAATGGAATGATGAAATGATATGTGAGCTGAGATTGTGCCACTGCACTCCACGATGGGTGACAGAGTGAGATACTCTTGAAAGAAAGAAATGGAATGGAAAGAATTTTTAATTGGGTGGATTCGAGTGGACTGAAGTAGAGTGCAGTGGAATAGAGAGGAATGGAATGGAATGGAATCGGATGTAAAGGAATGGAATGATGTGGAGTGGAGTGGTGAGGAGTGTAGTGCTGTGGAATGGAGCAGAAAGTAACGGGATGGTGTGGAGTGGAGTGCAGTGCAGTGGAGTGGAGAGGAGTGCAATGGCGTGGAATGGAATCGGATGTAAAGGAACGTACTGGAGTGGAGCGGAGTGGAAAGGAGTGGAATGGAATGGAATTGAATGTAATGGAAAGCAAAGGAATGGAATGGGATGCAATGGAATTTAATGCAATAGAATGCAGTTCAATAGAGAGTTGACATGTAATGTGAGCTGAGATTGTGCCTAAGCTCTCCAGGCTGTTTGACACAGTGATATCGTGTGGAAAGAATGGAATGGAATGCAGTGGTGTGAAATGGAATGGAATGTAGTGGACAGGAGTAGAATGGAGTGGAGTGAAGAGGAACAGAGTGGAATGGAATGGGATGCAGTGGAATGGAATGCAGTGGAGTGGAGTGAAATAGAAAGAAATGGAATGGGATGGAATGGAATGCAATGGAATGGAGAAGAGAAATGTGAGCTGAGATTGTGTGACTACACTCCAGCCTTAGTGACCGAGAGAGATTCTGTGGAAGGAAAGAACTGATTTCAAAGGAGTGGAATGGAAGGGAATGTAGTACAGTGGAGTAGAGTGGAATGGAGTGAAACAGAATAGAATGGAGTGGAAGGCAATGGAATGGAATGGAATGGAGTGGAGTGGAATAGAGAGGAGTGCACTGCAATGGAGTGGAGTGGAGTGGAAGGGAGTGGAATGCAATGGAATGTAGTGGAGTGCAGTGGAGTGGAATGGAATGGAGTGGACAGGAGTGGAAGGAGTAGAGTGGACTGGAATGGAATAGAATGGAACAGAATGCAGTGGAGTGGAGGGGAGTGGAGGTGAGTGGAGTGGCATGGAGTGGAATGGAATGGAATGGAGTGAAATGGAATCCAATGGATTGGAATGGAGTGGAGTGGAGTGGAGTGGAATGGAGAGGAGTCGAATGGAATGGAAGGGAATGCAACGGAACGCAGTGGTGTGGATTGGAATGCAGTGAAATGGAGTACTATGGAATCTAAAGGAGTGGAGTGGAGTCTAGTGGAGTGGAATGGAATGGAACAAAATGGAATGGAATGGCACGGAATGGAGTGGAGTAGAGTGGAGTGGGAAGGAAGGGAGATGAGTGGAATGGAGAGGAATGGAATGCAGTGGAGTGGATTGGATTGGAATGAACTGGAATGGAGAGGAATGGAATGAAGTGGAACGGAATGGACTGCAATGGAATTGAATGGAGTGAAGTGGAAAGTAGTGGAGTGGAGTGGAATGGAGTGGAAATGAATGGAATGGAGTGGAATGGAAGGGAATGGAGACAAGTGGATAGGAATTGATTGAAGCAGATTGGAGTGGAGTGGAGTGGAGTGGCATGGAATCGAATGAAGTGGATGGGAATGCAATGGACTGGAATGAAATGGAATAAAATGGAATGGAGTGGAATGGAGAGGAATGGAGTGGAAGTGGAGTGGAATGGAGGGGAGTAAGAGGAAGAGAATGGAATGGAATCGAAAGGAGGGAAGTGCAATTGTGTGGAGTGGAGTGGAGATGAAAGGAGTGGAGTGATGTGGAGTCGAAAGGAAAGGAATGGAATGGAATGGAATGGAGTTAAGTGGAGTGGAATGGAGTGGAAGGTAATGGAGTGGAATGAAAAGGAGTGGACTGGAATGGAGTGGAATGGAATGGAGTGGAACGGAGTGGAGTAGAATGGAGTGGGTTGCAGAGGAGTGGAATGGAGTGGAATGGAAGGGAACGGAAAGGAATGTAGTGGAAAGGAATGGAATGGAGTGGATTGAAATTGAATGGAAAGGATTGGAGTGCAGTGGACTGGAGGGGAGTGGAATAAAATGGAGTATAGTGCAGTGGAATGGAGTGGACTGGAGTGGAGATGAGTGGAGTGGACTGGAATGGAATGGAGTGGAGTGGAATGGTGTGGAGTGGGGTGGAAAGGAATGGAACAGAATGGAATGGAGAGGAATGGAGTGGCATGTAGTGGAGTGGAGTGAAGTGGAAAGGAATGGCATGGAATGGAGTAGAGTGGAATGGAGGGGTATGGAATGGAATGGAATGGAATTGAGTGGAATGGAGTTGAATGGAGTGGAGTGGAGAGGAATGGAATGGAGTGGAAAGGTCTGAAAGGAGTGGAATGGAGTGGAGTGGAATGCAATGGAGTAGATTGGAATGAAGTGGAAAGGAATAGAATGGAGAGAAGTAGAGTAGAATGGAGTGGATTGGAATGGAGGGGAGCAGAGTGGAGTTAACAGCGGTGGATTGGAATACAGTGGATGGGGTAGAGTGGAAGGGAGTGGAATTATATGGAATGGAATGGATTGGAGTGGAGTGGAAGGGAGTGGAGTGGAGTTGAAAGTAGAGGAATCGAAAGAAGTGGAAAGGAGTGGAGTAGAGTGGATTAGAGTGGATTGGAATGGAATGGAGTGGAGTGGAATGGTGTGGAAACGAATGGAAGGGAGGGGAGTGGAATGGAACGAAATGGAATGGAATGTAGTGGAATGGAGAGGAGTGGAGTGGACTGGAGTGGAATGTAATCGAATGGAGTGTACTGGAGTGGAATGTATTTGAGAGGCGAGTAATGGAGAGGAATTGAGTGGAGTGGAGTGGAGTGAAATACATCGGAATGGCACGGAATTGAATGGAATGGAGGGGAGTGGAATGCAGTGGAGTGGAGTCGATTGGAGTGGTGAGGAATAGAACGGAGTGGCATGGAATGGAGCACAGTGGAATGCAATGGAGTGGAGTGGATTGGAAAGGGGTGGAGTGGAGTGACGATGGGTGAAGTGGAATGTAATGGAGTGGAGTGCAGAGGAGTCTCATGGAATGGAATGGAATGGAACGCAATGGAAGCTGAGATTGTACCACTGCGCTCCAGGATGGGTGACACAGTGTGATACTCTCAAAAGAAAGGAATGGAATGGAATGCAGTGGAATGGAATGGAATGCAATGGGGTGCATTGGAGTGGAGTGGAGTGAAGTGAAGTGGATTGGAGTGGAATGGAGAGGAATGGAACGGAATGGAATGGAATGAAGTAGACTGGAGTGGGGTGGAATTGAGTGCAATGGAATGGAGCGAAATGGAATCAGATGCAGAGAAATGGAGTAGAGAGGAGTGCAGTAGAGTGGAAAGGAGTGCAATGGAGTGGAATGGAATCGGAAGTAACGGAAAGTAGTGGAGTGGATGGAACGGAAAGGAAAGGAGTGGAGCGGAGTGGAATGGAACGGAGCGGGAGGTGGGTTGGGGCCACTGCACTCCAGGCTGGCTGGCTGACTGAGGTATTCTCGCAATAAAGGAATGGAATGGAATGCCGTAGAGTGGAATGGAACGGAGTGGAGTGGAGTGGAATGGAGTGAGTTGGAGCAGAGTGGAATGAAGAATGCAATGGGATGGAAGGGAATTGAATGAAATGCAGTGGAGTGCAGTGGAGTGCATTGCAGTGGAATGGAGCAGAATGGAATGGAAAGGAGTGGAATGGACAGGAGTGGAGTGCACTGGAGAGGAGAGGATAGGAATGCAGTGGAATGGAATTGGATGTAATGGAACGTAGAGGAGTGGAGTGGAATGGAGTGGGCCAGAGTGGAATGGAATGGAATGCAATGGAAAGGAATGGAGTGGAATAGAATGGAATGGAATGGAATGGAATGGAATGGAGTGGGATGACTTGTAGTGGGGTGGAGTGAAATGGAGTATAATGGAATGGAGTGGAGTGGAGTGGAATGTGATAGAATGGAGAGGAGGGGAATGGAGCAGAATGGAATGGAGTGCAGCGGAATGGAGTGGAGTGGAATGGAATCAAATGGAGTGGAATGGAACAGAGTGGAATGGAATGGAGTGCAATAGACTAGAATTGAGTGTAGTGTAGTGGAATTTAGTGGAATGGACTGGAATGGAGTGGAATGGAATGGAATTGAGGGGAATGGAATGGAATGGAAAGGAATGGAAAGCAATGGAAAGGAATAGAATTGAATGCAACGGAATTAAAAGAATGCAATGGAATGCAATGGAATAGAATGCAATGGAATGTATAGTTGACATGTAATATGAGCTGAGATTGTGACACTGCACTCCAGCCAGGGTGACATGGTGATATCCTGTCGTAAGAAGTGAATGGAATGCAATGGAGTGAAATGGAATGGAATGAAATGGAATGGAGCGGAGTGGAAGGGAATGGAGTGGAATGAAATAGAATGCAGTGGACTGTAATGGCATGGAGTGGAAAGAAGTAGAGTGGAATGGAGTGGAATGGAATGGACTGGCATAGAATGGAGTGGAATTGAATGCAATGGAGTGGATTGGAAAGGAATGCAAAGGAGTAGAGTGGAGTAGAGTGGTGTGGAGTGGAGTGGAATGGAGCTGAATGTACTTCAATGGAGTACAATGGAATGGAACGGAGTGGAATGGAATGGAATGATATGAGGTGGATTGGAGTGGAATGCAGTGGAGTGCAATGGAATGGAATAGAATGGAATGGAGTAGAGTGTAATGGAATGCAGTGGCGATAAGTGGAGTGGAATGGAATGCATTGGAGTAGAGTGGAGTGGAATGGAATGGAATGGAGTGGAGTGGAGGGGAGTGGAGTGGAATGGAATTGAGTGAAGTGGAGTGCAGTTGAATGGAATATCGTGGTGTGGAGTGGAGTGGAAGTGAATGGAGTGAATAGGAGTGGAATGGAGTGGAAGGTAACGGAGTGGAATGGAGTCGAATGGAGTGGAATGGAGTAGAGTGGATTAGAGTGGAATGGTGTCGAACGGACTGGAATGGAATGGAATGGAGTGGAATGGAATTGAATCAAATGGAATGGAGTGGAGTGGAACGGAGTGGAGTGGAGTGGAGTGGAATGAAATGAAATGGAAGGGAGTGGAGAGAAACGCAGTTGATTGGAGTGGAGTGGAGTGGAAAGGAATGGAAAGGAGTGGGATGGAGACGTATGGATTGGAGTGGAATGGAGTGGAATGGAATGAAGTGGAAAGGAGTGGAATGGAGTGAAATTGAATTTAGTGGACTGGAGTGGAATGGAGTTAAATGGAATGGAATGGAATGGAGTGGAATGGAATGGAATGGAGTGGAGTGGAATGGAATGGAATGGCATGGAATGGAATAGAATGGGATGGAGTGGAGTGGAGAGGAGTGGAATGGATTGGAGTGAAGTGGAGTGGAATGGAATTGAGTGGAGCGGAGAGGAAAGGAATGGAATGGAGTGGAGTGGAATGGCATGGAATGGAGTGGAATGGAATGGATAGTAGTGGAGTGGAGTGGAGTGGATTGGAGTGTAGTGGAAGGGAATGGAGTGCAGTGTAATGGACTGGAATGGAGCAGAGCAGAATGGAGTGGACTGGACTGGAGTGGAATGGAATGGGATGGCATGGAATGGGAGCTGAGATTTTACCAATGTGCTCTAGGCAGGGTGACTGGGTGTCATACTCTCAAAAGAAAGGAATGGAATGGAACGCAGTGGAATGGAATGGAACAGAGTGGACATTAGTGGAGTGGAATGTGGAGGAATGGAATGAAATGGAACGTAATGGCATGAAATGGAGTGGTGTGGGGTGGAATGGATTATAGTGGAATGGGGTGGAAAGGAATGGGATGGAGTGGAATGAAGTGGAGTGCAGTGGAGTGGAACGGAGTTGAATGGCATAGAATTGAGTGGACAGTAGTGGAATGTTTTGGAATGCAATGGAATCCATTGTAATAGAATGGAATACAACGGAAAGTTGACATGGAGTGTGAGCTGAGATTGTGCCACTGCACTCCAGACTGGGTGACACGTTATATCCTGTGGATAGAAAGGAATGGAATGCAATAGAGTGAAATGGAATGGGGTGGAATGGAATTGAATGGAATGGAGTGGAGTGGAGTGGAGTCGAATGGAGACGAATGGAATGGGACGGAGTGGAATGGAACGGAGTGGAGTGGAGTATCGTGGAGTGAAATAGAATGGAATGCACTGGGTTGGAATGGAATGCAATGGACTGCTGAAAGGAAATGTGAGCTGTTATTGTTCCACTGCACTCCAGCCTTTGTGACGGAATGAAATCCTGTGGAAAAAAAGGAATGGAATGGAATGGAATGGAATGGAATGGAATGGAATGGAATGGAATGGAATGGAGTGGAGTGGAGTGGTGTGGAGAGGAGTGTAGTGGAGTGGAGTGAAATGGAGTGGAGTGTCGTGGAGGAGAGTGGAATGGAGTGGAATGGAATGGAGAGGAAAGGAACGGAGTGGAGTGGAATGGAACGGAGTGGAGTGGAATGGAATCCAATGGAATGAAATGGAATTGAATCGAATGGAATGAAGAAATATGTGCAGTGATTTGTCCACTGCGCTGGAGCCTGTGTGAGAGAGGGAGATCCTGTCGATAAAACAGTGTGGAATGGAAGGGATTGGAATGGAATGGAATGGAACGTACTGGTGTGGAGTGGAGTGGAATTGAGTGGAGTGGAGTGCACTGGAATGGAATGGAATGCAATGGAATGTAATGGAATGATGAAATGATATGTGAGCTGAGATTGTGCCACTGCACTCCACGCTGGGTGACAGAGTGAGATACTCTTGAAAGAAAGAAATGGAATGGAAAGAATTTTTAATTGGGTGGATTCGAGTGGACTGAAGTAGAGTGCAGTGGAATAGAGAGGAATGGAATGGAATGGAATCGGATGTAAAGGAATGGAATGATGTGGAGTGGAGTGGTGAGGAGTGTAGTGCTGTGGAATGGAGCAGAAAGTAACGGGATGGTGTGGAGTGGAGTGCAGTGCAGTGGAGTGGAGAGGAGTGCAATGGCGTGGAATGGAATCGGATGTAAAGGAACGTACTGGAGTGGAGCGGAGTGGAAAGGAGTGGAATGGAATGGAATTGAATGTAATGGAAAGCAAAGGAATGGAATGGGATGCAATGGAATTTAATGCAATAGAATGCAGTTCAATAGAGAGTTGACATGTAATGTGAGCTGAGATTGTGCCTAAGCTCTCCAGGCTGTTTGACACAGTGATATCGTGTGGAAAGAATGGAATGGAATGCAGTGGTGTGAAATGGAATGGAATGTAGTGGACAGGAGTAGAATGGAGTGGAGTGAAGAGGAACAGAGTGGAATGGAATGGGATGCAGTGGAATGGAATGCAGTGGAGTGGAGTGAAATAGAAAGAAATGGAATGGGATGGAATGGAATGCAATGGAATGGAGAAGAGAAATGTGAGCTGAGATTGTGTGACTACACTCCAGCCTTAGTGACCGAGAGAGATTCTGTGGAAGGAAAGAACTGATTTCAAAGGAGTGGAATGGAAGGGAATGTAGTACAGTGGAGTAGAGTGGAATGGAGTGAAACAGAATAGAATGGAGTGGAAGGCAATGGAATGGAATGGAATGGAGTGGAGTGGAATAGAGAGGAGTGCACTGCAATGGAGTGGAGTGGAGTGGAAGGGAGTGGAATGCAATGGAATGTAGTGGAGTGCAGTGGAGTGGAATGGAATGGAGTGGACAGGAGTGGAAGGAGTAGAGTGGACTGGAATGGAATAGAATGGAACAGAATGTAGTGGAGTGGAGGGGAGTGGAGGTGAGTGGAGTGGCATGGAGTGGAATGGAATGGAATGGAGTGAAATGGAATCCAATGGATTGGAATGGAGTGGAGTGGAGTAGAGTGGAATGGAGAGGAGTCGAATGGAATGGAAGGGAATGCAACGGAACGCAGTGGTGTGGATTGGAATGCAGTGAAATGGAGTACTATGGAATCTAAAGGAGTGGAGTGGAGTCTAGTGGAGTGGAATGGAATGGAACAAAATGGAATGGAATGGCACGGAATGGAGTGGAGTAGAGTGGAGTGGGAAGGAAGGGAGATGAGTGGAATGGAGAGGAATGGAATGCAGTGGAGTGGATTGGATTGGAATGAACTGGAATGGAGAGGAATGGAATGAAGTGGAACGGAATGGACTGCAATGGAATTGAATGGAGTGAAGTGGAAAGTAGTGGAGTGGAGTGGAATGGAGTGGAAATGAATGGAATGGAGTGGAATGGAAGGGAATGGAGACAAGTGGATAGGAATTGACTGAAGCAGATTGGAGTGGAGTGGAGTGGAGTGGCATGGAATGGAATGAAGTGGATGGGAATGCAATGGAGTGGAATGAAATGGAATAAAATGGAATGGAGTGGAATGGAGAGGAATGGAGTGGAGTGGAGTGGAATGGAGGGGAGTAAGAGGAAGAGAATGGAATGGAATCGAAAGGAGGGAAGTGCAATTGTGTGGAGTGGAGTGGAGATGAAAGGAGTGGAGTGATGTGGAGTCGAGAGGAAAGGAATGGAATGGAATGGAATGGAGTTAAGTGGAGTGGAATGGAGTGGAAGGTAATGGAGTGGAATGAAAAGGAGTGCATTGGAATGGAGTGGAATGGAATGGAGTGGAACGGAGTGGAGCAGAATGGAGTGGGTTGCAGAGGAGTGGAATGGAGTGGAATGGAAGGGAACGGAAAGGAATGTAGTGGAAAGGAATGGAATGGAGTGGATTGAAATTGAATGGAAAGGATTGGAGTGCAGTGGACTGGAGGGGAGTGGAATAAAATGGAGTATAGTGCAGTGGAATGGAGTGGACTGGAGTGGAGATGAGTGGAGTGGACTGGAATGGAATGGAGTGGAGTGGAATGGTGTGGAGTGGGGTGGAAAGGAATGGAACAGAATGGAATGGAGAGGAATGGAGTGGCATGTAGTGGAGTGGAGTGAAGTGGAAAGGAATGGCATGGAATGGAGTAGAGTGGAATGGAGGGGTATGGAATGGAATGGAATGGAATTGAGTGGAATGGAGTGGAATGGAGTGGAGTAGAGAAGAATTGAATGGAGTGGAAAAGTCTGAAAGGAGTGGAATGGAGTGGAGTGGAATGCAATGGAGTAGATTGGAATGAAGTGGAAAGGAATAGAATGGAGAGAAGTAGAGTAGAATGGAGTGGATTGGAATGGAGGGGAGCAGAGTGTAGTTAACAGCGGTGGATTGGAATACAGTGGATGGGGTAGAGTGGAAGGGAGTGGAATTATATGGAATGGAATGGATTGGATTGGAGTGGAAGGGAGTGGAGTGGAGTTGAAAGTAGAGGAATCGAAAGAAGTGGAAAGGAGTGGAGTAGAGTGGATTAGAGTGGATTGGAATGGAATGGAGTGGAGTGGAATGGTGTGGAAACGAATGGAAGGGAGGGGAGTGGAATGGAACGAAATGGAATGGAATGTAGTGGAATGGAGAGGAGTGGAGTGGACTGGAGTGGAATGTAATCGAATGGAGTGTACTGGAGTGGAATGTATTTGAGAGGCGGGTAATGGAGAGGAATTGAGTGGGGTGGAGTGGAGTGAAATACATCGGAATGGCACGGAATTGAATGGAATGGAGGGGAGTGGAATGCAGTGGAGTGGAGTCGATTGGTGTGGTGAGGAATAGAACGGAGTGGCATGGAATGGAGCACAGTGGAATGCAATGGAGTGGAGTGGATTGGAAAGGGGTGGAGTGGAGTGACGATGGGTGAAGTGGAATGTAATGGAGTGGAGTGCAGAGGAGTCTCATGGAATGGAATGGAATGGAACGCAATGGAAGCTGAGATTGTACCACTGCGCTCCAGGATGGGTGACACAGTGTGATACTCTCAAAAGAAAGGAATGGAATGGAATGCAGTGGAATGGAATGGAACGCAATGGGGTGCATTGGAGTGGAGTGGAGTGAAGTGAAGTGGATTGGAGTGGAATGGAGAGGAATGGAACGGAATGGAATGGAATGAAGTAGACTGGAGTGGGGTGGAGTTGAGTGCAATGGAATGGAGCGAAATGGAATCAGATGCAGAGAAATGGAGTAGAGAGGAGTGCAGTAGAGTGGAAAGGAGTGCAATGGAGTGGAATGGAATCGGAAGTAACGGAAAGTAGTGGAGTGGATGGAACGGAAAGGAAAGGAGTGGAGCGGAGTGGAATGGAACGGAGCGGGAGGTGGGTTGGGGCCACTGCACTCCAGGCTGGCTGGCTGACTGAGGTATTCTCGCAATAAAGGAATGGAATGGAATGCCGTAGAGTGGAATGGAACGGAGTGGAGTGGAGTGGAATGGAGTGAGTTGGAGCAGAGTGGAATGAAGAATGCAATGGGATGGAAGGGAATTGAATGAAATGCAGTGGAGTGCAGTGGAGTGCATTGCAGTGGAATGGAGCAGAATGGAATGGAAAGGAGTGGAATGGACAGGAGTGGAGTGCACTGGAGAGGAGAGGATAGGAATGCAGTGGAATGGAATTGGATGTAATGGAACGTAGAGGAGTGGAGTGGAATGGAGTGGGCCAGAGTGGAATGGAATGGAATGCAATGGAAAGGAATGGAGTGGAATAGAATGGAATGGAATGGAATGGAATGGAGTGGGATGACTTGTAGTGGGGTGGAGTGAAATGGAGTATAATGGAATGGAGTGGAGTGGAGTGGAATGTGATAGAATGGAGAGGAGGGGAATGGAGCAGAATGGAATGGAGTGCAGCGGAATGGAGTGGAGTGGAATGGAATCAAATGGAGTGGAATGGAACAGAGTGGAATGGAATGGAGTGCAATAGACTAGAATTGAGTGTAGTGTAGTGGAATTTAGTGGAATGGACTGGAATGGAGTGGAATGGAATGGAATTGAGGGGAATGGAATGGAATGGAAAGGAATGGAAAGCAATGGAAAGGAATAGAATTGAATGCAACGGAATTAAAAGAATGCAATGGAATGCAATGGAATAGAATGCAATGGAATGTATAGTTGACATGTAATATGAGCTGAGATTGTGACACTGCACTCCAGCCAGGGTGACATGGTGATATCCTGTCGTAAGAAGTGAATGGAATGCAATGGAGTGAAATGGAATGGAATGAAATGGAATGGAGCGGAGTGGAAGGGAATGGAGTGGAATGAAATAGAATGCAGTGGACTGTAATGGCATGGAGTGGAAAGAAGTAGAGTGGAATGGAGTGGAATGGAATGGACTGGCATAGAATGGAGTGGAATTGAATGCAATGGAGTGGATTGGAAAGGAATGCAAAGGAGTAGAGTGGAGTAGAGTGGTGTGGAGTGGAGTGGAATGGAGCTGAATGTACTTCAATGGAGTACAATGGAATGGAACGGAGTGGAATGGAATGGAATGATATGAGGTGGATTGGAGTGGAATGTAGTGGAGTGGAATGGAATGGAATAGAATGGAATGGAGTAGAGTGTAATGGAATGCAGTGGCGATAAGTGGAGTGGAATGGAATGCATTGGAGTAGAGTGGAGTGGAATGGAATGGAATGGAGTGGAGTGGAGGGGAGTGGAGTGGAATGGAATTGAGTGAAGTGGAGTGCAGTTGAATGGAATATCGTGGTGTGGAGTGGAGTGGAAGTGAATGGAGTGAATAGGAGTGGAATGGAGTGGAAGGTAACGGAGTGGAATGGAGTCGAATGGAGTGGAATGGAGTAGAGTGGATTAGAGTGGAATGGTGTCGAACGGACTGGAATGGAATGGAATGGAGTGGAATGGAATTGAATCAAATGGAATGGAGTGGAGTGGAATGGAGTGGAGTGGAGTGAAATGAAATGGAATGGAAGGGAGTGGAGAGAAACGCAGTTGATTGGAGTGGAGTGGAGTGGAAAGGAATGGAAAGGAGTGGGATGGAGACGTATGGATTGGAGTGGAATGGAGTGGAATGGAATGAAGTGGAAAGGAGTGGAACGGAGTGAAATTGAATTTAGTGGACTGGAGTGGAATGGAGTTAAATGGAATGGAATGGAATGGAGTGGAATGGAATGGAATGGAGTGGAGTGGAATGGAATAGAATGGCATGGAATGGAATAGAATGGGATGGAGTGGAGTGGAGAGGAGTGGAATGGATTGGAGTGAAGTGGAGTGGAATGGAATTGAGTGGAGCGGAGAGGAAAGGAATGGAATGGAGTGGAGTGGAATGGCATGGAATGGAGTGGAATGGAATGGATAGTAGTGGAGTGGAGTGGAGTGGATTGGAGTGTAGTGGAAGGGAATGGAGTGCAGTGTAATGGACTGGAATGGAGCAGAGCAGAATGGAGTGGACTGGACTGGAGTGGAATGGAATGGGATGGCATGGAATGGGAGCTGAGATTTTACCAATGTGCTCTAGGCAGGGTGACTGGGTGTCATACTCTCAAAAGAAAGGAATGGAATGGAACGCAGTGGAATGGAATGGAACAGAGTGGACATTAGTGGAGTGGAATGTGGAGGAATGGAATGAAATGGAACGTAATGGCATGAAATGGAGTGGTGTGGGGTGGAATGGATTATAGTGGAATGGGGTGGAAAGGAATGGGATGGAGTGGAATGAAGTGGAGTGCAGTGGAGTGGAACGGAGTTGAATGGCATAGAATTGAGTGGACAGTAGTGGAATGTTTTGGAATGCAATGGAATCCATTGTAATAGAATGGAATACAACGGAAAGTTGACATGGAGTGTGAGCTGAGATTGTGCCACTGCACTCCAGACTGGGTGACACGTTATATCCTGTGGATAGAAAGGAATGGAATGCAATAGAGTGAAATGGAATGGAGTGGAATGGAATTGAATGGAATGGAGTGGAGTGGAGTGGAGTCGAATGGAGACGAATGGAATGGGACGGAGTGGAATGGAACGGAGTGGAGTGGAGTATCGTGGAGTGAAATAGAATGGAATGCACTGGGTTGGAATGGAATGCAATGGACTGCTGAAAGGAAATGTGAGCTGTTATTGTTCCACTGCACTCCAGCCTTTGTGACGGAATGAAATCCTGTGGAAAAAAAGGAATGGAATGGAATGGAATGGAATGGAGTGGAGTGGAGTGGTGTGGAGAGGAGTGTAGTGGAGTGGAGTGAAATGGAGTGGAGTGTCGTGGAGGAGAGTGGAATGGAGTGGAATGGAATGGAGAGGAAAGGAACGGAGTGGAGTGGAATGGAACGGAGTGGAGTGGAATGGAATCCAATGGAATGAAATGGAATTGAATCGAATGGAATGAAGAAATATGTGCAGTGATTTGGCCACTGCGCTGGAGCCTGTGTGAGAGAGGGAGATCCTGTCGATAAAACAGTGTGGAATGGAAGGGATTGGAATGGAATGGAATGGAACGTACTGGAGTGGAGTGGAGTGGAATTGAGTGGAGTGGAGTGCACTGGAATGGAATGGAATGCAATGGAATGTAATGGAATGATGAAATGATATGTGAGCTGAGATTGTGCCACTGCACTCCACGCTGGGTGACAGAGTGAGATACTCTTGAAAGAAAGAAATGGAATGGAAAGAATTTTTAATTGGGTGGATTCGAGTGGACTGAAGTAGAGTGCAGTGGAATAGAGAGGAATGGAATGGAATGGAATCGGATGTAAAGGAATGGAATGATGTGGAGTGGAGTGGTGAGGAGTGTAGTGCTGTGGAATGGAGCAGAAAGTAACGGGATGGTGTGGAGTGGAGTGCAGTGCAGTGGAGTGGAGAGGAGTGCAATGGCGTGGAATGGAATCGGATGTAAAGGAACGTACTGGAGTGGAGCGGAGTGGAAAGGAGTGGAATGGAATGGAATTGAATGTAATGGAAAGCAAAGGAATGGAATGGGATGCAATGGAATTTAATGCAATAGAATGCAGTTCAATAGAGAGTTGACATGTAATGTGAGCTGAGATTGTGCCTAAGCTCTCCAGGCTGTTTGACACAGTGATATCGTGTGGAAAGAATGGAATGGAATGCAGTGGTGTGAAATGGAATGGAATGTAGTGGACAGGAGTAGAATGGAGTGGAGTGAAGAGGAACAGAGTGGAATGGAATGGGATGCAGTGGAATGGAATGCAGTGGAGTGGAGTGAAATAGAAAGAAATGGAATGGGATGGAATGGAATGCAATGGAATGGAGAAGAGAAATGTGAGCTGAGATTGTGTGACTACACTCCAGCCTTAGTGACCGAGAGAGATTCTGTGGAAGGAAAGAACTGATTTCAAAGGAGTGGAATGGAAGGGAATGTAGTACAGTGGAGTAGAGTGGAATGGAGTGAAACAGAATAGAATGGAGTGGAAGGCAATGGAATGGAATGGAATGGAGTGGAGTGGAATAGAGAGGAGTGCACTGCAATGGAGTGGAGTGGAGTGGAAGGGAGTGGAATGCAATGGAATGTAGTGGAGTGCAGTGGAGTGGAATGGAATGGAGTGGACAGGAGTGGAAGGAGTAGAGTGGACTGGAATGGAACAGAATGGAACAGAATGCAGTGGAGTGGAGGGGAGTGGAGGTGAGTGGAGTGGCATGGAGTGGAATGGAATGGAATGGAGTGAAATGGAATCCAATGGATTGGAATGGAGTGGAGTGGAGTGGAGTGGAATGGAGAGGAGTCGAATGGAATGGAAGGGAATGCAACGGAACGCAGTGGTGTGGATTGGAATGCAGTGAAATGGAGTACTATGGAATCTAAAGGAGTGGAGTGGAGTCTAGTGGAGTGGAATGGAATGGAACAAAATGGAATGGAATGGCACGGAATGGAGTGGAGTAGAGTGGAGTGGGAAGGAAGGGAGATGAGTGGAATGGAGAGGAATGGAATGCAGTGGAGTGGATTGGATTGGAATGAACTGGAATGGAGAGGAATGGAATGAAGTGGAACGGAATGGACTGCAATGGAATTGAATGGAGTGAAGTGGAAAGTAGTGGAGTGGAGTGGAATGGAGCGGAAATGAATGGAATGGAGTGGAATGGAAGGGAATGGAGACAAGTGGATAGGAATTGACTGAAGCAGATTGGAGTGGAGTGGAGTGGAGTGGCATGGAATGGAATGAAGTGGATGGGAATGCAATGGAGTGGAAAGAAATGGAATAAAATGGAAAGGAGTGGAATGGAGAGGAATGGAGTGGAAGTGGAGTGGAATGGAGGGGAGTAAGAGGAAGAGAATGGAATGGAATCGAAAGGAGGGAAGTGCAATTGTGTGGAGTGGAGTGGAGATGAAAGGAGTGGAGTGATGTGGAGTCGAGAGGAAAGGAATGGAATGGAATGGAATGGAGTTAAGTGGAGTGGAATGGAGTGGAAGGTAATGGAGTGGAATGAAAAGGAGTGGATTGGAATGGAGTGGAATGGAATGGAGTGGAACGGAGTGGAGTAGAATGGAGTGGGTTGCAGAGGAGTGGAATGGAGTGGAATGGAAGGGAACGGAAAGGAATGTAGTGGAAAGGAATGGAATGGAGTGGATTGAAATTGAATGGAAAGGATTGGAGTGCAGTGGACTGGAGGGGAGTGGAATAAAATGGAGTATAGTGCAGTGGAATGGAGTGGACTGGAGTGGAGATGAGTGGAGTGGACTGGAATGGAATGGAGTGGAGTGGAATGGTGTGGAGTGGGGTGGAAAGGAATGGAACAGAATGGAATGGAGAGGAATGGAGTGGCATGTAGTGGAGTGGAGTGAAGTGGAAAGGAATGGCATGGAATGGAGTAGAGTGGAATGGAGGGGTATGGAATGGAATGGAATGGAATTGAGTGGAATGGAGTGGAATGGAGTGGAGTGGAGAGGAATGGAATGGAGTGGAAAGGTCTGAAAGGAGTGGAATGGAGTGGAGTGGAATGCAATGGAGTAGATTGGAATGAAGTGGAAAGGAATAGAATGGAGAGAAGTAGAGTAGAATGGAGTGGATTGGAATGGAGGGGAGCAGAGTGGAGTTAACAGCGGTGGATTGGAATACAGTGGATGGGGTAGAGTGGAAGGGAGTGGAATTATATGGAATGGAATGGATTGGATTGGAGTGGAAGGGAGTGGAGTGGAGTTGAAAGTAGAGGAATCGAAAGAAGTGGAAAGGAGTGGAGTAGAGTGGATTAGAGTGGATTGGAATGGAATGGAGTGGAGTGGAATGGTGTGGAAACGAATGAAAGGGAGGGGAGTGGAATGGAACGAAATGGAATGGAATGTAGTGGAATGGAGAGGAGTGGAGTGGACTGGAGTGGAATGTAATCGAATGGAGTGTACTGGAGTGGAATGTATTTGAGAAGCGGGTAATGGAGAGGAATTGAGTGGAGTGGAGTGGAGTGAAATACATCGGAATGGCACGGAATTGAATGGAATGGAGGGGAGTGGAATGCAGTGGAGTGGAGTCGATTGGACTGGTGAGGAATAGAACGGAGTGGCATGGAATGGAGCACAGTGGAATGCAATGGAGTGGAGTGGATTGGAAAGGGGTGGAGTGGAGTGACGATGGGTGAAGTGGAATGTAATGGAGTGGAGTGCAGAGGAGTCTCATGGAATGGAATGGAATGGAACGCAATGGAAGCTGAGATTGTACCACTGCGCTCCAGGATGGGTGACACAGTGTGATACTCTCAAAAGAAAGGAATGGAATGGAATGCAGTGGAATGGAATGGAATGCAATGGGGTGCATTGGAGTGGAGTGGAGTGAAGTGAAGTGGATTGGAGTGGAATGGAGAGGAATGGAACGGAATGGAATGGAATGAAGTAGACTGGAGTGGGGTGGAGTTGAGTGCAATGGAATGGAGCGAAATGGAATCAGATGCAGAGAAATGGAGTAGAGAGGAGTGCAGTAGAGTGGAAAGGAGTGCAATGGAGTGGAATGGAATCGGAAGTAACGGAAAGTAGTGGAGTGGATGGAACGGAAAGGAAAGGAGTGGAGCGGAGTGGAATGGAACGGAGCGGGAGGTGGGTTGGGGCCACTGCACTCCAGGCTGGCTGGCTGACTGAGGTATTCTCGCAATAAAGGAATGGAATGGAATGCCGTAGAGTGGAATGGAACGGAGTGGAGTGGAGTGGAATGGAGTGAGTTGGAGCAGAGTGGAATGAAGAATGCAATGGGATGGAAGGGAATTGAATGAAATGCAGTGGAGTGCAGTGGAGTGCATTGCAGTGGAATGGAGCAGAATGGAATGGAAAGGAGTGGAATGGACAGGAGTGGAGTGCACTGGAGAGGAGAGGATAGGAATGCAGTGGAATGGAATTGGATGTAATGGAACGTAGAGGAGTGGAGTGGAATGGAGTGGGCCAGAGTGGAATGGAATGGAATGCAATGGAAAGGAATGGAGTGGAATAGAATGGAATGGAATGGAATGGAATGGAGTGGGATGACTTGTAGTGGGGTGGAGTGAAACGGAGTATAATGGAATGGAGTGGAGTGGAGTGGAATGTGATAGAATGGAGAGGAGGGGAATGGAGCAGAATGGAATGGAGTGCAGCGGAATGGAGTGGAGTGGAATGGAATCAAATGGAGTGGAATGGAACAGAGTGGAATGGAATGGAGTGCAATAGACTAGAATTGAGTGTAGTGTAGTGGAATTTAGTGGAATGGACTGGAATGGAGTGGAATGGAATGGAATTGAGGGGAATGGAATGGAATGGAAAGGAATGGAAAGCAATGGAAAGGAATAGAATTGAATGCAACGGAATTAAAAGAATGCAATGGAATGCAATGGAATAGAATGCAATGGAATGTATAGTTGACATGTAATATGAGCTGAGATTGTGACACTGCACTCCAGCCAGGGTGACATGGTGATATCCTGTCGTAAGAAGTGAATGGAATGCAATGGAGTGAAATGGAATGGAATGAAATGGAATGGAGCGGAGTGGAAGGGAATGGAGTGGAATGAAATAGAATGCAGTGGACTGTAATGGCATGGAGTGGAAAGAAGTAGAGTGGAATGGAGTGGAATGGAATGGACTGGCATAGAATGGAGTGGAATTGAATGCAATGGAGTGGATTGGAAAGGAATGCAAAGGAGTAGAGTGGAGTAGAGTGGTGTGGAGTGGAGTGAAATGGAGCTGAATGTACTTCAATGGAGTACAATGGAATGGAACGGAGTGGAATGGAATGGAATGATATGAGGTGGATTGGAGTGGAATGTAGTGGAGTGGAATGGAATGGAATAGAATGGAATGGAGTAGAGTGTAATGGAATGCAGTGGCGATAAGTGGAGTGGAATGGAATGCATTGGAGTAGAGTGGAGTGGAATGGAATGGAATGGAGTGGAGTGGAGGGGAGTGGAGTGGAATGGAATTAAGTGAAGTGGAGTGCAGTTGAATGGAATATCGTGGTGTGGAGTGGAGTGGAAGTGAATGGAGTGAATAGGAGTGGAATGGAGTGGAAGGTAACGGAGTGGAATGGAGTCGAATGGAGTGGAATGGAGTAGAGTGGATTAGAGTGGAATGGTGTCGAACGGACTGGAATGGAATGGAATGGAGTGGAATGGAATTGAATCAAATGGAATGGAGTGGAGTGGAGTGGAGTGGAATGAAATGAAATGGAAGGGAGTGGAGAGAAACGCAGTTGATTGGAGTGGAGTGGAGTGAAAAGGAATGGAAAGGAGTGGGATGGAGACGTATGGATTGGAGTGGAATGGAGTGGAATGGAATGAAGTGGAAAGGAGTGGAACGGAGTGAAATTGAATTTAGTGGACTGGAGTGGAATGGAGTTAAATGGAATGGAATGGAATGGAGTGGAATGGAATGGAATGGAGTGGAGTGGAATGGAATAGAATGGCATGGAATGGAATAGAATGGGATGGAGTGGAGTGGAGAGGAGTGGAATGGATTGGAGTGAAGTGGAGTGGAATGGAATTGAGTGGAGCGGAGAGGAAAGGAATGGAATGGAGTGGAGTGGAATGGCATGGAATGGAGTGGAATGGAATGGATAGTAGTGGAGTGGAGTGGAGTGGATTGGAGTGTAGTGGAAGGGAATGGAGTGCAGTGTAATGGACTGGAATGGAGCAGAGCAGAATGGAGTGGACTGGACTGGAGTGGAATGGAATGGGATGGCATGGAATGGGAGCTGAGATTTTACCAATGTGCTCTAGGCAGGGTGACTGGGTGTCATACTCTCAAAAGAAAGGAATGGAATGGAACGCAGTGGAATGGAATGGAACAGAGTGGACATTAGTGGAGTGGAATGTGGAGGAATGGAATGAAATGGAACGTAATGGCATGAAATGGAGTGGTGTGGGGTGGAATGGATTATAGTGGAATGGGGTGGAAAGGAATGGGATGGAGTGGAATGAAGTGGAGTGCAGTGGAGTGGAACGGAGTTGAATGGCATAGAATTGAGTGGACAGTAGTGGAATGTTTTGGAATGCAATGGAATCCATTGTAATAGAATGGAATACAACGGAAAGTTGACATGGAGTGTGAGCTGAGATTGTGCCACTGCACTCCAGACTGGGTGACACGTTATATCCTGTGGATAGAAAGGAATGGAATGCAATAGAGTGAAATGGAATGGAGTGGAATGGAATTGAATGGAATGGAGTGGAGTGGAGTGGAGTCGAATGGAGACGAATGGAATGGGACGGAGTGGAATGGAACGGAGTGGAGTGGAGTATCGTGGAGTGAAATAGAATGGAATGCACTGGGTTGGAATGGAATGCAATGGACTGCTGAAAGGAAATGTGAGCTGTTATTGTTCCACTGCACTCCAGCCTTTGTGACGGAATGAAATCCTGTGGAAAAAAAGGAATGGAATGGAATGGAATGGAATGGAATGGAACGGAATGGAATGGAATGGAATGGAATGGAGTGGAGTGGAGTGGTGTGGAGAGGAGTGTAGTGGAGTGGAGTGAAATGGAGTGGAGTGTCGTGGAGGAGAGTGGAATGGAGTGGAATGGAATGGAGAGGAAAGGAACGGAGTGGAGTGGAATGGAACGGAGTGGAGTGGAATGGAATCCAATGGAATGAAATGGAATTGAATCGAATGGAATGAAGAAATATGTGCAGTGATTTGGCCACTGCGCTGGAGCCTGTGTGAGAGAGGGAGATCCTGTCGATAAAACAGTGTGGAATGGAAGGGATTGGAATGGAATGGAATGGAACGTATTGGAGTGGAGTGGAGTGGAATTGAGTGGAGTGGAGTGCACTGGAATGGAATGGAATGCAATGGAATGTAATGGAATGATGAAATGATATGTGAGCTGAGATTGTGCCACTGCACTCCACGCTGGGTGACAGAGTGAGATACTCTTGAAAGAAAGAAATGGAATGGAAAGAATTTTTAATTGGGTGGATTCGAGTGGACTGAAGTAGAGTGCAGTGGAATAGAGAGGAATGGAATGGAATGGAATCGGATGTAAAGGAATGGAATGATGTGGAGTGGAGTGGTGAGGAGTGTAGTGCTGTGGAATGGAGCAGAAAGTAACGGGATGGTGTGGAGTGGAGTGCAGTGCAGTGGAGTGGAGAGGAGTGCAATGGCGTGGAATGGAATCGGATGTAAAGGAACGTACTGGAGTGGAGCGGAGTGGAAAGGAGTGGAATGGAATGGAATTGAATGTAATGGAAAGCAAAGGAATGGAATGGGATGCAATGGAATTTAATGCAATAGAATGCAGTTCAATAGAGAGTTGACATGTAATGTGAGCTGAGATTGTGCCTAAGCTCTCCAGGCTGTTTGACACAGTGATATCGTGTGGAAAGAATGGAATGGAATGCAGTGGTGTGAAATGGAATGGAATGTAGTGGACAGGAGTAGAATGGAGTGGAGTGAAGAGGAACAGAGTGGAATGGAATGGGATGCAGTGGAATGGAATGCAGTGGAGTGGAGTGAAATAGAAAGAAATGGAATGGGATGGAATGGAATGCAATGGAATGGAGAAGAGAAATGTGAGCTGAGATTGTGTGACTACACTCCAGCCTTAGTGACCGAGAGAGATTCTGTGGAAGGAAAGAACTGATTTCAAAGGAGTGGAATGGAAGGGAATGTAGTACAGTGGAGTAGAGTGGAATGGAGTGAAACAGAATAGAATGGAGTGGAAGGCAATGGAATGGAATGGAATGGAGTGGAGTGGAATAGAGAGGAGTGCACTGCAATGGAGTGGAGTGGAGTGGAAGGGAGTGGAATGCAATGGAATGTAGTGGAGTGCAGTGGAGTGGAATGGAATGGAGTGGACAGGAGTGGAAGGAGTAGAGTGGACTGGAATGGAATAGAATGGAACAGAATGCAGTGGAGTGGAGGGGAGTGGAGGTGAGTGGAGTGGCATGGAGTGGAATGGAATGGAATGGAGTGAAATGGAATCCAATGGATTGGAATGGAGTGGAGTGGAGTGGAGTGGAATGGAGAGGAGTCGAATGGAATGGAAGGGAATGCAACGGAACGCAGTGGTGTGGATTGGAATGCAGTGAAATGGAGTACTATGGAATCTAAAGGAGTGGAGTGGAGTCTAGTGGAGTGGAATGGAATGGAACAAAATGGAATGGAATGGCACGGAATGGAGTGGAGTAGAGTGGAGTGGGAAGGAAGGGAGATGAGTGGAATGGAGAGGAATGGAATGCAGTGGAGTGGATTGGATTGGAATGAACTGGAATGGAGAGGAATGGAATGAAGTGGAACGGAATGGACTGCAATGGAATTGAATGGAGTGAAGTGGAAAGTAGTGGAGTGGAGTGGAATGGAGTGGAAATGAATGGAATGGAGTGGAATGGAAGGGAATGGAGACAAGCGGATAGGAATTGATTGAAGCAGATTGGAGTGGAGTGGAGTGGAGTGGCATGGAATGGAATGAAGTGGATGGGAATGCAATGGACTGGAATGAAATGGAATAAAATGGAATGGAGTGGAATGGAGAGGAATGGAGTGGAAGTGGAGTGGAATGGAGGGGAGTAAGAGGAAGAGAATGGAATGGAATCGAAAGGAGGGAAGTGCAATTGTGTGGAGTGGAGTGGAGATGAAAGGAGTGGAGTGATGTGGAGTCGAAAGGAAAGGAATGGAATGGAATGGAATGGAGTTAAGTGGAGTGGAATGGAGTGGAAGGTAATGGAGTGGAATGAAAAGGAGTGGACTGGAATGGAGTGGAATGGAATGGAGTGGAACGGAGTGGAGTAGAATGGAGTGGGTTGCAGAGGAGTGGAATGGAGTGGAATGGAAGGGAACGGAAAGGAATGTAGTGGAAAGGAATGGAATGGAGTGGATTGAAATTGAATGGAAAGGATTGGAGTGCAGTGGACTGGAGGGGAGTGGAATAAAATGGAGTATAGTGCAGTGGAATGGAGTGGACTGGAGTGGAGATGAGTGGAGTGGACTGGAATGGAATGGAGTGGAGTGGAATGGTGTGGAGTGGGGTGGAAAGGAATGGAACAGAATGGAATGGAGAGGAATGGAGTGGCATGTAGTGGAGTGGAGTGAAGTGGAAAGGAATGGCATGGAATGGAGTAGAGTGGAATGGAGGGGTATGGAATGGAATGCAATGGAATTGAGTGGAATGGAGTTGAATGGAGTGGAGTGGAGAGGAATGGAATGGAGTGGAAAGGTCTGAAAGGATTGGAATGGAGTGGAGTGGAATGCAATGGAGTAGATTGGAATGAAGTGGAAAGGAATAGAATGGAGAGAAGTAGAGTAGAATGGAGTGGATTGTAATGGAGGGGAGCAGAGTGGAGTTAACAGCGGTGGATTGGAATACAGTGGATGGGGTAGAGTGGAAGGGAGTGGAATTATATGGAATGGAATGGATTGGATTGGAGTGGAAGGGAGTGGAGTGGAGTTGAAAGTAGAGGAATCGAAAGAAGTGGAAAGGAGTGGAGTAGAGTGGATTAGAGTGGATTGGAATGGAATGGAGTGGAGTGGAATGGTGTGGAAACGAATGAAAGGGAGGGGAGTGGAATGGAACGAAATGGAATGGAATGTAGTGGAATGGAGAGGAGTGGAGTGGACTGGAGTGGAATGTAATCGAATGGAGTGTACTGGAGTGGAATGTATTTGAGAGGCGGGTAATGGAGAGGAATTGAGTGGAGTGGAGTGGAGTGAAATACATCGGAATGGCACGGAATTGAATGGAATGGAGGGGAGTGGAATGCAGTGGAGTGGAGTCGATTGGACTGGTGAGGAATAGAACGGAGTGGCATGGAATGGAGCACAGTGGAATGCAATGGAGTGGAGTGGATTGGAAAGGGGTGGAGTGGAGTGACGATGGGTGAAGTGGAATGTAATGGAGTGGAGTGCAGAGGAGTCTCATGGAATGGAATGGAATGGAACGCAATGGAAGCTGAGATTGTACCACTGCGCTCCAGGATGGGTGACACAGTGTGATACTCTCAAAAGAAAGGAATGGAATGGAATGCAGTGGAATGGAATGGAATGCAATGGGGTGCATTGGAGTGGAGTGGAGTGAAGTGAAGTGGATTGGAGTGGAATGGAGAGGAATGGAACGGAATGGAATGGAATGAAGTAGACTGGAGTGGGGTGGAATTGAGTGCAATGGAATGGAGCGAAATGGAATCAGATGCAGAGAAATGGAGTAGAGAGGAGTGCAGTAGAGTGGAAAGGAGTGCAATGGAGTGGAATGGAATCGGAAGTAACGGAAAGTAGTGGAGTGGATGGAACGGAAAGGAAAGGAGTGGAGCGGAGTGGAATGGAACGGAGCGGGAGGTGGGTTGGGGCCACTGCACTCCAGGCTGGCTGGCTGACTGAGGTATTCTCGCAATAAAGGAATGGAATGGAATGCCGTAGAGTGGAATGGAACGGAGTGGAGTGGAGTGGAATGGAGTGAGTTGGAGCAGAGTGGAATGAAGAATGCAATGGGATGGAAGGGAATTGAATGAAATGCAGTGGAGTGCAGTGGAGTGCATTGCAGTGGAATGGAGCAGAATGGAATGGAAAGGAGTGGAATGGACAGGAGTGGAGTGCACTGGAGAGGAGAGGATAGGAATGCAGTGGAATGGAATTGGATGTAATGGAACGTAGAGGAGTGGAGTGGAATGGAGTGGGCCAGAGTGGAATGGAATGGAATGCAATGGAAAGGAATGGAGTGGAATAGAATGGAATGGAATGGAATGGAATGGAGTGGGATGACTTGTAGTGGGGTGGAGTGAAATGGAGTATAATGGAATGGAGAGGAGTGGAGTGGAATGCGATAGAATGGAGAGGAGGGGAATGGAGCAGAATGGAATGGAGTGCAGCGGAATGGAGTGGAGTGGAATGGAATCAAATGGAGTGGAATGGAACAGAGTGGAATGGAATGGAGTGCAATAGACTAGAATTGAGTGTAGTGTAGTGGAATTTAGTGGAATGGACTGGAATGGAGTGGAATGGAATGGAATTGAGGGGAATGGAATGGAATGGAAAGGAATGGAAAGCAATGGAAAGGAATAGAATTGAATGCAACGGAATTAAAAGAATGCAATGGAATGCAATGGAATAGAATGCAATGGAATGTATAGTTGACATGTAATATGAGCTGAGATTGTGACACTGCACTCCAGCCAGGGTGACATGGTGATATCCTGTCGTAAGAAGTGAATGGAATGCAATGGAGTGAAATGGAATGGAATGAAATGGAATGGAGCGGAGTGGAAGGGAATGGAGTGGAATGAAATAGAATGCAGTGGACTGTAATGGCATGGAGTGGAAAGAAGTAGAGTGGAATGGAGTGGAATGGAATGGACTGGCATAGAATGGAGTGGAATTGAATGCAATGGAGTGGATTGGAAAGGAATGCAAAGGAGTAGAGTGGAGTAGAGTGGTGTGGAGTGGAGTGGAATGGAGCTGAATGTACTTCAATGGAGTACAATGGAATGGAACGGAGTGGAATGGAATGGAATGATATGAGGTGGATTGGAGTGGAATGTAGTGGAGTGGAATGGAATGGAATAGAATGGAATGGAGTAGAGTGTAATGGAATGCAGTGGCGATAAGTGGAGTGGAATGGAATGCATTGGAGTAGAGTGGAGTGGAATGGAATGGAATGGAGTGGAGTGGAGGGGAGTGGAGTGGAATGGAATTGAGTGAAGTGGAGTGCAGTTGAATGGAATATCGTGGTGTGGAGTGGAGTGGAAGTGAATGGAGTGAATAGGAGTGGAATGGAGTGGAAGGTAACGGAGTGGAATGGAGTCGAATGGAGTGGAATGGAGTAGAGTGGATTAGAGTGGAATGGTGTCGAACGGACTGGAATGGAATGGAATGGAGTGGAATGGAATTGAATCAAATGGAATGGAGTGGAGTGGAATGGAGTGGAGTGGAGTGGAATGAAATGGAATGGAAGGGAGTGGAGAGAAACGCAGTTGATTGGAGTGGAGTGGAGTGGAAAGGAATGGAAAGGAGTGGGATGGAGACGTATGGATTGGAGTGGAATGGAGTGGAATGGAATGAAGTGGAAAGGAGTGGAACGGAGTGAAATTGAATTTAGTGGACTGGAGTGGAATGGAGTTAAATGGAATGGAATGGAATGGAGTGGAATGGAATGGAATGGAGTGGAGTGGAATGGAATAGAATGGCATGGAATGGAATAGAATGGGATGGAGTGGAGTGGAGAGGAGTGGAATGGATTGGAGTGAAGTGGAGTGGAATGGAATTGAGTGGAGCGGAGAGGAAAGGAATGGAATGGAGTGGAGTGGAATGGCATGGAATGGAGTGGAATGGAATGGATAGTAGTGGAGTGGAGTGGAGTGGATTGGAGTGTAGTGGAAGGGAATGGAGTGCAGTGTAATGGACTGGAATGGAGCAGAGCAGAATGGAGTGGACTGGACTGGAGTGGAATGGAATGGGATGGCATGGAATGGGAGCTGAGATTTTACCAATGTGCTCTAGGCAGGGTGACTGGGTGTCATACTCTCAAAAGAAAGGAATGGAATGGAACGCAGTGGAATGGAATGGAACAGAGTGGACATTAGTGGAGTGGAATGTGGAGGAATGGAATGAAATGGAACGTAATGGCATGAAATGGAGTGGTGTGGGGTGGAATGGATTATAGTGGAATGGGGTGGAAAGGAATGGGATGGAGTGGAATGAAGTGGAGTGCAGTGGAGTGGAACGGAGTTGAATGGCATAGAATTGAGTGGACAGTAGTGGAATGTTTTGGAATGCAATGGAATCCATTGTAATAGAATGGAATACAACGGAAAGTTGACATGGAGTGTGAGCTGAGATTGTGCCACTGCACTCCAGACTGGGTGACACGTTATATCCTGTGGATAGAAAGGAATGGAATGCAATAGAGTGAAATGGAATGGAGTGGAATGGAATTGAATGGAATGGAGTGGAGTGGAGTGGAGTCGAATGGAGACGAATGGAATGGGACGGAGTGGAATGGAACGGAGTGGAGTGGAGTATCGTGGAGTGAAATAGAATGGAATGCACTGGGTTGGAATGGAATGCAATGGACTGCTGAAAGGAAATGTGAGCTGTTATTGTTCCACTGCACTCCAGCCTTTGTGACGGAATGAAATCCTGTGGAAAAAAAGGAATGGAATGGAATGGAATGGAATGGAATGGAATGGAGTGGAGTGGAGTGGTGTGGAGAGGAGTGTAGTGGAGTGGAGTGAAATGGAGTGGAGTGTCGTGGAGGAGAGTGGAATGGAGTGGAATGGAATGGAGAGGAAAGGAACGGAGTGGAGTGGAATGGAACGGAGTGGAGTGGAATGGAATCCAATGGAATGAAATGGAATTGAATCGAATGGAATGAAGAAATATGTGCAGTGATTTGGCCACTGCGCTGGAGCCTGTGTGAGAGAGGGAGATCCTGTCGATAAAACAGTGTGGAATGGAAGGGATTGGAATGGAATGGAATGGAACGTACTGGAGTGGAGTGGAGTGGAATTGAGTGGAGTGGAGTGCACTGGAATGGAATGGAATGCAATGGAATGTAATGGAATGATGAAATGATATGTGAGCTGAGATTGTGCCACTGCACTCCACGCTGGGTGACAGAGTGAGATACTCTTGAAAGAAAGAAATGGAATGGAAAGAATTTTTAATTGGGTGGATTCGAGTGGACTGAAGTAGAGTGCAGTGGAATAGAGAGGAATGGAATGGAATGGAATCGGATGTAAAGGAATGGAATGATGTGGAGTGGAGTGGTGAGGAGTGTAGTGCTGTGGAATGGAGCAGAAAGTAACGGGATGGTGTGGAGTGGAGTGCAGTGCAGTGGAGTGGAGAGGAGTGCAATGGCGTGGAATGGAATCGGATGTAAAGGAACGTACTGGAGTGGAGCGGAGTGGAAAGGAGTGGAATGGAATGGAATTGAATGTAATGGAAAGCAAAGGAATGGAATGGGATGCAATGGAATTTAATGCAATAGAATGCAGTTCAATAGAGAGTTGACATGTAATGTGAGCTGAGATTGTGCCTAAGCTCTCCAGGCTGTTTGACACAGTGATATC
The DNA here is from genome assembly GCF_028885655.2 of Pongo abelii. Taxonomy (NCBI): domain Eukaryota; kingdom Metazoa; phylum Chordata; class Mammalia; order Primates; family Hominidae; genus Pongo; species Pongo abelii. The sequence goes on along the minus strand of NC_072009.2, from coordinate 22,193,808 downwards.
GTGTGGAAAGAATGGAATGGAATGCAGTGGTGTGAAATGGAATGGAATGTAGTGGACAGGAGTAGAATGGAGTGGAGTGAAGAGGAACAGAGTGGAATGGAATGGGATGCAGTGGAATGGAATGCAGTGGAGTGGAGTGAAATAGAAAGAAATGGAATGGGATGGAATGGAATGCAATGGAATGGAGAAGAGAAATGTGAGCTGAGATTGTGTGACTACACTCCAGCCTTAGTGACCGAGAGAGATTCTGTGGAAGGAAAGAACTGATTTCAAAGGAGTGGAATGGAAGGGAATGTAGTACAGTGGAGTAGAGTGGAATGGAGTGAAACAGAATAGAATGGAGTGGAAGGCAATGGAATGGAATGGAATGGAGTGGAGTGGAATAGAGAGGAGTGCACTGCAATGGAGTGGAGTGGAGTGGAAGGGAGTGGAATGCAATGGAATGTAGTGGAGTGCAGTGGAGTGGAATGGAATGGAGTGGACAGGAGTGGAAGGAGTAGAGTGGACTGGAATGGAACAGAATGGAACAGAATGCAGTGGAGTGGAGGGGAGTGGAGGTGAGTGGAGTGGCATGGAGTGGAATGGAATGGAATGGAGTGAAATGGAATCCAATGGATTGGAATGGAGTGGAGTGGAGTGGAGTGGAATGGAGAGGAGTCGAATGGAATGGAAGGGAATGCAACGGAACGCAGTGGTGTGGATTGGAATGCAGTGAAATGGAGTACTATGGAATCTAAAGGAGTGGAGTGGAGTCTAGTGGAGTGGAATGGAATGGAACAAAATGGAATGGAATGGCACGGAATGGAGTGGAGTAGAGTGGAGTGGGAAGGAAGGGAGATGAGTGGAATGGAGAGGAATGGAATGCAGTGGAGTGGATTGGATTGGAATGAACTGGAATGGAGAGGAATGGAATGAAGTGGAACGGAATGGACTGCAATGGAATTGAATGGAGTGAAGTGGAAAGTAGTGGAGTGGAGTGGAATGGAGTGGAAATGAATGGAATGGAGTGGAATGGAAGGGAATGGAGACAAGTGGATAGGAATTGACTGAAGCAGATTGGAGTGGAGTGGAGTGGAGTGGCATGGAATGGAATGAAGTGGATGGGAATGCAATGGAGTGGAAAGAAATGGAATAAAATGGAAAGGAGTGGAATGGAGAGGAATGGAGTGGAAGTGGAGTGGAATGGAGGGGAGTAAGAGGAAGAGAATGGAATGGAATCGAAAGGAGGGAAGTGCAATTGTGTGGAGTGGAGTGGAGATGAAAGGAGTGGAGTGATGTGGAGTCGAGAGGAAAGGAATGGAATGGAATGGAATGGAGTTAAGTGGAGTGGAATGGAGTGGAAGGTAATGGAGTGGAATGAAAAGGAGTGGATTGGAATGGAGTGGAATGGAATGGAGTGGAACGGAGTGGAGTAGAATGGAGTGGGTTGCAGAGGAGTGGAATGGAGTGGAATGGAAGGGAACGGAAAGGAATGTAGTGGAAAGGAATGGAATGGAGTGGATTGAAATTGAATGGAAAGGATTGGAGTGCAGTGGACTGGAGGGGAGTGGAATAAAATGGAGTATAGTGCAGTGGAATGGAGTGGACTGGAGTGGAGATGAGTGGAGTGGACTGGAATGGAATGGAGTGGAGTGGAATGGTGTGGAGTGGGGTGGAAAGGAATGGAACAGAATGGAATGGAGAGGAATGGAGTGGCATGTAGTGGAGTGGAGTGAAGTGGAAAGGAATGGCATGGAATGGAGTAGAGTGGAATGGAGGGGTATGGAATGGAATGGAATGGAATTGAGTGGAATGGAGTGGAATGGAGTGGAGTGGAGAGGAATGGAATGGAGTGGAAAGGTCTGAAAGGAGTGGAATGGAGTGGAGTGGAATGCAATGGAGTAGATTGGAATGAAGTGGAAAGGAATAGAATGGAGAGAAGTAGAGTAGAATGGAGTGGATTGGAATGGAGGGGAGCAGAGTGGAGTTAACAGCGGTGGATTGGAATACAGTGGATGGGGTAGAGTGGAAGGGAGTGGAATTATATGGAATGGAATGGATTGGATTGGAGTGGAAGGGAGTGGAGTGGAGTTGAAAGTAGAGGAATCGAAAGAAGTGGAAAGGAGTGGAGTAGAGTGGATTAGAGTGGATTGGAATGGAATGGAGTGGAGTGGAATGGTGTGGAAACGAATGAAAGGGAGGGGAGTGGAATGGAACGAAATGGAATGGAATGTAGTGGAATGGAGAGGAGTGGAGTGGACTGGAGTGGAATGTAATCGAATGGAGTGTACTGGAGTGGAATGTATTTGAGAGGCGGGTAATGGAGAGGAATTGAGTGGAGTGGAGTGGAGTGAAATACATCGGAATGGCACGGAATTGAATGGAATGGAGGGGAGTGGAATGCAGTGGAGTGGAGTCGATTGGACTGGTGAGGAATAGAACGGAGTGGCATGGAATGGAGCAGAGTGGAATGCAATGGAGTGGAGTGGATTGGAAAGGGGTGGAGTGGAGTGACGATGGGTGAAGTGGAATGTAATGGAGTGGAGTGCAGAGGAGTCTCATGGAATGGAATGGAATGGAACGCAATGGAAGCTGAGATTGTACCACTGCGCTCCAGGATGGGTGACACAGTGTGATACTCTCAAAAGAAAGGAATGGAATGGAATGCAGTGGAATGGAATGGAATGCAATGGGGTGCATTGGAGTGGAGTGGAGTGAAGTGAAGTGGATTGGAGTGGAATGGAGAGGAATGGAACGGAATGGAATGGAATGAAGTAGACTGGAGTGGGGTGGAGTTGAGTGCAATGGAATGGAGCGAAATGGAATCAGATGCAGAGAAATGGAGTAGAGAGGAGTGCAGTAGAGTGGAAAGGAGTGCAATGGAGTGGAATGGAATCGGAAGTAACGGAAAGTAGTGGAGTGGATGGAACGGAAAGGAAAGGAGTGGAGCGGAGTGGAATGGAACGGAGCGGGAGGTGGGTTGGGGCCACTGCACTCCAGGCTGGCTGGCTGACTGAGGTATTCTCGCAATAAAGGAATGGAATGGAATGCCGTAGAGTGGAATGGAACGGAGTGGAGTGGAGTGGAATGGAGTGAGTTGGAGCAGAGTGGAATGAAGAATGCAATGGGATGGAAGGGAATTGAATGAAATGCAGTGGAGTGCAGTGGAGTGCATTGCAGTGGAATGGAGCAGAATGGAATGGAAAGGAGTGGAATGGACAGGAGTGGAGTGCACTGGAGAGGAGAGGATAGGAATGCAGTGGAATGGAATTGGATGTAATGGAACGTAGAGGAGTGGAGTGGAATGGAGTGGGCCAGAGTGGAATGGAATGGAATGCAATGGAAAGGAATGGAGTGGAATAGAATGGAATGGAATGGAATGGAATGGAGTGGGATGACTTGTAGTGGGGTGGAGTGAAACGGAGTATAATGGAATGGAGTGGAGTGGAGTGGAATGTGATAGAATGGAGAGGAGGGGAATGGAGCAGAATGGAATGGAGTGCAGCGGAATGGAGTGGAGTGGAATGGAATCAAATGGAGTGGAATGGAACAGAGTGGAATGGAATGGAGTGCAATAGACTAGAATTGAGTGTAGTGTAGTGGAATTTAGTGGAATGGACTGGAATGGAGTGGAATGGAATGGAATTGAGGGGAATGGAATGGAATGGAAAGGAATGGAAAGCAATGGAAAGGAATAGAATTGAATGCAACGGAATTAAAAGAATGCAATGGAATGCAATGGAATAGAATGCAATGGAATGTATAGTTGACATGTAATATGAGCTGAGATTGTGACACTGCACTCCAGCCAGGGTGACATGGTGATATCCTGTCGTAAGAAGTGAATGGAATGCAATGGAGTGAAATGGAATGGAATGAAATGGAATGGAGCGGAGTGGAAGGGAATGGAGTGGAATGAAATAGAATGCAGTGGACTGTAATGGCATGGAGTGGAAAGAAGTAGAGTGGAATGGAGTGGAATGGAATGGACTGGCATAGAATGGAGTGGAATTGAATGCAATGGAGTGGATTGGAAAGGAATGCAAAGGAGTAGAGTGGAGTAGAGTGGTGTGGAGTGGAGTGGAATGGAGCTGAATGTACTTCAATGGAGTACAATGGAATGGAACGGAGTGGAATGGAATGGAATGATATGAGGTGGATTGGAGTGGAATGTAGTGGAGTGGAATGGAATGGAATAGAATGGAATGGAGTAGAGTGTAATGGAATGCAGTGGCGATAAGTGGAGTGGAATGGAATGCATTGGAGTAGAGTGGAGTGGAATGGAATGGAATGGAGTGGAGTGGAGGGGAGTGGAGTGGAATGGAATTGAGTGAAGTGGAGTGCAGTTGAATGGAATATCGTGGTGTGGAGTGGAGTGGAAGTGAATGGAGTGAATAGGAGTGGAATGGAGTGGAAGGTAACGGAGTGGAATGGAGTCGAATGGAGTGGAATGGAGTAGAGTGGATTAGAGTGGAATGGTGTCGAACGGACTGGAATGGAATGGAATGGAGTGGAATGGAATTGAATCAAATGGAATGGAGTGGAGTGGAGTGGAGTGGAATGAAATGAAATGGAAGGGAGTGGAGAGAAACGCAGTTGATTGGAGTGGAGTGGAGTGGAAAGGAATGGAAAGGAGTGGGATGGAGACGTATGGATTGGAGTGGAATGGAGTGGAATGGAATGAAGTGGAAAGGAGTGGAACGGAGTGAAATTGAATTTAGTGGACTGGAGTGGAATGGAGTTAAATGGAATGGAATGGAATGGAGTGGAATGGAATGGAATGGAGTGGAGTGGAATGGAATAGAATGGCATGGAATGGAATAGAATGGGATGGAGTGGAGTGGAGAGGAGTGGAATGGATTGGAGTGAAGTGGAGTGGAATGGAATTGAGTGGAGCGGAGAGGAAAGGAATGGAATGGAGTGGAGTGGAATGGCATGGAATGGAGTGGAATGGAATGGATAGTAGTGGGGTGGAGTGGAGTGGATTGGAGTGTAGTGGAAGGGAATGGAGTGCAGTGTAATGGACTGGAATGGAGCAGAGCAGAATGGAGTGGACTGGACTGGAGTGGAATGGAATGGGATGGCATGGAATGGGAGCTGAGATTTTACCAATGTGCTCTAGGCAGGGTGACTGGGTGTCATACTCTCAAAAGAAAGGAATGGAATGGAACGCAGTGGAATGGAATGGAACAGAGTGGACATTAGTGGAGTGGAATGTGGAGGAATGGAATGAAATGGAACGTAATGGCATGAAATGGAGTGGTGTGGGGTGGAATGGATTATAGTGGAATGGGGTGGAAAGGAATGGGATGGAGTGGAATGAAGTGGAGTGCAGTGGAGTGGAACGGAGTTGAATGGCATAGAATTGAGTGGACAGTAGTGGAATGTTTTGGAATGCAATGGAATCCATTGTAATAGAATGGAATACAACGGAAAGTTGACATGGAGTGTGAGCTGAGATTGTGCCACTGCACTCCAGACTGGGTGACACGTTATATCCTGTGGATAGAAAGGAATGGAATGCAATAGAGTGAAATGGAATGGAGTGGAATGGAATTGAATGGAATGGAGTGGAGTGGAGTGGAGTCGAATGGAGACGAATGGAATGGGACGGAGTGGAATGGAACGGAGTGGAGTGGAGTATCGTGGAGTGAAATAGAATGGAATGCACTGGGTTGGAATGGAATGCAATGGACTGCTGAAAGGAAATGTGAGCTGTTATTGTTCCACTGCACTCCAGCCTTTGTGACGGAATGAAATCCTGTGGAAAAAAAGGAATGGAATGGAATGGAATGGAATGGAATGGAATGGAGTGGAGTGGAGTGGTGTGGAGAGGAGTGTAGTGGAGTGGAGTGAAATGGAGTGGAGTGTCGTGGAGGAGAGTGGAATGGAGTGGAATGGAATGGAGAGGAAAGGAACGGAGTGGAGTGGAATGGAACGGAGTGGAGTGGAATGGAATCCAATGGAATGAAATGGAATTGAATCGAATGGAATGAAGAAATATGTGCAGTGATTTGGCCACTGCGCTGGAGCCTGTGTGAGAGAGGGAGATCCTGTCGATAAAACAGTGTGGAATGGAAGGGATTGGAATGGAATGGAATGGAACGTATTGGAGTGGAGTGGAGTGGAATTGAGTGGAGTGGAGTGCACTGGAATGGAATGGAATGCAATGGAATGGAATGGAATGATGAAATGATATGTGAGCTGAGATTGTGCCACTGCACTCCACGATGGGTGACAGAGTGAGATACTCTTGAAAGAAAGAAATGGAATGGAAAGAATTTTTAATTGGGTGGATTCGAGTGGACTGAAGTAGAGTGCAGTGGAATAGAGAGGAATGGAATGGAATGGAATCGGATGTAAAGGAATGGAATGATGTGGAGTGGAGTGGTGAGGAGTGTAGTGCTGTGGAATGGAGCAGAAAGTAACGGGATGGTGTGGAGTGGAGTGCAGTGCAGTGGAGTGGAGAGGAGTGCAATGGCGTGGAATGGAATCGGATGTAAAGGAACGTACTGGAGTGGAGCGGAGTGGAAAGGAGTGGAATGGAATGGAATTGAATGTAATGGAAAGCAAAGGAATGGAATGGGATGCAATGGAATTTAATGCAATAGAATGCAGTTCAATAGAGAGTTGACATGTAATGTGAGCTGAGATTGTGCCTAAGCTCTCCAGGCTGTTTGACACAGTGATATCGTGTGGAAAGAATGGAATGGAATGCAGTGGTGTGAAATGGAATGGAATGTAGTGGACAGGAGTAGAATGGAGTGGAGTGAAGAGGAACAGAGTGGAATGGAATGGGATGCAGTGGAATGGAATGCAGTGGAGTGGAGTGAAATAGAAAGAAATGGAATGGGATGGAATGGAATGCAATGGAATGGAGAAGAGAAATGTGAGCTGAGATTGTGTGACTACACTCCAGCCTTAGTGACCGAGAGAGATTCTGTGGAAGGAAAGAACTGATTTCAAAGGAGTGGAATGGAAGGGAATGTAGTACAGTGGAGTAGAGTGGAATGGAGTGAAACAGAATAGAATGGAGTGGAAGGCAATGGAATGGAATGGAATGGAGTGGAGTGGAATAGAGAGGAGTGCACTGCAATGGAGTGGAGTGGAGTGGAAGGGAGTGGAATGCAATGGAATGTAGTGGAGTGCAGTGGAGTGGAATGGAATGGAGTGGACAGGAGTGGAAGGAGTAGAGTGGACTGGAATGGAATAGAATGGAACAGAATGCAGTGGAGTGGAGGGGAGTGGAGGTGAGTGGAGTGGCATGGAGTGGAATGGAATGGAATGGAGTGAAATGGAATCCAATGGATTGGAATGGAGTGGAGTGGAGTGGAGTGGAATGGAGAGGAGTCGAATGGAATGGAAGGGAATGCAACGGAACGCAGTGGTGTGGATTGGAATGCAGTGAAATGGAGTACTATGGAATCTAAAGGAGTGGAGTGGAGTCTAGTGGAGTGGAATGGAATGGAACAAAATGGAATGGAATGGCACGGAATGGAGTGGAGTAGAGTGGAGTGGGAAGGAAGGGAGATGAGTGGAATGGAGAGGAATGGAATGCAGTGGAGTGGATTGGATTGGAATGAACTGGAATGGAGAGGAATGGAATGAAGTGGAACGGAATGGACTGCAATGGAATTGAATGGAGTGAAGTGGAAAGTAGTGGAGTGGAGTGGAATGGAGTGGAAATGAATGGAATGGAGTGGAATGGAAGGGAATGGAGACAAGTGGATAGGAATTGATTGAAGCAGATTGGAGTGGAGTGGAGTGGAGTGGCATGGAATCGAATGAAGTGGATGGGAATGCAATGGACTGGAATGAAATGGAATAAAATGGAATGGAGTGGAATGGAGAGGAATGGAGTGGAAGTGGAGTGGAATGGAGGGGAGTAAGAGGAAGAGAATGGAATGGAATCGAAAGGAGGGAAGTGCAATTGTGTGGAGTGGAGTGGAGATGAAAGGAGTGGAGTGATGTGGAGTCGAAAGGAAAGGAATGGAATGGAATGGAATGGAGTTAAGTGGAGTGGAATGGAGTGGAAGGTAATGGAGTGGAATGAAAAGGAGTGGACTGGAATGGAGTGGAATGGAATGGAGTGGAACGGAGTGGAGTAGAATGGAGTGGGTTGCAGAGGAGTGGAATGGAGTGGAATGGAAGGGAACGGAAAGGAATGTAGTGGAAAGGAATGGAATGGAGTGGATTGAAATTGAATGGAAAGGATTGGAGTGCAGTGGACTGGAGGGGAGTGGAATAAAATGGAGTATAGTGCAGTGGAATGGAGTGGACTGGAGTGGAGATGAGTGGAGTGGACTGGAATGGAATGGAGTGGAGTGGAATGGTGTGGAGTGGGGTGGAAAGGAATGGAACAGAATGGAATGGAGAGGAATGGAGTGGCATGTAGTGGAGTGGAGTGAAGTGGAAAGGAATGGCATGGAATGGAGTAGAGTGGAATGGAGGGGTATGGAATGGAATGGAATGGAATTGAGTGGAATGGAGTTGAATGGAGTGGAGTGGAGAGGAATGGAATGGAGTGGAAAGGTCTGAAAGGAGTGGAATGGAGTGGAGTGGAATGCAATGGAGTAGATTGGAATGAAGTGGAAAGGAATAGAATGGAGAGAAGTAGAGTAGAATGGAGTGGATTGGAATGGAGGGGAGCAGAGTGGAGTTAACAGCGGTGGATTGGAATACAGTGGATGGGGTAGAGTGGAAGGGAGTGGAATTATATGGAATGGAATGGATTGGAGTGGAGTGGAAGGGAGTGGAGTGGAGTTGAAAGTAGAGGAATCGAAAGAAGTGGAAAGGAGTGGAGTAGAGTGGATTAGAGTGGATTGGAATGGAATGGAGTGGAGTGGAATGGTGTGGAAACGAATGGAAGGGAGGGGAGTGGAATGGAACGAAATGGAATGGAATGTAGTGGAATGGAGAGGAGTGGAGTGGACTGGAGTGGAATGTAATCGAATGGAGTGTACTGGAGTGGAATGTATTTGAGAGGCGGGTAATGGAGAGGAATTGAGTGGAGTGGAGTGGAGTGAAATACATCGGAATGGCACGGAATTGAATGGAATGGAGGGGAGTGGAATGCAGTGGAGTGGAGTCGATTGGAGTGGTGAGGAATAGAACGGAGTGGCATGGAATGGAGCACAGTGGAATGCAATGGAGTGGAGTGGATTGGAAAGGGGTGGAGTGGAGTGACGATGGGTGAAGTGGAATGTAATGGAGTGGAGTGCAGAGGAGTCTCATGGAATGGAATGGAATGGAACGCAATGGAAGCTGAGATTGTACCACTGCGCTCCAGGATGGGTGACACAGTGTGATACTCTCAAAAGAAAGGAATGGAATGGAATGCAGTGGAATGGAATGGAATGCAATGGGGTGCATTGGAGTGGAGTGGAGTGAAGTGAAGTGGATTGGAGTGGAATGGAGAGGAATGGAACGGAATGGAATGGAATGAAGTAGACTGGAGTGGGGTGGAATTGAGTGCAATGGAATGGAGCGAAATGGAATCAGATGCAGAGAAATGGAGTAGAGAGGAGTGCAGTAGAGTGGAAAGGAGTGCAATGGAGTGGAATGGAATCGGAAGTAACGGAAAGTAGTGGAGTGGATGGAACGGAAAGGAAAGGAGTGGAGCGGAGTGGAATGGAACGGAGCGGGAGGTGGGTTGGGGCCACTGCACTCCAGGCTGGCTGGCTGACTGAGGTATTCTCGCAATAAAGGAATGGAATGGAATGCCGTAGAGTGGAATGGAACGGAGTGGAGTGGAGTGGAATGGAGTGAGTTGGAGCAGAGTGGAATGAAGAATGCAATGGGATGGAAGGGAATTGAATGAAATGCAGTGGAGTGCAGTGGAGTGCATTGCAGTGGAATGGAGCAGAATGGAATGGAAAGGAGTGGAATGGACAGGAGTGGAGTGCACTGGAGAGGAGAGGATAGGAATGCAGTGGAATGGAATTGGATGTAATGGAACGTAGAGGAGTGGAGTGGAATGGAGTGGGCCAGAGTGGAATGGAATGGAATGCAATGGAAAGGAATGGAGTGGAATAGAATGGAATGGAATGGAATGGAATGGAATGGAGTGGGATGACTTGTAGTGGGGTGGAGTGAAATGGAGTATAATGGAATGGAGTGGAGTGGAGTGGAATGTGATAGAATGGAGAGGAGGGGAATGGAGCAGAATGGAATGGAGTGCAGCGGAATGGAGTGGAGTGGAATGGAATCAAATGGAGTGGAATGGAACAGAGTGGAATGGAATGGAGTGCAATAGACTAGAATTGAGTGTAGTGTAGTGGAATTTAGTGGAATGGACTGGAATGGAGTGGAATGGAATGGAATTGAGGGGAATGGAATGGAATGGAAAGGAATGGAAAGCAATGGAAAGGAATAGAATTGAATGCAACGGAATTAAAAGAATGCAATGGAATGCAATGGAATAGAATGCAATGGAATGTATAGTTGACATGTAATATGAGCTGAGATTGTGACACTGCACTCCAGCCAGGGTGACATGGTGATATCCTGTCGTAAGAAGTGAATGGAATGCAATGGAGTGAAATGGAATGGAATGAAATGGAATGGAGCGGAGTGGAAGGGAATGGAGTGGAATGAAATAGAATGCAGTGGACTGTAATGGCATGGAGTGGAAAGAAGTAGAGTGGAATGGAGTGGAATGGAATGGACTGGCATAGAATGGAGTGGAATTGAATGCAATGGAGTGGATTGGAAAGGAATGCAAAGGAGTAGAGTGGAGTAGAGTGGTGTGGAGTGGAGTGGAATGGAGCTGAATGTACTTCAATGGAGTACAATGGAATGGAACGGAGTGGAATGGAATGGAATGATATGAGGTGGATTGGAGTGGAATGCAGTGGAGTGCAATGGAATGGAATAGAATGGAATGGAGTAGAGTGTAATGGAATGCAGTGGCGATAAGTGGAGTGGAATGGAATGCATTGGAGTAGAGTGGAGTGGAATGGAATGGAATGGAGTGGAGTGGAGGGGAGTGGAGTGGAATGGAATTGAGTGAAGTGGAGTGCAGTTGAATGGAATATCGTGGTGTGGAGTGGAGTGGAAGTGAATGGAGTGAATAGGAGTGGAATGGAGTGGAAGGTAACGGAGTGGAATGGAGTCGAATGGAGTGGAATGGAGTAGAGTGGATTAGAGTGGAATGGTGTCGAACGGACTGGAATGGAATGGAATGGAGTGGAATGGAATTGAATCAAATGGAATGGAGTGGAGTGGAACGGAGTGGAGTGGAGTGGAGTGGAATGAAATGAAATGGAAGGGAGTGGAGAGAAACGCAGTTGATTGGAGTGGAGTGGAGTGGAAAGGAATGGAAAGGAGTGGGATGGAGACGTATGGATTGGAGTGGAATGGAGTGGAATGGAATGAAGTGGAAAGGAGTGGAATGGAGTGAAATTGAATTTAGTGGACTGGAGTGGAATGGAGTTAAATGGAATGGAATGGAATGGAGTGGAATGGAATGGAATGGAGTGGAGTGGAATGGAATGGAATGGCATGGAATGGAATAGAATGGGATGGAGTGGAGTGGAGAGGAGTGGAATGGATTGGAGTGAAGTGGAGTGGAATGGAATTGAGTGGAGCGGAGAGGAAAGGAATGGAATGGAGTGGAGTGGAATGGCATGGAATGGAGTGGAATGGAATGGATAGTAGTGGAGTGGAGTGGAGTGGATTGGAGTGTAGTGGAAGGGAATGGAGTGCAGTGTAATGGACTGGAATGGAGCAGAGCAGAATGGAGTGGACTGGACTGGAGTGGAATGGAATGGGATGGCATGGAATGGGAGCTGAGATTTTACCAATGTGCTCTAGGCAGGGTGACTGGGTGTCATACTCTCAAAAGAAAGGAATGGAATGGAACGCAGTGGAATGGAATGGAACAGAGTGGACATTAGTGGAGTGGAATGTGGAGGAATGGAATGAAATGGAACGTAATGGCATGAAATGGAGTGGTGTGGGGTGGAATGGATTATAGTGGAATGGGGTGGAAAGGAATGGGATGGAGTGGAATGAAGTGGAGTGCAGTGGAGTGGAACGGAGTTGAATGGCATAGAATTGAGTGGACAGTAGTGGAATGTTTTGGAATGCAATGGAATCCATTGTAATAGAATGGAATACAACGGAAAGTTGACATGGAGTGTGAGCTGAGATTGTGCCACTGCACTCCAGACTGGGTGACACGTTATATCCTGTGGATAGAAAGGAATGGAATGCAATAGAGTGAAATGGAATGGGGTGGAATGGAATTGAATGGAATGGAGTGGAGTGGAGTGGAGTCGAATGGAGACGAATGGAATGGGACGGAGTGGAATGGAACGGAGTGGAGTGGAGTATCGTGGAGTGAAATAGAATGGAATGCACTGGGTTGGAATGGAATGCAATGGACTGCTGAAAGGAAATGTGAGCTGTTATTGTTCCACTGCACTCCAGCCTTTGTGACGGAATGAAATCCTGTGGAAAAAAAGGAATGGAATGGAATGGAATGGAATGGAATGGAATGGAATGGAATGGAATGGAATGGAGTGGAGTGGAGTGGTGTGGAGAGGAGTGTAGTGGAGTGGAGTGAAATGGAGTGGAGTGTCGTGGAGGAGAGTGGAATGGAGTGGAATGGAATGGAGAGGAAAGGAACGGAGTGGAGTGGAATGGAACGGAGTGGAGTGGAATGGAATCCAATGGAATGAAATGGAATTGAATCGAATGGAATGAAGAAATATGTGCAGTGATTTGTCCACTGCGCTGGAGCCTGTGTGAGAGAGGGAGATCCTGTCGATAAAACAGTGTGGAATGGAAGGGATTGGAATGGAATGGAATGGAACGTACTGGTGTGGAGTGGAGTGGAATTGAGTGGAGTGGAGTGCACTGGAATGGAATGGAATGCAATGGAATGTAATGGAATGATGAAATGATATGTGAGCTGAGATTGTGCCACTGCACTCCACGCTGGGTGACAGAGTGAGATACTCTTGAAAGAAAGAAATGGAATGGAAAGAATTTTTAATTGGGTGGATTCGAGTGGACTGAAGTAGAGTGCAGTGGAATAGAGAGGAATGGAATGGAATGGAATCGGATGTAAAGGAATGGAATGATGTGGAGTGGAGTGGTGAGGAGTGTAGTGCTGTGGAATGGAGCAGAAAGTAACGGGATGGTGTGGAGTGGAGTGCAGTGCAGTGGAGTGGAGAGGAGTGCAATGGCGTGGAATGGAATCGGATGTAAAGGAACGTACTGGAGTGGAGCGGAGTGGAAAGGAGTGGAATGGAATGGAATTGAATGTAATGGAAAGCAAAGGAATGGAATGGGATGCAATGGAATTTAATGCAATAGAATGCAGTTCAATAGAGAGTTGACATGTAATGTGAGCTGAGATTGTGCCTAAGCTCTCCAGGCTGTTTGACACAGTGATATCGTGTGGAAAGAATGGAATGGAATGCAGTGGTGTGAAATGGAATGGAATGTAGTGGACAGGAGTAGAATGGAGTGGAGTGAAGAGGAACAGAGTGGAATGGAATGGGATGCAGTGGAATGGAATGCAGTGGAGTGGAGTGAAATAGAAAGAAATGGAATGGGATGGAATGGAATGCAATGGAATGGAGAAGAGAAATGTGAGCTGAGATTGTGTGACTACACTCCAGCCTTAGTGACCGAGAGAGATTCTGTGGAAGGAAAGAACTGATTTCAAAGGAGTGGAATGGAAGGGAATGTAGTACAGTGGAGTAGAGTGGAATGGAGTGAAACAGAATAGAATGGAGTGGAAGGCAATGGAATGGAATGGAATGGAGTGGAGTGGAATAGAGAGGAGTGCACTGCAATGGAGTGGAGTGGAGTGGAAGGGAGTGGAATGCAATGGAATGTAGTGGAGTGCAGTGGAGTGGAATGGAATGGAGTGGACAGGAGTGGAAGGAGTAGAGTGGACTGGAATGGAATAGAATGGAACAGAATGTAGTGGAGTGGAGGGGAGTGGAGGTGAGTGGAGTGGCATGGAGTGGAATGGAATGGAATGGAGTGAAATGGAATCCAATGGATTGGAATGGAGTGGAGTGGAGTAGAGTGGAATGGAGAGGAGTCGAATGGAATGGAAGGGAATGCAACGGAACGCAGTGGTGTGGATTGGAATGCAGTGAAATGGAGTACTATGGAATCTAAAGGAGTGGAGTGGAGTCTAGTGGAGTGGAATGGAATGGAACAAAATGGAATGGAATGGCACGGAATGGAGTGGAGTAGAGTGGAGTGGGAAGGAAGGGAGATGAGTGGAATGGAGAGGAATGGAATGCAGTGGAGTGGATTGGATTGGAATGAACTGGAATGGAGAGGAATGGAATGAAGTGGAACGGAATGGACTGCAATGGAATTGAATGGAGTGAAGTGGAAAGTAGTGGAGTGGAGTGGAATGGAGTGGAAATGAATGGAATGGAGTGGAATGGAAGGGAATGGAGACAAGTGGATAGGAATTGACTGAAGCAGATTGGAGTGGAGTGGAGTGGAGTGGCATGGAATGGAATGAAGTGGATGGGAATGCAATGGAGTGGAATGAAATGGAATAAAATGGAATGGAGTGGAATGGAGAGGAATGGAGTGGAGTGGAGTGGAATGGAGGGGAGTAAGAGGAAGAGAATGGAATGGAATCGAAAGGAGGGAAGTGCAATTGTGTGGAGTGGAGTGGAGATGAAAGGAGTGGAGTGATGTGGAGTCGAGAGGAAAGGAATGGAATGGAATGGAATGGAGTTAAGTGGAGTGGAATGGAGTGGAAGGTAATGGAGTGGAATGAAAAGGAGTGCATTGGAATGGAGTGGAATGGAATGGAGTGGAACGGAGTGGAGCAGAATGGAGTGGGTTGCAGAGGAGTGGAATGGAGTGGAATGGAAGGGAACGGAAAGGAATGTAGTGGAAAGGAATGGAATGGAGTGGATTGAAATTGAATGGAAAGGATTGGAGTGCAGTGGACTGGAGGGGAGTGGAATAAAATGGAGTATAGTGCAGTGGAATGGAGTGGACTGGAGTGGAGATGAGTGGAGTGGACTGGAATGGAATGGAGTGGAGTGGAATGGTGTGGAGTGGGGTGGAAAGGAATGGAACAGAATGGAATGGAGAGGAATGGAGTGGCATGTAGTGGAGTGGAGTGAAGTGGAAAGGAATGGCATGGAATGGAGTAGAGTGGAATGGAGGGGTATGGAATGGAATGGAATGGAATTGAGTGGAATGGAGTGGAATGGAGTGGAGTAGAGAAGAATTGAATGGAGTGGAAAAGTCTGAAAGGAGTGGAATGGAGTGGAGTGGAATGCAATGGAGTAGATTGGAATGAAGTGGAAAGGAATAGAATGGAGAGAAGTAGAGTAGAATGGAGTGGATTGGAATGGAGGGGAGCAGAGTGTAGTTAACAGCGGTGGATTGGAATACAGTGGATGGGGTAGAGTGGAAGGGAGTGGAATTATATGGAATGGAATGGATTGGATTGGAGTGGAAGGGAGTGGAGTGGAGTTGAAAGTAGAGGAATCGAAAGAAGTGGAAAGGAGTGGAGTAGAGTGGATTAGAGTGGATTGGAATGGAATGGAGTGGAGTGGAATGGTGTGGAAACGAATGGAAGGGAGGGGAGTGGAATGGAACGAAATGGAATGGAATGTAGTGGAATGGAGAGGAGTGGAGTGGACTGGAGTGGAATGTAATCGAATGGAGTGTACTGGAGTGGAATGTATTTGAGAGGCGGGTAATGGAGAGGAATTGAGTGGGGTGGAGTGGAGTGAAATACATCGGAATGGCACGGAATTGAATGGAATGGAGGGGAGTGGAATGCAGTGGAGTGGAGTCGATTGGTGTGGTGAGGAATAGAACGGAGTGGCATGGAATGGAGCACAGTGGAATGCAATGGAGTGGAGTGGATTGGAAAGGGGTGGAGTGGAGTGACGATGGGTGAAGTGGAATGTAATGGAGTGGAGTGCAGAGGAGTCTCATGGAATGGAATGGAATGGAACGCAATGGAAGCTGAGATTGTACCACTGCGCTCCAGGATGGGTGACACAGTGTGATACTCTCAAAAGAAAGGAATGGAATGGAATGCAGTGGAATGGAATGGAACGCAATGGGGTGCATTGGAGTGGAGTGGAGTGAAGTGAAGTGGATTGGAGTGGAATGGAGAGGAATGGAACGGAATGGAATGGAATGAAGTAGACTGGAGTGGGGTGGAGTTGAGTGCAATGGAATGGAGCGAAATGGAATCAGATGCAGAGAAATGGAGTAGAGAGGAGTGCAGTAGAGTGGAAAGGAGTGCAATGGAGTGGAATGGAATCGGAAGTAACGGAAAGTAGTGGAGTGGATGGAACGGAAAGGAAAGGAGTGGAGCGGAGTGGAATGGAACGGAGCGGGAGGTGGGTTGGGGCCACTGCACTCCAGGCTGGCTGGCTGACTGAGGTATTCTCGCAATAAAGGAATGGAATGGAATGCCGTAGAGTGGAATGGAACGGAGTGGAGTGGAGTGGAATGGAGTGAGTTGGAGCAGAGTGGAATGAAGAATGCAATGGGATGGAAGGGAATTGAATGAAATGCAGTGGAGTGCAGTGGAGTGCATTGCAGTGGAATGGAGCAGAATGGAATGGAAAGGAGTGGAATGGACAGGAGTGGAGTGCACTGGAGAGGAGAGGATAGGAATGCAGTGGAATGGAATTGGATGTAATGGAACGTAGAGGAGTGGAGTGGAATGGAGTGGGCCAGAGTGGAATGGAATGGAATGCAATGGAAAGGAATGGAGTGGAATAGAATGGAATGGAATGGAATGGAATGGAGTGGGATGACTTGTAGTGGGGTGGAGTGAAATGGAGTATAATGGAATGGAGTGGAGTGGAGTGGAATGTGATAGAATGGAGAGGAGGGGAATGGAGCAGAATGGAATGGAGTGCAGCGGAATGGAGTGGAGTGGAATGGAATCAAATGGAGTGGAATGGAACAGAGTGGAATGGAATGGAGTGCAATAGACTAGAATTGAGTGTAGTGTAGTGGAATTTAGTGGAATGGACTGGAATGGAGTGGAATGGAATGGAATTGAGGGGAATGGAATGGAATGGAAAGGAATGGAAAGCAATGGAAAGGAATAGAATTGAATGCAACGGAATTAAAAGAATGCAATGGAATGCAATGGAATAGAATGCAATGGAATGTATAGTTGACATGTAATATGAGCTGAGATTGTGACACTGCACTCCAGCCAGGGTGACATGGTGATATCCTGTCGTAAGAAGTGAATGGAATGCAATGGAGTGAAATGGAATGGAATGAAATGGAATGGAGCGGAGTGGAAGGGAATGGAGTGGAATGAAATAGAATGCAGTGGACTGTAATGGCATGGAGTGGAAAGAAGTAGAGTGGAATGGAGTGGAATGGAATGGACTGGCATAGAATGGAGTGGAATTGAATGCAATGGAGTGGATTGGAAAGGAATGCAAAGGAGTAGAGTGGAGTAGAGTGGTGTGGAGTGGAGTGGAATGGAGCTGAATGTACTTCAATGGAGTACAATGGAATGGAACGGAGTGGAATGGAATGGAATGATATGAGGTGGATTGGAGTGGAATGCAGTGGAGTGCAATGGAATGGAATAGAATGGAATGGAGTAGAGTGTAATGGAATGCAGTGGCGATAAGTGGAGTGGAATGGAATGCATTGGAGTAGAGTGGAGTGGAATGGAATGGAATGGAGTGGAGTGGAGGGGAGTGGAGTGGAATGGAATTGAGTGAAGTGGAGTGCAGTTGAATGGAATATCCTGGTGTGGAGTGGAGTGGAAGTGAATGGAGTGAATAGGAGTGGAATGGAGTGGAAGGTAACGGAGTGGAATGGAGTCGAATGGAGTGGAATGGAGTAGAGTGGATTAGAGTGGAATGGTGTCGAACGGACTGGAATGGAATGGAATGGAGTGGAATGGAATTGAATCAAATGGAATGGAGTGGAGTGGAATGGAGTGGAGTGGAGTGGAGTGGAATGAAATGAAATGGAAGGGAGTGGAGAGAAACGCAGTTGATTGGAGTGGAGTGGAGTGGAAAGGAATGGAAAGGAGTGGGATGGAGACGCATGGATTGGAGTGGAATGCAGTGGAATGGAATGAAGTGGAAAGGAGTGGAACGGAGTGAAATTGAATTTAGTGGACTGGAGTGGAATGGAGTTAAATGGAATGGAATGGAATGGAGTGGAATGGAATGGAATGGAGTGGAGTGGAATGGAATGGAATGGCATGGAATGGAATAGAATGGGATGGAGTGGAATGGAATGGAATGGAGTGGAGTGGAATGGAATAGAATGGCATGGAATGGAATAGAATGGGATGGAGTGGAGTGGAGAGGAGTGGAATGGATTGGAGTGAAGTGGAGTGGAATGGAATTGAGTGGAGCGGAGAGGAAAGGAATGGAATGGAGTGGAGTGGAATGGCATGGAATGGAGTGGAATGGAATGGATAGTAGTGGAGTGGAGTGGAGTGGATTGGAGTGTAGTGGAAGGGAATGGAGTGCAGTGTAATGGACTGGAATGGAGCAAGGCAGAATGGAGTGGACTGGACTGGAGTGGAATGGAATGGGATGGCATGGAATGGGAGCTGAGATTTTACCAATGTGCTCTAGGCAGGGTGACTGGGTGTCATACTCTCAAAAGAAAGGAATGGAATGGAACGCAGTGGAATGGAATGGAACAGAGTGGACATTAGTGGAGTGGAATGTGGAGGAATGGAATGAAATGGAACGTAATGGCATGAAATGGAGTGGTGTGGGGTGGAATGGATTATAGTGGAATGGGGTGGAAAGGAATGGGATGGAGTGGAATGAAGTGGAGTGCAGTGGAGTGGAACGGAGTTGAATGGCATAGAATTGAGTGGACAGTAGTGGAATGTTTTGGAATGCAATGGAATCCATTGTAATAGAATGGAATACAACGGAAAGTTGACATGGAGTGTGAGCTGAGATTGTGCCACTGCACTCCAGACTGGGTGACACGTTATATCCTGTGGATAGAAAGGAATGGAATGCAATAGAGTGAAATGGAATGGAGTGGAATGGAATTGAATGGAATGGAGTGGAGTGGAGTGGAGTCGAATGGAGACGAATGGAATGGGACGGAGTGGAATGGAACGGAGTGGAGTGGAGTATCGTGGAGTGAAATAGAATGGAATGCACTGGGTTGGAATGGAATGCAATGGACTGCTGAAAGGAAATGTGAGCTGTTATTGTTCCACTGCACTCCAGCCTTTGTGACGGAATGAAATCCTGTGGAAAAAAAGGAATGGAATGGAATGGAATGGAATGGAATGGAATGGAATGGAATGGAATGGAATGGAATGGAGTGGAGTGGAGTGGTGTGGAGAGGAGTGTAGTGGAGTGGAGTGAAATGGAGTGGAGTGTCATGGAGGAGAGTGGAATGGAGTGGAATGGAATGGAGAGGAAAGGAACGGAGTGGAGTGGAATGGAACGGAGTTGAGTGGAATGGAATCCAATGGAATGAAATGGAATTGAATCGAATGGAATGAAGAAATATGTGCAGTGATTTGGCCACTGCGCTGGAGCCTGTGTGAGAGAGGGAGATCCTGTCGATAAAACAGTGTGGAATGGAAGGGATTGGAATGGAATGGAATGGAACGTACTGGAGTGGAGTGGAGTGGAATTGAGTGGAGTGGAGTGCATTGGAATGGAATGGAATGCAATAGAATGGAATGGAATGATGAAATGATATGTGAGCTGAGATTGTGCCACTGCACTCCACGCTGGGTGACAGAGTGAGATACTCTTGAAAGAAAGAAATGGAATGGAAAGAATTTTTAATTGGGTGGATTCGAGTGGACTGAAGTAGAGTGCAGTGGAATAGAGAGGAATGGAATGGAATGGAATCGGATGTAAAGGAATGGAATGATGTGGAGTGGAGTGGTGAGGAGTGTAGTGCTGTGGAATGGAGCAGAAAGTAACGGGATGGTGTGGAGTGGAGTGCAGTGCAGTGGAGTGGAGAGGAGTGCAATGGCGTGGAATGGAATCGGATGTAAAGGAACGTACTGGAGTGGAGCGGAGTGGAAAGGAGTGGAATGGAATGGAATTGAATGTAATGGAAAGCAAAGGAATGGAATGGGATGCAATGGAATTTAATGCAATAGAATGCAGTTCAATAGAGAGTTGACATGTAATGTGAGCTGAGATTGTGCCTAAGCTCTCCAGGCTGTTTGACACAGTGATATCGTGTGGAAAGAATGGAATGGAATGCAGTGGTGTGAAATGGAATGGAATGTAGTGGACAGGAGTAGAATGGAGTGGAGTGAAGAGGAACAGAGTGGAATGGAATGGGATGCAGTGGAATGGAATGCAGTGGAGTGGAGTGAAATAGAAAGAAATGGAATGGGATGGAATGGAATGCAATGGAATGGAGAAGAGAAATGTGAGCTGAGATTGTGTGACTACACTCCAGCCTTAGTGACCGAGAGAGATTCTGTGGAAGGAAAGAACTGATTTCAAAGGAGTGGAATGGAAGGGAATGTAGTACAGTGGAGTAGAGTGGAATGGAGTGAAACAGAATAGAATGGAGTGGAAGGCAATGGAATGGAATGGAATGGAGTGGAGTGGAATAGAGAGGAGTGCACTGCAATGGAGTGGAGTGGAGTGGAAGGGAGTGGAATGCAATGGAATGTAGTGGAGTGCAGTGGAGTGGAATGGAATGGAGTGGACAGGAGTGGAAGGAGTAGAGTGGACTGGAATGGAATAGAATGGAACAGAATGCAGTGGAGTGGAGGGGAGTGGAGGTGAGTGGAGTGGCATGGAGTGGAATGGAATGGAATGGAGTGAAATGGAATCCAATGGATTGGAATGGAGTGGAGTGGAGTGGAGTGGAATGGAGAGGAGTCGAATGGAATGGAAGGGAATGCAACGGAACGCAGTGGTGTGGATGGGAATGCAGTGAAATGGAGTACTATGGAATCTAAAGGAGTGGAGTGGAGTCTAGTGGAGTGGAATGGAATGGAACAAAATGGAATGGAATGGCACGGAATGGAGTGGAGTAGAGTGGAGTGGGAAGGAAGGGAGATGAGTGGAATGGAGAGGAATGGAATGCAGTGGAGTGGATTGGATTGGAATGAACTGGAATGGAGAGGAATGGAATGAAGTGGAACGGAATGGACTGCAATGGAATTGAATGGAGTGAAGTGGAAAGTAGTGGAGTGGAGTGGAATGGAGTGGAAATGAATGGAATGGAGTGGAATGGAAGGGAATGGAGACAAGTGGATAGGAATTGACTGAAGCAGATTGGAGTGGAGTGGAGTGGAGTGGAGTGGCATGGAATGGAATGAAGTGGATGGGAATGCAATGGAGTGGAATGAAATGGAATAAAATGGAATGGAGTGGAATGGAGAGGAATGGAGTGGAGTGGAGTGGAATGGAGGGGAGTAAGAGGAAGAGAATGGAATGGAATCGAAAGGAGGGAAGTGCAATTGTGTGGAGTGGAGTGGAGATGAAAGGAGTGGAGTGATGTGGAGTCGAGAGGAAAGGAATGGAATGGAATGGAATGGAGTTAAGTGGAGTGGAATGGAGTGGAAGGTAATGGAGTGGAATGAAAAGGAGTGGATTGGAATGGAGTGGAATGGAATGGAGTGGAACGGAGTGGAGTAGAATGGAGTGGGTTGCAGAGGAGTGGAATGGAGTGGAATGGAAGGGAACGGAAAGGAATGTAGTGGAAAGGAATGGAATGGAGTGGATTGAAATTGAATGGAAAGGATTGGAGTGCAGTGGACTGGAGGGGAGTGGAATAAAATGGAGTATAGTGCAGTGGAATGGAGTGGACTGGAGTGGAGATGAGTGGAGTGGACTGGAATGGAATGGAGTGGAGTGGAATGGTGTGGAGTGGGGTGGAAAGGAATGGAACAGAATGGAATGGAGAGGAATGGAGTGGCATGTAGTGGAGTGGAGTGAAGTGGAAAGGAATGGCATGGAATGGAGTAGAGTGGAATGGAGGGGTATGGAATGGAATGGAATGGAATTGAGTGGAATGGAGTGGAATGGAGTGGAGTAGAGAGGAATGGAATGGAGTGGAAAAGTCTGAAAGGAGTGGAATGGAGTGGAGTGGAATGCAATGGAGTAGATTGGAATGAAGTGGAAAGGAATAGAATGGAGAGAAGTAGAGTAGAATGGAGTGGATTGGAATGGAGGGGAGCAGAGTGGAGTTAACAGCGGTGGATTGGAATACAGTGGATGGGGTAGAGTGGAAGGGAGTGGAATTATATGGAATGGAATGGATTGGATTGGAGTGGAAGGGAGTGGAGTGGAGTTGAAAGTAGAGGAATCGAAAGAAGTGGAAAGGAGTGGAGTAGAGTGGATTAGAGTGGATTGGAATGGAATGGAGTGGAGTGGAATGGTGTGGAAACGAATGGAAGGGAGGGGAGTGGAATGGAACGAAATGGAATGGAATGTAGTGGAATGGAGAGGAGTGGAGTGGACTGGAGTGGAATGTAATCGAATGGAGTGTACTGGAGTGGAATGTATTTGAGAGGCGGGTAATGGAGAGGAATTGAGTGGAGTGGAGTGGAGTGAAATACATCGGAATGGCACGGAATTGAATGGAATGGAGGGGAGTGGAATGCAGTGGAGTGGAGTCGATTGGAGTGGTGAGGAATAGAACGGAGTGGCATGGAATGGAGCACAGTGGAATGCAATGGAGTGGAGTGGATTGGAAAGGGGTGGAGTGGAGTGACGATGGGTGAAGTGGAATGTAATGGAGTGGAGTGCAGAGGAGTCTCATGGAATGGAATGGAATGGAACGCAATGGAAGCTGAGATTGTACCACTGCGCTCCAGGATGGGTGACACAGTGTGATACTCTCAAAAGAAAGGAATGGAATGGAATGCAGTGGAATGGAATGGAATGCAATGGGGTGCATTGGAGTGGAGTGGAGTGAAGTGAAGTGGATTGGAGTGGAATGGAGAGGAATGGAACGGAATGGAATGGAATGAAGTAGACTGGAGTCGGGTGGAGTTGAGTGCAATGGAATGGAGCGAAATGGAATCAGATGCAGAGAAATGGAGTAGAGAGGAGTGCAGTAGAGTGGAAAGGAGTGCAATGGAGTGGAATGGAATCGGAAGTAACGGAAAGTAGTGGAGTGGATGGAACGGAAAGGAAAGGAGTGGAGCGGAGTGGAATGGAACAGAGCGGGAGGTGGGTTGGGGCCACTGCACTCCAGGCTGGCTGGCTGACTGAGGTATTCTCGCAATAAAGGAATGGAATGGAATGCCGTAGAGTGGAATGGAACGGAGTGGGGTGGAGTGGAATGGAGTGAGTTGGAGCAGAGTGGAATGAAGAATGCAATGGGATGGAAGGGAATTGAATGAAATGCAGTGGAATGCAGTGGAGTGCATTGCACTGGAATGGAGCAGAATGGAATGGAAAGGAGTGGAATGGACAGGAGTGGAGTGCACTGGAGAGGAGAGGATAGGAATGCAGTGGAATGGAATTGGATGTAATGGAACGTAGAGGAGTGGAGTGGAATGGAGTGGGCCAGAGTGGAATGGAATGGAATGCAATGGAAAGGAATGGAGTGGAATAGAATGGAATGGAATGGAATGGAATGGAGTGGGATGACTTGTAGTGGGGTGGAGTGAAATGGAGTATAATGGAATGGAGTGGAGTGGAGTGGAATGTGATAGAATGGAGAGGAGGGGAATGGAGCAGAATGGAATGGAGTGCAGCGGAATGGAATGGAGTGGAATGGAATCAAATGGAGTGGAATGGAACAGAGTGGAATGGAATGGAGTGCAATAGACTAGAATTGAGTGTAGTGTAGTGGAATTTAGTGGAATGGACTGGAATGGAGTGGAATGGAATGGAATTGAGGGGAATGGAATGGAATGGAAAGGAATGGAAAGCAATGGAAAGGAATAGAATTGAATGCCACGGAATTAAAAGAATGCAATGGAATGCAATGGAATAGAATGCAATGGAATGTATAGTTGACATGTAATATGAGCTGAGATTGTGACACTGCACTCCAGCCAGGGTGACATGGTGATATCCTGTCGTAAGAAGTGAATGGAATGCAATGGAGTGAAATGGAATGGAATGAAATGGAATGGAGCGGAGTGGAAGGGAATGGAGTGGAATGAAATAGAATGCAGTGGACTGTAATGGCATGGAGTGGAAAGAAGTAGAGTGGAATGAAGTGGAATGGAATGGACTGGCATAGAATGGAGTGGAATTGAATGCAATGGAGTGGATTGGAAAGGAATGCAAAGGAGTAGAGTGGAGTAGAGTGGTGTGGAGTGGAGTGGAATGGAGCTGAATGTACTTCAATGGAGTACAATGGAATGGAACGGAGTGGAATGGAATGGAATGATATGAGGTGGATTGGAGTGGAATGCAGTGGAGTGCAATGGAATGGAATGGAATGGAATGGAGTAGAGTGTAATGGAATGCAGTGGCGATAAGTGGAGTGGAATGGAATGCATTGGAGTAGAGTGGAGTGGAATGGAATGGAATGGAGTGGAGTGGAGGGGAGTGGAGTGGAATGGAATTGAGTGAAGTGGAGTGCAGTTGAATGGAATATCGTGGTGTGGAGTGGAGTGGAAGTGAATGGAGTGAATAGGAGTGGAATGGAGTGGAAGGTAACGGAGTGGAATGGAGTCGAATGGAGTGGAATGGAGTAGAGTGGATTAGAGTGGAATGGTGTCGAACGGACTGGAATGGAATGGAATGGAGTGGAATGGAATTGAATCAAATGGAATGGAGTGGAGTGGAATGGAGTGGAGTGGAGTGGAGTGGAATGAAATGAAATGGAAGGGAGTGGAGAGAAACGCAGTTGATTGGAGTGGAGTGGAGTGGAAAGGAATGGAAAGGAGTGGGATGGAGACGTATGGATTGGAGTGGAATGGAGTGGAATGGAATGAAGTGGAAAGGAGTGGAACGGAGTGAAATTGAATTTAGTGGACTGGAGTGGAATGGAGTTAAATGGAATGGAATGGAATGGAGTGGAATGGAATGGAATGGAGTGGAGTGGAATGGAATAGAATGGCATGGAATGGAATAGAATGGGATGGAGTGGAGTGGAGAGGAGTGGAATGGATTGGAGTGAAGTGGAGTGGAATGGAATTGAGTGGAGCGGAGAGGAAAGGAATGGAATGGAGTGGAGTGGAATGGCATGGAATGGAGTGGAATGGAATGGATAGTAGTGGAGTGGAGTGGAGTGGATTGGAGTGTAGTGGAAGGGAATGGAGTGCAGTGTAATGGACTGGAATGGAGCAGAGCAGAATGGAGTGGACTGGACTGGAGTGGAATGGAATGGGATGGCATGGAATGGGAGCTGAGATTTTACCAATGTGCTCTAGGCAGGGTGACTGGGTGTCATACTCTCAAAAGAAAGGAATGGAATGGAACGCAGTGGAATGGAATGGAACAGAGTGGACATTAGTGGAGTGGAATGTGGAGGAATGGAATGAAATGGAACGTAATGGCATGAAATGGAGTGGTGTGGGGTGGAATGGATTATAGTGGAATGGGGTGGAAAGGAATGGGATGGAGTGGAATGAAGTGGAGTGCAGTGGAGTGGAACGGAGTTGAATGGCATAGAATTGAGTGGACAGTAGTGGAATGTTTTGGAATGCAATGGAATCCATTGTAATAGAATGGAATACAACGGAAAGTTGACATGGAGTGTGAGCTGAGATTGTGCCACTGCACTCCAGACTGGGTGACACGTTATATCCTGTGGATAGAAAGGAATGGAATGCAATAGAGTGAAATGGAATGGAGTGGAATGGAATTGAATGGAATGGAGTGGAGTGGAGTGGAGTCGAATGGAGACGAATGGAATGGGACGGAGTGGAATGGAACGGAGTGGAGTGGAGTATCGTGGAGTGAAATAGAATGGAATGCACTGGGTTGGAATGGAATGCAATGGACTGCTGAAAGGAAATGTGAGCTGTTATTGTTCCACTGCACTCCAGCCTTTGTGACGGAATGAAATCCTGTGGAAAAAAAGGAATGGAATGGAATGGAATGGAATGGAATGGAATGGAATGGAATGGAATGGAGTGGAGTGGAGTGGTGTGGAGAGGAGTGTAGTGGAGTGGAGTGAAATGGAGTGGAGTGTCGTGGAGGAGAGTGGAATGGAGTGGAATGGAATGGAGAGGAAAGGAACGGAGTGGAGTGGAATGGAACGGAGTGGAGTGGAATGGAATCCAATGGAATGAAATGGAATTGAATCGAATGGAATGAAGAAATATGTGCAGTGATTTGGCCACTGCGCTGGAGCCTGTGTGAGAGAGGGAGATCCTGTCGATAAAACAGTGTGGAATGGAAGGGATTGGAATGGAATGGAATGGAACGTATTGGAGTGGAGTGGAGTGGAATTGAGTGGAGTGGAGTGCACTGGAATGGAATGGAATGCAATGGAATGTAATGGAATGATGAAATGATATGTGAGCTGAGATTGTGCCACTGCACTCCACGCTGGGTGACAGAGTGAGATACTCTTGAAAGAAAGAAATGGAATGGAAAGAATTTTTAATTGGGTGGATTCGAGTGGACTGAAGTAGAGTGCAGTGGAATAGAGAGGAATGGAATGGAATGGAATCGGATGTAAAGGAATGGAATGATGTGGAGTGGAGTGGTGAGGAGTGTAGTGCTGTGGAATGGAGCAGAAAGTAACGGGATGGTGTGGAGTGGAGTGCAGTGCAGTGGAGTGGAGAGGAGTGCAATGGCGTGGAATGGAATCGGATGTAAAGGAACGTACTGGAGTGGAGCGGAGTGGAAAGGAGTGGAATGGAATGGAATTGAATGTAATGGAAAGCAAAGGAATGGAATGGGATGCAATGGAATTTAATGCAATAGAATGCAGTTCAATAGAGAGTTGACATGTAATGTGAGCTGAGATTGTGCCTAAGCTCTCCAGGCTGTTTGACACAGTGATATCGTGTGGAAAGAATGGAATGGAATGCAGTGGTGTGAAATGGAATGGAATGTAGTGGACAGGAGTAGAATGGAGTGGAGTGAAGAGGAACAGAGTGGAATGGAATGGGATGCAGTGGAATGGAATGCAGTGGAGTGGAGTGAAATAGAACGAAATGGAATGGGATGGAATGGAATGCAATGGAATGGAGAAGAGAAATGTGAGCTGAGATTGTGTGACTACACTCCAGCCTTAGTGACCGAGAGAGATTCTGTGGAAGGAAAGAACTGATTTCAAAGGAGTGGAATGGAAGGGAATGTAGTACAGTGGAGTAGAGTGGAATGGAGTGAAACAGAATAGAATGGAGTGGAAGGCAATGGAATGGAATGGAATGGAGTGGAGTGGAATAGAGAGGAGTGCACTGCAATGGAGTGGAGTGGAGTGGAAGGGAGTGGAATGCAATGGAATGTAGTGGAGTGCAGTGGAGTGGAATGGAATGGAGTGGACAGGAGTGGAAGGAGTAGAGTGGACTGGAATGGAATAGAATGGAACAGAATACAGTGGAGTGGAGGGGAGTGGAGGTGAGAGGAGTGGCATGGAGTGGAATGGAATGGAGTGAAATGGAATCCAATGGATTGGAATGGAGTGGAGTGGAGTGGAGTGGAATGGAGAGGAGTCGAATGGAATGGAAGGGAATGCAACGGAACGCAGTGGTGTGGATTGGAATGCAGTGAAATGGAGTACTATGGAATCTAAAGGAGTGGAGTGGAGTCTAGTGGAGTGGAATGGAATGGAACAAAATGGAATGGAATGGCACGGAATGGAGTGGAGTAGAGTGGAGTGGGAAGGAAGGGAGATGAGTGGAATGGAGAGGAATGGAATGCAGTGGAGTGGATTGGATTGGAATGAACTGGAATGGAGAGGAATGGAATGAAGTGGAACGGAATGGACTGCAATGGAATTGAATGGAGTGAAGTGGAAAGTAGTGGAGTGGAGTGGAATGGAGTGGAAATGAATGGAATGGAGTGGAATGGAAGGGAATGGAGACAAGTGGATAGGAATTGACTGAAGCAGATTGGAGTGGAGTGGAGTGGAGTGGCATGGAATGGAATGAAGTGGATGGGAATGCAATGGAGTGGAATGAAATGGAATAAAATGGAATTGAGTGGAATGGAGTGGAATGGAGTGGAGTGGAGAGGAATGGAATGGAGTGGAAAAGTCTGAAAGGAGTGGAATGGAGTGGAGTGGAATGCAATGGAGTAGATTGGAATGAAGTGGAAAGGAATAGAAAGGAGAGAAGTAGAGTAGAATGGAGTGGATTGGAATGGAGGGGAGCAGAGTGGAGTTAACAGCGGTGGATTGGAATACAGTGGATGGGGTAGAGTGGAAGGGAGTGGAATTATATGGAATGGAATGGATTGGATTGGAGTGGAAGGGAGTGGAGTGGAGTTGAAAGTAGAGGAATCGAAAGAAGTGGAAAGGAGTGGAGTAGAGTGGATTAGAGTGGATTGGAATGGAATGGAGTGGAGTGGAATGGTGTGGAAACGAATGGAAGGGAGGGGAGTGGAATGGAACGAAATGGAATGGAATGTAGTGGAATGGAGAGGAGTGGAGTGGACTGGAGTGGAATGTAATCGAATGGAGTGTACTGGAGTGGAATGTATTTGAGAGGCGGGTAATGGAGAGGAATTGAGTGGAGTGGAGTGGAGTGAAATACATCGGAATGGCACGGAATTGAATGGAATGGAGGGGAGTGGAATGCAGTGGAGTGGAGTCGATTGGAGTGGTGAGGAATAGAACGGAGTGGCATGGAATGGAGCACAGTGGAATGCAATGGAGTGGAGTGGATTGGAAAGGGGTGGAGTGGAGTGACGATGGGTGAAGTGGAATGTAATGGAGTGGAGTGCAGAGGAGTCTCATGGAATGGAATGGAATGGAACGCAATGGAAGCTGAGATTGTACCACTGCGCTCCAGGATGGGTGACACAGTGTGATACTCTCAAAAGAAAGGAATGGAATGGAATGCAGTGGAATGGAATGGAATGCAATGGGGTGCATTGGAGTGGAGTGGAGTGAAGTGAAGTGGATTGGAGTGGAATGGAGAGGAATGGAACGGAATGGAATGGAATGAAGTAGACTGGAGTGGGGTGGAGTTGAGTGCAATGGAATGGAGCGAAATGGAATCAGATGCAGAGAAATGGAGTAGAGAGGAGTGCAGTAGAGTGGAAAGGAGTGCAATGGAGTGGAATGGAATCGGAAGTAACGGAAAGTAGTGGAGTGGATGGAACGGAAAGGAAAGGAGTGGAGCGGAGTGGAATGGAACGGAGCGGGAGGTGGGTTGGGGCCACTGCACTCCAGGCTGGCTGGCTGACTGAGGTATTCTCGCAATAAAGGAATGGAATGGAATGCCGTAGAGTGGAATGGAACGGAGTGGAGTGGAGTGGAATGGAGTGAGTTGGAGCAGAGTGGAATGAAGAATGCAATGGGATGGAAGGGAATTGAATGAAATGCAGTGGAATGCAGTGGAGTGCATTGCAGTGGAATGGAGCAGAATGGAATGGAAAGGAGTGGAATGGACAGGAGTGGAGTGCACTGGAGAGGAGAGGATAGGAATGCAGTGGAATGGAATTGGATGTAATGGAACGTAGAGGAGTGGAGTGGAATGGAGTGGGCCAGAGTGGAATGGAATGGAATGCAATGGAAAGGAATGGAGTGGAATAGAATGGAATGGAATGGAATGGAATGGAGTGGGATGACTTGTAGTGGGGTGGAGTGAAATGGAGTATAATGGAATGGAGTGGAGTGGAGTGGAATGTGATAGAATGGAGAGGAGGGGAATGGAGCAGAATGGAATGGAGTGCAGCGGAATGGAGTGGAGTGGAATGGAATCAAATGGAGTGGAATGGAACAGAGTGGAATGGAATGGAGTGCAATAGACTAGAATTGAGTGTAGTGTAGTGGAATTTACTGGAATGGACTGGAATGGAGTGGAATGGAATGGAATTGAGGGGAATGGAATGGAATGGAAAGGAATGGAAAGCAATGGAAAGGAATAGAATTGAATGCCACGGAATTAAAAGAATGCAATGGAATGCAATGGAATAGAATGCAATGGAATGTATAGTTGACATGTAATATGAGCTGAGATTGTGACGCTGCACTCCAGCCAGGGTGACATGGTGATATCCTGTCGTAAGAAGTGAATGGAATGCAATGGAGTGAAATGGAATGGAATGAAATGGAATGGAGCGGAGTGGAAGGGAATGGAGTGGAATGAAATAGAATGCAGTGGACTGTAATGGCATGGAGTGGAAAGAAGTAGAGTGGAATGGAGTGGAATGGAATGGACTGGCATAGAATGGAGTGGAATTGAATGCAATGGAGTGGATTGGAAAGGAATGCAAAGGAGTAGAGTGGAGTAGAGTGGTGTGGAGTGGAGTGGAATGGAGCTGAATGTACTTCAATGGAGTACAATGGAATGGAACGGAGTGGAATGGAATGGAATGATATGAGGTGGATTGGAGTGGAATGCAGTGGAGTGCAATGGAATGGAATAGAATGGAATGGAGTAGAGTGTAATGGAATGCAGTGGCGATAAGTGGAGTGGAATGGAATGCATTGGAGTAGAGTGGAGTGGAATGGAATGGAATGGAGTGGAGTGGAGGGGAGTGGAGTGGAATGGAATTGAGTGAAGTGTAGTGCAGTTGAATGGAATATCGTGGTGTGGAGTGGAGTGGAAGTGAATGGAGTGAATAGGAGTGGAATGGAGTGGAAGGTAACGGAGTGGAATGGAGTCGAATGGAGTGGAATGGAGTAGAGTGGATTAGAGTGGAATGGTGTCGAACGGACTGGAATGGAATGGAATGGAGTGGAATGGAATTGAATCAAATGGAATGGAGTGGAGTGGAATGGAGTGTAGTGGAGTGGAGTGGAATGAAATGAAATGGAAGGGAGTGGAGAGAAACGCAGTTGATTGGAGTGGAGTGGAGTGGAAAGGAATGGAAAGGAGTGGGATGGAGACGTATGGATTGGAGTGGAATGGAGTGGAATGGAATGAAGTGGAAAGGAGTGGAACGGAGTGAAATTGAATTTAGTGGACTGGAGTGGAATGGAGTTAAATGGAATGGAATGGAATGGAGTGGAATGGAATGGAATGGAGTGGAGTGGAATGGAATGGAATGGCATGGAATGGAATAGAATGGGATGGAGTGGAGTGGAGAGGAGTGGAATGGATTGGAGTGAAGTGGAGTGGAATGGAATTGAGTGGAGCGGAGAGGAAAGGAATGGAATGGAGTGGAGTGGAATGGCATGGAATGGAGTGGAATGGAATGGATAGTAGTGGAGTGGAGTGGAGTGGATTGGAGTGTAGTGGAAGGGAATGGAGTGCAGTGTAATGGACTGGAATGGAGCAGAGCAGAATGGAGTGGACTGGACTGGAGTGGAATGGAATGGGATGGCATGGAATGGGAGCTGAGATTTTACCAATGTGCTCTAGGCAGGGTGACTGGGTGTCATACTCTCAAAAGAAAGGAATGGAATGGAACGCAGTGGAATGGAATGGAACAGAGTGGACATTAGTGGAGTGGAATGTGGAGGAATGGAATGAAATGGAACGTAATGGCATGAAATGGAGTGGTGTGGGGTGGAATGGATTATAGTGGAATGGGGTGGAAAGGAATGGGATGGAGTGGAATGAAGTGGAGTGCAGTGGAGTGGAACGGAGTTGAATGGCATAGAATTGAGTGGACAGTAGTGGAATGTTTTGGAATGCAATGGAATCCATTGTAATAGAATGGAATACAACGGAAAGTTGACATGGAGTGTGAGCTGAGATTGTGCCACTGCACTCCAGACTGGGTGACACGTTATATCCTGTGGATAGAAAGGAATGGAATGCAATAGAGTGAAATGGAATGGAGTGGAATGGAATTGAATGGAATGGAGTGGAGTGGAGTGGAGTCGAATGGAGACGAATGGAATGGGACGGAGTGGAATGGAACGGAGTGGAGTGGAGTATCGTGGAGTGAAATAGAATGGAATGCACTGGGTTGGAATGGAATGCAATGGACTGCTGAAAGGAAATGTGAGCTGTTATTGTTCCACTGCACTCCAGCCTTTGTGACGGAATGAAATCCTGTGGAAAAAAAGGAATGGAATGGAATGGAATGGAATGGAATGGAATGGAATGGAATGGAATGGAGTGGAGTGGATTGGTGTGGAGAGGAGTGTAGTGGAGTGGAGTGAAATGGAGTGGAGTGTCGTGGAGGAGAGTGGAATGGAGTGGAATGGAATGGAGAGGAAAGGAACGGAGTGGAGTGGAATGGAACGGAGTGGAGTGGAATGGAATCCAATGGAATGAAATGGAATTGAATCGAATGGAATGAAGAAATATGTGCAGTGATTTGGCCACTGCGCTGGAGCCTGTGTGAGAGAGGGAGATCCTGTCGATAAAACAGTGTGGAATGGAAGGGATTGGAATGGAATGGAATGGAACGTATTGGAGTGGAGTGGAGTGGAATTGAGTGGAGTGGAGTGCACTGGAATGGAATGGAATGCAATGGAATGTAATGGAATGATGAAATGATATGTGAGCTGAGATTGTGCCACTGCACTCCACGCTGGGTGACAGAGTGAGATACTCTTGAAAGAAAGAAATGGAATGGAAAGAATTTTTAATTGGGTGGATTCGAGTGGACTGAAGTAGAGTGCAGTGGAATAGAGAGGAATGGAATGGAATGGAATCGGATGTAAAGGAATGGAATGATGTGGAGTGGAGTGGTGAGGAGTGTAGTGCTGTGGAATGGAGCAGAAAGTAACGGGATGGTGTGGAGTGGAGTGCAGTGCAGTGGAGTGGAGAGGAGTGCAATGGCGTGGAATGGAATCGGATGTAAAGGAACGTACTGGAGTGGAGCGGAGTGGAAAGGAGTGGAATGGAATGGAATTGAATGTAATGGAAAGCAAAGGAATGGAATGGGATGCAATGGAATTTAATGCAATAGAATGCAGTTCAATAGAGAGTTGACATGTAATGTGAGCTGAGATTGTGCCTAAGCTCTCCAGGCTGTTTGACACAGTGATATCGTGTGGAAAGAATGGAATGGAATGCAGTGGTGTGAAATGGAATGGAATGTAGTGGACAGGAGTAGAATGGAGTGGAGTGAAGAGGAACAGAGTGGAATGGAATGGGATGCAGTGGAATGGAATGCAGTGGAGTGGAGTGAAATAGAAAGAAATGGAATGGGATGGAATGGAATGCAATGGAATGGAGAAGAGAAATGTGAGCTGAGATTGTGTGACTACACTCCAGCCTTAGTGACCGAGAGAGATTCTGTGGAAGGAAAGAACTGATTTCAAAGGAGTGGAATGGAAGGGAATGTAGTACAGTGGAGTAGAGTGGAATGGAGTGAAACAGAATAGAATGGAGTGGAAGGCAATGGAATGGAATGGAATGGAGTGGAGTGGAATAGGGAGGAGTGCACTGCAATGGAGTGGAGTGGAGTGGAAGGGAGTGGAAAGCAATGGAATGTAGTGGAGTGCAGTGGAGTGGAATGGAATGGAGTGGACAGGAGTGGAAGGAGTAGAGTGGACTGGAATGGAATAGAATGGAACAGAATGCAGTGGAGTGGAGGGGAGTGGAGGTGAGTGGAGTGGCGTGGAGTGGAATGGAATGGAATGGAGTGAAATGGAATCCAATGGATTGGAATGGAGTGGAGTGGAGTGGAGTGGAATGGAGAGGAGTCGAATGGAATGGAAGGGAATGCAACGGAACGCAGTGGTGTGGATTGGAATGCAGTGAAATGGAGTACTATGGAATCTAAAGGAGTGGAGTGGAGTCTAGTGGAGTGGAATGGAATGGAACAAAATGGAATGGAATGGCACGGAATGGAGTGGAGTGGAGTGGAGTGGGAAGGAAGGGAGATGAGTGGAATGGAGAGGAATGGAATGCAGTGGAGTGGATTGGATTGGAATGAACTGGAATGGAGAGGAATGGAATGAAGTGGAACGGAATGGACTGCAATGGAATTGAATGGAGTGAAGTGGAAAGTAGTGGAGTGGAGTGGAATGGAGTGGAAATGAATGGAATGGAGTGGAATGGAAGGGAATGGAGACAAGTGGATAGGAATTGACTGAAGCAGATTGGAGTGGAGTGGAGTGGAGTGGCATGGAATGGAATGAAGTGGATGGGAATGCAATGGAGTGGAATGAAATGGAATGAAATGGAATGGAGTGGAATGGAGAGGAATGGAGTGGAAGTGGAGTGGAATGGAGGGGAGTAAGAGGAAGAGAATGGAATGGAATCGAAAGGAGGGAAGTGCAATTGTGTGGAGTGGAGTGGAGATGAAAGGAGTGGAGTGATGTGGAGTCGAGAGGAAAGGAATGGAATGGAATGGAATGGAGTTAAGTGGAGTGGAATGGAGTGGAAGGTAATGGAGTGGAATGAAAAGGAGTGGATTGGAATGGAGTGGAATGGAATGGAGTGGAACGGAGTGGAGTAGAATGGAGTGGGTTGCAGAGGAGTGGAATGGAGTGGAATGGAAGGGAACGGAAAGGAATGTAGTGGAAAGGAATGGAATGGAGTGGATTGAAATTGAATGGAAAGGATTGGAGTGCAGTGGACTGGAGGGGAGTGGAATAAAATGGAGTATAGTGCAGTGGAATGGAGTGGACTGGAGTGGAGATGAGTGGAGTGGACTGGAATGGAATGGAGTGGAGTGGAATGGTGTGGAGTGGGGTGGAAAGGAATGGAACAGAATGGAATGGAGAGGAATGGAGTGGCATGTAGTGGAGTGGAGTGAAGTGGAAAGGAATGGCATGGAATGGAGTAGAGTGGAATGGAGGGGTATGGAATGGAATGGAATGGAATTGAGTGGAATGGAGTGGAATGGAGTGGAGTGGAGAGGAATGGAATGGAGTGGAAAGGTCTGAAAGGAGTGGAATGGAGTGGAGTGGAATGCAATGGAGTAGATTGGAATGAAGTGGAAAGGAATAGAATGGAGAGAAGTAGAGTAGAATGGAGTGGATTGGAATGGAGGGGAGCAGAGTGGAGTTAACAGCGGTGGATTGGAATACAGTGGATGGGGTAGAGTGGAAGGGAGTGGAATTATATGGAATGGAATGGATTGGAGTGGAGTGGAAGGGAGTGGAGTGGAGTTGAAAGTAGAGGAATCGAAAGAAGTGGAAAGGAGTGGAGTAGAGTGGATTAGAGTGGATTGGAATGGAATGGAGTGGAGTGGAATGGTGTGGAAACGAATGGAAGGGAGGGGAGTGGAATGGAACGAAATGGAATGGAATGTAGTGGAATGGAGAGGAGTGGAGTGGACTGGAGTGGAATGTAATCGAATGGAGTGTACTGGAGTGGAATGTATTTGAGAGGCGGGTAATGGAGAGGAATTGAGTGGAGTGGAGTGGAGTGAAATACATCGGAATGGCACGGAATTGAATGGAATGGAGGGGAGTGGAATGCAGTGGAGTGGAGTCGATTGGAGTGGTGAGGAATAGAACGGAGTGGCATGGAATGGAGCACAGTGGAATGCAATGGAGTGGAGTGGATTGGAAAGGGGTGGAGTGGAGTGACGATGGGTGAAGTGGAATGTAATGGAGTGGAGTGCAGAGGAGTCTCATGGAATGGAATGGAATGGAACGCAATGGAAGCTGAGATTGTACCACTGCGCTCCAGGATGGGTGACACAGTGTGATACTCTCAAAAGAAAGGAATGGAATGGAATGCATTGGAATGGAATGGAACGCAATGGGGTGCATTGGAGTGGAGTGGAGTGAAGTGAAGTGGATTGGAGTGGAATGGAGAGGAATGGAACGGAATGGAATGGAATGAAGTAGACTGGAGTGGGGTGGAGTTGAGTGCAATGGAATGGAGCGAAATGGAATCAGATGCAGAGAAATGGAGTAGAGAGGAGTGCAGTAGAGTGGAAAGGAGTGCAATGGAGTGGAATGGAATCGGAAGTAACGGAAAGTAGTGGAGTGGATGGAACGGAAAGGAAAGGAGTGGAGCGGAGTGGAATGGAACGGAGCGGGAGGTGGGTTGGGGCCACTGCACTCCAGGCTGGCTGGCTGACTGAGGTATTCTCGCAATAAAGGAATGGAATGGAATGCCGTAGAATGGAATGGAACGGAGTGGAGTGGAGTGGAATGGAGTGAGTTGGAGCAGAGTGGAATGAAGAATGCAATGGGATGGAAGGGAATTGAATGAAATGCAGTGGAGTGCAGTGGAGTGCATTGCAGTGGAATGGAGCAGAATGGAATGGAAAGGAGTGGAATGGACAGGAGTGGAGTGCACTGGAGAGGAGAGGATAGGAATGCAGTGGAATGGAATTGGATGTAATGGAACGTAGAGGAGTGGAGTGGAATGGAGTGGGCCAGAGTGGAATGGAATGGAATGCAATGGAAAGGAATGGAGTGGAATAGAATGGAATGGAATGGAATGGAATGGAGTGGGATGACTTGTAGTGGGGTGGAG
This sequence comes from Pongo abelii, assembly GCF_028885655.2. Lineage (NCBI taxonomy): Eukaryota > Metazoa > Chordata > Mammalia > Primates > Hominidae > Pongo > Pongo abelii. Next base: position 22,157,486 of record NC_072009.2, on the reverse strand, counting down.
TGAAATGGAGTATAATGGAATGGAGTGGAGTGGAGTGGAATGTGATAGAATGGAGAGGAGGGGAATGGAGCAGAATGGAATGGAGTGCAGCGGAATGGAGTGGAGTGGAATGGAATCAAATGGAGTGGAATGGAACAGAGTGGAATGGAATGGAGTGCAATAGACTAGAATTGAGTGTAGTGTAGTGGAATTTAGTGGAATGGACTGGAATGGAGTGGAATGGAATGGAATTGAGGGGAATGGAATGGAATGGAAAGGAATGGAAAGCAATGGAAAGGAATAGAATTGAATGCCACGGAATTAAAAGAATGCAATGGAATGCAATGGAATAGAATGCAATGGAATGTATAGTTGACATGTAATATGAGCTGAGATTGTGACGCTGCACTCCAGCCAGGGTGACATGGTGATATCCTGTCGTAAGAAGTGAATGGAATGCAATGGAGTGAAATGGAATGGAATGAAATGGAATGGAGCGGAGTGGAAGGGAATGGAGTGGAATGAAATAGAATGCAGTGGACTGTAATGGCATGGAGTGGAAAGAAGTAGAGTGGAATGGAGTGGAATGGAATGGACTGGCATAGAATGGAGTGGAATTGAATGCAATGGAGTGGATTGGAAAGGAATGCAAAGGAGTAGAGTGGAGTAGAGTGGTGTGGAGTGGAGTGGAATGGAGCTGAATGTACTTCAATGGAGTACAATGGAATGGAACGGAGTGGAATGGAATGGAATGATATGAGGTGGATTGGAGTGGAATGCAGTGGAGTGCAATGGAATGGAATAGAATGGAATGGAGTAGAGTGTAATGGAATGCAGTGGCGATAAGTGGAGTGGAATGGAATGCATTGGAGTAGAGTGGAGTGGAATGGAATGGAATGGAGTGGAGTGGAGGGGAGTGGAGTGGAATGGAATTGAGTGAAGTGGAGTGCAGTTGAATGGAATATCGTGGTGTGGAGTGGAGTGGAAGTGAATGGAGTGAATAGGAGTGGAATGGAGTGGAAGGTAACGGAGTGGAATGGAGTCGAATGGAGTGGAATGGAGTAGAGTGGATTAGAGTGGAATGGTGTCGAACGGACTGGAATGGAATGGAATGGAGTGGAATGGAATTGAATCAAATGGAATGGAGTGGAGTGGAATGGAGTGGAGTGGAGTGGAGTGGAATGAAATGAAATGGAAGGGAGTGGAGAGAAACGCAGTTGATTGGAGTGGAGTGGAGTGGAAAGGAATGGAAAGGAGTGGGATGGAGACGTATGGATTGGAGTGGAATGGAGTGGAATGGAATGAAGTGGAAAGGAGTGGAACGGAGTGAAATTGAATTTAGTGGACTGGAGTGGAATGGAGTTAAATGGAATGGAATGGAATGGAGTGGAATGGAATGGAATGGAGTGGAGTGGAATGGAATGGAATGGCATGGAATGGAATAGAATGGGATGGAGTGGAGTGGAGAGGAGTGGAATGGATTGGAGTGAAGTGGAGTGGAATGGAATTGAGTGGAGCGGAGAGGAAAGGAATGGAATGGAGTGGAGTGGAATGGCATGGAATGGAGTGGAATGGAATGGATAGTAGTGGAGTGGAGTGGAGTGGATTGGAGTGTAGTGGAAGGGAATGGAGTGCAGTGTAATGGACTGGAATGGAGCAGAGCAGAATGGAGTGGACTGGACTGGAGTGGAATGGAATGGGATGGCATGGAATGGGAGCTGAGATTTTACCAATGTGCTCTAGGCAGGGTGACTGGGTGTCATACTCTCAAAAGAAAGGAATGGAATGGAACGCAGTGGAATGGAATGGAACAGAGTGGACATTAGTGGAGTGGAATGTGGAGGAATGGAATGAAATGGAACGTAATGGCATGAAATGGAGTGGTGTGGGGTGGAATGGATTATAGTGGAATGGGGTGGAAAGGAATGGGATGGAGTGGAATGAAGTGGAGTGCAGTGGAGTGGAACGGAGTTGAATGGCATAGAATTGAGTGGACAGTAGTGGAATGTTTTGGAATGCAATGGAATCCATTGTAATAGAATGGAATACAACGGAAAGTTGACATGGAGTGTGAGCTGAGATTGTGCCACTGCACTCCAGACTGGGTGACACGTTATATCCTGTGGATAGAAAGGAATGGAATGCAATAGAGTGAAATGGAATGGAGTGGAATGGAATTGAATGGAATGGAGTGGAGTGGAGTGGAGTCGAATGGAGACGAATGGAATGGGACGGAGTGGAATGGAACGGAGTGGAGTGGAGTATCGTGGAGTGAAATAGAATGGAATGCACTGGGTTGGAATGGAATGCAATGGACTGCTGAAAGGAAATGTGAGCTGTTATTGTTCCACTGCACTCCAGCCTTTGTGACGGAATGAAATCCTGTGGAAAAAAAGGAATGGAATGGAATGGAATGGAATGGAATGGAATGGAATGGAATGGAATGGAATGGAGTGGAGTGGAGTGGTGTGGAGAGGAGTGTAGTGGAGTGGAGTGAAATGGAGTGGAGTGTCGTGGAGGAGAGTGGAATGGAGTGGAATGGAATGGAGAGGAAAGGAACGGAGTGGAGTGGAATGGAACGGAGTGGAGTGGAATGGAATCCAATGGAATGAAATGGAATTGAATCGAATGGAATGAAGAAATATGTGCAGTGATTTGTCCACTGCGCTGGAGCCTGTGTGAGAGAGGGAGATCCTGTCGATAAAACAGTGTGGAATGGAAGGGATTGGAATGGAATGGAATGGAACGTATTGGAGTGGAGTGGAGTGGAATTGAGTGGAGTGGAGTGCACTGGAATGGAATGGAATGCAATGGAATGTAATGGAATGATGAAATGATATGTGAGCTGAGATTGTGCCACTGCACTCCACGCTGGGTGACAGAGTGAGATACTCTTGAAAGAAAGAAATGGAATGGAAAGAATTTTTAATTGGATGGATTCGAGTGGACTGAAGTAGAGTGCAGTGGAATAGAGAGGAATGGAATGGAATGGAATCGGATGTAAAGGAATGGAATGATGTGGAGTGGAGTGGTGAGGAGTGTAGTGCTGTGGAATGGAGCAGAAAGTAACGGGATGGTGTGGAGTGGAGTGCAGTGCAGTGGAGTGGAGAGGAGTGCAATGGCGTGGAATGGAATCGGATGTAAAGGAACGTACTGGAGTGGAGCGGAGTGGAAAGGAGTGGAATGGAATGGAATTGAATGTAATGGAAAGCAAAGGAATGGAATGGGATGCAATGGAATTTAATGCAATAGAATGCAGTTCAATAGAGAGTTGACATGTAATGTGAGCTGAGATTGTGCCTAAGCTCTCCAGGCTGTTTGACACAGTGATATCGTGTCGAAAGAATGGAATGGAATGCAGTGGTGTGAAATGGAATGGAATGTAGTGGACAGGAGTAGAATGGAGTGGAGTGAAGAGGAACAGAGTGGAATGGAATGGGATGCAGTGGAATGGAATGCAGTGGAGTGGAGTGAAATAGAAAGAAATGGAATGGGATGGAATGGAATGCAATGGAATGGAGAAGAGAAATGTGAGCTGAGATTGTGTGACTACACTCCAGCCTTAGTGACCGAGAGAGATTCTGTGGAAGGAAAGAACTGATTTCAAAGGAGTGGAATGGAAGGGAATGTAGTACAGTGGAGTAGAGTGGAATGGAGTGAAACAGAATAGAATGGAGTGGAAGGCAATGGAATGGAATGGAATGGAGTGGAGTGGAATAGAGAGGAGTGCACTGCAATGGAGTGGAGTGGAGTGGAAGGGAGTGGAATGCAATGGAATGTAGTGGAGTGCAGTGGAGTGGAATGGAATGGAGTGGACAGGAGTGGAAGGAGTAGAGTGGACTGGAATGGAATAGAATGGAACAGAATGCAGTGGAGTGGAGGGGAGTGGAGGTGAGTGGAGTGGCGTGGAGTGGAATGGAATGGAATGGAGTGAAATGGAATCCAATGGATTGGAATGGAGTGGAGTGGAGTGGAGTGGAATGGAGAGGAGTCGAATGGAATGGAAGGGAATGCAACGGAACGCAGTGGTGTGGATTGGAATGCAGTGAAATGGAGTACTATGGAATCTAAAGGAGTGGAGTGGAGTCTAGTGGAGTGGAATGGAATGGAACAAAATGGAATGGAATGGCACGGAATGGAGTGGAGTAGAGTGGAGTGGGAAGGAAGGGAGATGAGTGGAATGGAGAGGAATGGAATGCAGTGGAGTGGATTGGATTGGAATGAACTGGAATGGAGAGGAATGGAATGAAGTGGAACGGAATGCACTGCAATGGAATTGAATGGAGTGAAGTGGAAAGTAGTGGAGTGGAGTGGAATGGAGTGGAAATGAATGGAATGGAGTGGAATGGAAGGGAATGGAGACAAGTGGATAGGAATTGACTGAAGCAGATTGGAGTGGAGTGGAGTGGAGTGGCATGGAATGGAATGAAGTGGATGGGAATGCAATGGAGTGGAATGAAATGGAATAAAATGGAATGGAGTGGAATGGAGAGGAATGGAGTGGAAGTGGAGTGGAATGGAGGGGAGTAAGAGGAAGAGAATGGAATGGAATCGAAAGGAGGGAAGTGCAATTGTGTGGAGTGGAGTGGAGATGAAAGGAGTGGAGTGATGTGGAGTCGAGAGGAAAGGAATGGAATGGAATGGAATGGAGTTAAGTGGAGTGGAATGGAGTGGAAGGTAATGGAGTGGAATGAAAAGGAGTGGATTGGAATGGAGTGGAATGGAATGGAGTGGAACGGAGTGGAGTAGAATGGAGTGGGTTGCAGAGGAGTGGAATGGAGTGGAATGGAAGGGAACGGAAAGGAATGTAGTGGAAAGGAATGGAATGGAGTGGATTGAAATTGAATGGAAAGGATTGGAGTGCAGTGGACTGGAGGGGAGTGGAATAAAATGGAGTATAGTGCAGTGGAATGGAGTGGACTGGAGTGGAGATGAGTGGAGTGGACTGGAATGGAATGGAGTGGAGTGGAATGGTGTGGAGTGGGGTGGAAAGGAATGGAACAGAATGGAATGGAGAGGAATGGAGTGGCATGTAGTGGAGTGGAGTGAAGTGGAAAGGAATGGCATGGAATGGAGTAGAGTGGAATGGAGGGGTATGGAATGGAATGGAATGGAATTGAGTGGAATGGAGTGGAATGGAGTGGAGTGGAGAGGAATGGAATGGAGTGGAAAGGTCTGAAAGGAGTGGAATGGAGTGGAGTGGAATGCAATGGAGTAGATTGGAATGAAGTGGAAAGGAATAGAATGGAGAGAAGTAGAGTAGAATGGAGTGGATTGGAATGGAGGGGAGCAGAGTGGAGTTAACAGCGGTGGATTGGAATACAGTGGATGGGGTAGAGTGGAAGGGAGTGGAATTATATGGAATGGAATGGATTGGAGTGGAGTGGAAGGGAGTGGAGTGGAGTTGAAAGTAGAGGAATCGAAAGAAGTGGAAAGGAGTGGAGTAGAGTGGATTAGAGTGGATTGGAATGGAATGGAGTGGAGTGGAATGGTGTGGAAACGAATGGAAGGGAGGGGAGTGGAATGGAACGAAATGGAATGGAATGTAGTGGAATGGAGAGGAGTGGAGTGGACTGGAGTGGAATGTAATCGAATGGAGTGTACTGGAGTGGAATGTATTTGAGAGGCGGGTAATGGAGAGGAATTGAGTGGAGTGGAGTGGAGTGAAATACATCGGAATGGCACGGAATTGAATGGAATGGAGGGGAGTGGAATGCAGTGGAGTGGAGTCGATTGGAGTGGTGAGGAATAGAACGGAGTGGCATGGAATGGAGCACAGTGGAATGCAATGGAGTGGAGTGGATTGGAAAGGGGTGGAGTGGAGTGACGATGGGTGAAGTGGAATGTAATGGAGTGGAGTGCAGAGGAGTCTCATGGAATGGAATGGAATGGAATGGAACGCAATGGAAGCTGAGATTGTACCACTGCGCTCCAGGATGGGTGACACAGTGTGATACTCTCAAAAGAAAGGAATGGAATGGAATGCATTGGAATGGAATGGAACGCAATGGGGTGCATTGGAGTGGAGTGGAGTGAAGTGAAGTGGATTGGAGTGGAATGGAGAGGAATGGAACGGAATGGAATGGAATGAAGTAGACTGGAGTGGGGTGGAGTTGAGTGCAATGGAATGGAGCGAAATGGAATCAGATGCAGAGAAATGGAGTAGAGAGGAGTGCAGTAGAGTGGAAAGGAGTGCAATGGAGTGGAATGGAATCGGAAGTAACGGAAAGTAGTGGAGTGGATGGAACGGAAAGGAAAGGAGTGGAGCGGAGTGGAATGGAACGGAGCGGGAGGTGGGTTGGGGCCACTGCACTCCAGGCTGGCTGGCTGACTGAGGTATTCTCGCAATAAAGGAATGGAATGGAATGCCGTAGAGTGGAATGGAACGGAGTGGAGTGGAGTGGAATGGAGTGAGTTGGAGCAGAGTGGAATGAAGAATGCAATGGGATGGAAGGGAATTGAATGAAATGCAGTGGAGTGCAGTGGAGTGCATTGCAGTGGAATGGAGCAGAATGGAATGGAAAGGAGTGGAATGGACAGGAGTGGAGTGCACTGGAGAGGAGAGGATAGGAATGCAGTGGAATGGAATTGGATGTAATGGAACGTAGAGGAGTGGAGTGGAATGGAGTGGGCCAGAGTGGAATGGAATGGAATGCAATGGAAAGGAATGGAGTGGAATAGAATGGAATGGAATGGAATGGAATGGAGTGGGATGACTTGTAGTGGGGTGGAGTGAAATGGAGTATAATGGAATGGAGTGGAGTGGAGTGGAATGTGATAGAATGGAGAGGAGGGGAATGGAGCAGAATGGAATGGAGTGCAGCGGAATGGAGTGGAGTGGAATGGAATCAAATGGAGTGGAATGGAACAGAGTGGAATGGAATGGAGTGCAATAGACTAGAATTGAGTGTAGTGTAGTGGAATTTAGTGGAATGGACTGGAATGGAGTGGAATGGAATGGAATTGAGGGGAATGGAATGGAATGGAAAGGAATGGAAAGCAATGGAAAGGAATAGAATTGAATGCCACGGAATTAAAAGAATGCAATGGAATGCAATGGAATAGAATGCAATGGAATGTATAGTTGACATGTAATATGAGCTGAGATTGTGACGCTGCACTCCAGCCAGGGTGACATGGTGATATCCTGTCGTAAGAAGTGAATGGAATGCAATGGAGTGAAATGGAATGGAATGAAATGGAATGGAGCGGAGTGGAAGGGAATGGAGTGGAATGAAATAGAATGCAGTGGACTGTAATGGCATGGAGTGGAAAGAAGTAGAGTGGAATGGAGTGGAATGGAATGGACTGGCATAGAATGGAGTGGAATTGAATGCAATGGAGTGGATTGGAAAGGAATGCAAAGGAGTAGAGTGGAGTAGAGTGGTGTGGAGTGGAGTGGAATGGAGCTGAATGTACTTCAATGGAGTACAATGGAATGGAACGGAGTGGAATGGAATGGAATGATATGAGGTGGATTGGAGTGGAATGCAGTGGAGTGCAATGGAATGGAATAGAATGGAATGGAGTAGAGTGTAATGGAATGCAGTGGCGATAAGTGGAGTGGAATGGAATGCATTGGAGTAGAGTGGAGTGGAATGGAATGGAATGGAGTGGAGTGGAGGGGAGTGGAGTGGAATGGAATTGAGTGAAGTGGAGTGCAGTTGAATGGAATATCGTGGTGTGGAGTGGAGTGGAAGTGAATGGAGTGAATAGGAGTGGAATGGAGTGGAAGGTAACGGAGTGGAATGGAGTCGAATGGAGTGGAATGGAGTAGAGTGGATTAGAGTGGAATGGTGTCGAACGGACTGGAATGGAATGGAATGGAGTGGAATGGAATTGAATCAAATGGAATGGAGTGGAGTGGAATGGAGTGGAGTGGAGTGGAGTGGAATGAAATGAAATGGAAGGGAGTGGAGAGAAACGCAGTTGATTGGAGTGGAGTGGAGTGGAAAGGAATGGAAAGGAGTGGGATGGAGACGTATGGATTGGAGTGGAATGGAGTGGAATGGAATGAAGTGGAAAGGAGTGGAACGGAGTGAAATTGAATTTAGTGGACTGGAGTGGAATGGAGTTAAATGGAATGGAATGGAATGGAGTGGAATGGAATGGAATGGAGTGGAGTGGAATGGAATGGAATGGCATGGAATGGAATAGAATGGGATGGAGTGGAGTGGAGAGGAGTGGAATGGATTGGAGTGAAGTGGAGTGGAATGGAATTGAGTGGAGCGGAGAGGAAAGGAATGGAATGGAGTGGAGTGGAATGGCATGGAATGGAGTGGAATGGAATGGATAGTAGTGGAGTGGAGTGGAGTGGATTGGAGTGTAGTGGAAGGGAATGGAGTGCAGTGTAATGGACTGGAATGGAGCAGAGCAGAATGGAGTGGACTGGACTGGAGTGGAATGGAATGGGATGGCATGGAATGGGAGCTGAGATTTTACCAATGTGCTCTAGGCAGGGTGACTGGGTGTCATACTCTCAAAAGAAAGGAATGGAATGGAAAGCAGTGGAATGGAATGGAACAGAGTGGACATTAGTGGAGTGGAATGTGGAGGAATGGAATGAAATGGAACGTAATGGCATGAAATGGAGTGGTGTGGGGTGGAATGGATTATAGTGGAATGGGGTGGAAAGGAATGGGATGGAGTGGAATGAAGTGGAGTGCAGTGGAGTGGAACGGAGTTGAATGGCATAGAATTGAGTGGACAGTAGTGGAATGTTTTGGAATGCAATGGAATCCATTGTAATAGAATGGAATACAACGGAAAGTTGACATGGAGTGTGAGCTGAGATTGTGCCACTGCACTCCAGACTGGGTGACACGTTATATCCTGTGGATAGAAAGGAATGGAATGCAATAGAGTGAAATGGAATGGAGTGGAATGGAATTGAATGGAATGGAGTGGAGTGGAGTGGAGTCGAATGGAGACGAATGGAATGGGACGGAGTGGAATGGAACGGAGTGGAGTGGAGTATCGTGGAGTGAAATAGAATGGAATGCACTGGGTTGGAATGGAATGCAATGGACTGCTGAAAGGAAATGTGAGCTGTTATTGTTCCACTGCACTCCAGCCTTTGTGACGGAATGAAATCCTGTGGAAAAAAAGGAATGGAATGGAATGGAATGGAATGGAATGGAATGGAATGGAATGGAATGGAGTGGAGTGGATTGGTGTGGAGAGGAGTGTAGTGGAGTGGAGTGAAATGGAGTGGAGTGTCGTGGAGGAGAGTGGAATGGAGTGGAATGGAATGGAGAGGAAAGGAACGGAGTGGAGTGGAATGGAACGGAGTGGAGTGGAATGGAATCCAATGGAATGAAATGGAATTGAATCGAATGGAATGAAGAAATATGTGCAGTGATTTGGCCACTGCGCTGGAGCCTGTGTGAGAGAGGGAGATCCTGTCGATAAAACAGTGTGGAATGGAAGGGATTGGAATGGAATGGAATGGAACGTATTGGAGTGGAGTGGAGTGGAATTGAGTGGAGTGGAGTGCACTGGAATGGAATGGAATGCAATGGAATGTAATGGAATGATGAAATGATATGTGAGCTGAGATTGTGCCACTGCACTCCACGCTGGGTGACAGAGTGAGATACTCTTGAAAGAAAGAAATGGAATGGAAAGAATTTTTAATTGGGTGGATTCGAGTGGACTGAAGTAGAGTGCAGTGGAATAGAGAGGAATGGAATGGAATGGAATCGGATGTAAAGGAATGGAATGATGTGGAGTGGAGTGGTGAGGAGTGTAGTGCTGTGGAATGGAGCAGAAAGTAACGGGATGGTGTGGAGTGGAGTGCAGTGCAGTGGAGTGGAGAGGAGTGCAATGGCGTGGAATGGAATCGGATGTAAAGGAACGTACTGGAGTGGAGCGGAGTGGAAAGGAGTGGAATGGAATGGAATTGAATGTAATGGAAAGCAAAGGAATGGAATGGGATGCAATGGAATTTAATGCAATAGAATGCAGTTCAATAGAGAGTTGACATGTAATGTGAGCTGAGATTGTGCCTAAGCTCTCCAGGCTGTTTGACACAGTGATATCGTGTGGAAAGAATGGAATGGAATGCAGTGGTGTGAAATGGAATGGAATGTAGTGGACAGGAGTAGAATGGAGTGGAGTGAAGAGGAACAGAGTGGAATGGAATGGGATGCAGTGGAATGGAATGCAGTGGAGTGGAGTGAAATAGAAAGAAATGGAATGGGATGGAATGGAATGCAATGGAATGGAGAAGAGAAATGTGAGCTGAGATTGTGTGACTACACTCCAGCCTTAGTGACCGAGAGAGATTCTGTGGAAGGAAAGAACTGATTTCAAAGGAGTGGAATGGAAGGGAATGTAGTACAGTGGAGTAGAGTGGAATGGAGTGAAACAGAATAGAATGGAGTGGAAGGCAATGGAATGGAATGGAATGGAGTGGAGTGGAATAGGGAGGAGTGCACTGCAATGGAGTGGAGTGGAGTGGAAGGGAGTGGAAAGCAATGGAATGTAGTGGAGTGCAGTGGAGTGGAATGGAATGGAGTGGACACGAGTGGAAGGAGTAGAGTGGACTGGAATGGAATAGAATGGAACAGAATGCAGTGGAGTGGAGGGGAGTGGAGGTGAGTGGAGTGGCGTGGAGTGGAATGGAATGGAATGGAGTGAAATGGAATCCAATGGATTGGAATGGAGTGGAGTGGAGTGGAGTGGAATGGAGAGGAGTCGAATGGAATGGAAGGGAATGCAACGGAACGCAGTGGTGTGGATTGGAATGCAGTGAAATGGAGTACTATGGAATCTAAAGGAGTGGAGTGGAGTCTAGTGGAGTGGAATGGAATGGAACAAAATGGAATGGAATGGCACGGAATGGAGTGGAGTGGAGTGGAGTGGGAAGGAAGGGAGATGAGTGGAATGGAGAGGAATGGAATGCAGTGGAGTGGATTGGATTGGAATGAACTGGAATGGAGAGGAATGGAATGAAGTGGAACGGAATGGACTGCAATGGAATTGAATGGAGTGAAGTGGAAAGTAGTGGAGTGGAGTGGAATGGAGTGGAAATGAATGGAATGGAGTGGAATGGAAGGGAATGGAGACAAGTGGATAGGAATTGACTGAAGCAGATTGGAGTGGAGTGGAGTGGAGTGGCATGGAATGGAATGAAGTGGATGGGAATGCAATGGAGTGGAATGAAATGGAATGAAATGGAATGGAGTGGAATGGAGAGGAATGGAGTGGAAGTGGAGTGGAATGGAGGGGAGTAAGAGGAAGAGAATGGAATGGAATCGAAAGGAGGGAAGTGCAATTGTGTGGAGTGGAGTGGAGATGAAAGGAGTGGAGTGATGTGGAGTCGAGAGGAAAGGAATGGAATGGAATGGAATGGAGTTAAGTGGAGTGGAATGGAGTGGAAGGTAATGGAGTGGAATGAAAAGGAGTGGATTGGAATGGAGTGGAATGGAATGGAGTGGAACGGAGTGGAGTAGAATGGAGTGGGTTGCAGAGGAGTGGAATGGAGTGGAATGGAAGGGAACGGAAAGGAATGTAGTGGAAAGGAATGGAATGGAGTGGATTGAAATTGAATGGAAAGGATTGGAGTGCAGTGGACTGGAGGGGAGTGGAATAAAATGGAGTATAGTGCAGTGGAATGGAGTGGACTGGAGTGGAGATGAGTGGAGTGGACTGGAATGGAATGGAGTGGAGTGGAATGGTGTGGAGTGGGGTGGAAAGGAATGGAACAGAATGGAATGGAGAGGAATGGAGTGGCATGTAGTGGAGTGGAGTGAAGTGGAAAGGAATGGCATGGAATGGAGTAGAGTGGAATGGAGGGGTATGGAATGGAATGGAATGGAATTGAGTGGAATGGAGTGGAATGGAGTGGAGTGGAGAGGAATGGAATGGAGTGGAAAGGTCTGAAAGGAGTGGAATGGAGTGGAGTGGAATGCAATGGAGTAGATTGGAATGAAGTGGAAAGGAATAGAATGGAGAGAAGTAGAGTAGAATGGAGTGGATTGGAATGGAGGGGAGCAGAGTGGAGTTAACAGCGGTGGATTGGAATACAGTGGATGGGGTAGAGTGGAAGGGAGTGGAATTATATGGAATGGAATGGATTGGAGTGGAGTGGAAGGGAGTGGAGTGGAGTTGAAAGTAGAGGAATCGAAAGAAGTGGAAAGGAGTGGAGTAGAGTGGATTAGAGTGGATTGGAATGGAATGGAGTGGAGTGGAATGGTGTGGAAACGAATGGAAGGGAGGGGAGTGGAATGGAACGAAATGGAATGGAATGTAGTGGAATGGAGAGGAGTGGAGTGGACTGGAGTGGAATGTAATCGAATGGAGTGTACTGGAGTGGAATGTATTTGAGAGGCGGGTAATGGAGAGGAATTGAGTGGAGTGGAGTGGAGTGAAATACATCGGAATGGCACGGAATTGAATGGAATGGAGGGGAGTGGAATGCAGTGGAGTGGAGTCGATTGGAGTGGTGAGGAATAGAACGGAGTGGCATGGAATGGAGCACAGTGGAATGCAATGGAGTGGAGTGGATTGGAAAGGGGTGGAGTGGAGTGACGATGGGTGAAGTGGAATGTAATGGAGTGGAGTGCAGAGGAGTCTCATGGAATGGAATGGAATGGAACGCAATGGAAGCTGAGATTGTACCACTGCGCTCCAGGATGGGTGACACAGTGTGATACTCTCAAAAGAAAGGAATGGAATGGAATGCAGTGGAATGGAATGGAACGCAATGGGGTGCATTGGAGTGGAGTGGAGTGAAGTGAAGTGGATTGGAGTGGAATGGAGAGGAATGGAACGGAATGGAATGGAATGAAGTAGACTGGAGTGGGGTGGAGTTGAGTGCAATGGAATGGAGCGAAATGGAATCAGATGCAGAGAAATGGAGTAGAGAGGAGTGCAGTAGAGTGGAAAGGAGTGCAATGGAGTGGAATGGAATCGGAAGTAACGGAAAGTAGTGGAGTGGATGGAACGGAAAGGAAAGGAGTGGAGCGGAGTGGAATGGAACGGAGCGGGAGGTGGGTTGGGGCCACTGCACTCCAGGCTGGCTGGCTGACTGAGGTATTCTCGCAATAAAGGAATGGAATGGAATGCCGTAGAATGGAATGGAACGGAGTGGAGTGGAGTGGAATGGAGTGAGTTGGAGCAGAGTGGAATGAAGAATGCAATGGGATGGAAGGGAATTGAATGAAATGCAGTGGAGTGCAGTGGAGTGCATTGCAGTGGAATGGAGCAGAATGGAATGGAAAGGAGTGGAATGGACAGGAGTGGAGTGCACTGGAGAGGAGAGGATAGGAATGCAGTGGAATGGAATTGGATGTAATGGAACGTAGAGGAGTGGAGTGGAATGGAGTGGGCCAGAGTGGAATGGAATGGAATGCAATGGAAAGGAATGGAGTGGAATAGAATGGAATGGAATGGAATGGAATGGAGTGGGATGACTTGTAGTGGGGTGGAGTGAAATGGAGTATAATGGAATGGAGTGGAGTGGAGTGGAATGTGATAGAATGGAGAGGAGGGGAATGGAGCAGAATGGAATGGAGTGCAGCGGAATGGAGTGGAGTGGAATGGAATCAAATGGAGTGGAATGGAACAGAGTGGAATGGAATGGAGTGCAATAGACTAGAATTGAGTGTAGTGTAGTGGAATTTAGTGGAATGGACTGGAATGGAGTGGAATGGAATGGAATTGAGGGGAATGGAATGGAATGGAAAGGAATGGAAAGCAATGGAAAGGAATAGAATTGAATGCCACGGAATTAAAAGAATGCAATGGAATGCAATGGAATAGAATGCAATGGAATGTATAGTTGACATGTAATATGAGCTGAGATTGTGACGCTGCACTCCAGCCAGGGTGACATGGTGATATCCTGTCGTAAGAAGTGAATGGAATGCAATGGAGTGAAATGGGATGGAATGAAATGGAATGGAGCGGAGTGGAAGGGAATGGAGTGGAATGAAATAGAATGCAGTGGACTGTAATGGCATGGAGTGGAAAGAAGTAGAGTGGAATGGAGTGGAATGGAATGGACTGGCATAGAATGGAGTGGAATTGAATGCAATGGAGTGGATTGGAAAGGAATGCAAAGGAGTAGAGTGGAGTAGAGTGGTGTGGAGTGGAGTGGAATGGAGCTGAATGTACTTCAATGGAGTACAATGGAATGGAACGGAGTGGAATGGAATGGAATGATATGAGGTGGATTGGAGTGGAATGCAGTGGAGTGCAATGGAATGGAATAGAATGGAATGGAGTAGAGTGTAATGGAATGCAGTGGCGATAAGTGGAGTGGAATGGAATGCATTGGAGTAGAGTGGAGTGGAATGGAATGGAATGGAGTGGAGTGGAGGGGAGTGGAGTGGAATGGAATTGAGTGAAGTGGAGTGCAGTTGAATGGAATATCGTGGTGTGGAGTGGAGTGGAAGTGAATGGAGTGAATAGGAGTGGAATGGAGTGGAAGGTAACGGAGTGGAATGGAGTCGAATGGAGTGGAATGGAGTAGAGTGGATTAGAGTGGAATGGTGTCGAACGGACTGGAATGGAATGGAATGGAGTGGAATGGAATTGAATCAAATGGAATGGAGTGGAGTGGAATGGAGTGGAGTGGAGTGGAGTGGAATGAAATGAAATGGAAGGGAGTGGAGAGAAACGCAGTTGATTGGAGTGGAGTGGAGTGGAAAGGAATGGAAAGGAGTGGGATGGAGACGTATGGATTGGAGTGGAATGGAGTGGAATGGAATGAAGTGGAAAGGAGTGGAACGGAGTGAAATTGAATTTAGTGGACTGGAGTGGAATGGAGTTAAATGGAATGGAATGGAATGGAGTGGAATGGAATGGAATGGAGTGGAGTGGAATGGAATGGAATGGCATGGAATGGAATAGAATGGGATGGAGTGGAGTGGAGAGGAGTGGAATGGATTGGAGTGAAGTGGAGTGGAATGGAATTGAGTGGAGCGGAGAGGAAAGGAATGGAATGGAGTGGAGTGGAATGGCATGGAATGGAGTGGAATGGAATGGATAGTAGTGGAGTGGAGTGGAGTGGATTGGAGTGTAGTGGAAGGGAATGGAGTGCAGTGTAATGGACTGGAATGGAGCAGAGCAGAATGGAGTGGACTGGACTGGAGTGGAATGGAATGGGATGGCATGGAATGGGAGCTGAGATTTTACCAATGTGCTCTAGGCAGGGTGACTGGGTGTCATACTCTCAAAAGAAAGGAATGGAATGGAACGCAGTGGAATGGAATGGAACAGAGTGGACATTAGTGGAGTGGAATGTGGAGGAATGGAATGAAATGGAACGTAATGGCATGAAATGGAGTGGTGTGGGGTGGAATGGATTATAGTGGAATGGGGTGGAAAGGAATGGGATGGAGTGGAATGAAGTGGAGTGCAGTGGAGTGGAACGGAGTTGAATGGCATAGAATTGAGTGGACAGTAGTGGAATGTTTTGGAATGCAATGGAATCCATTGTAATAGAATGGAATACAACGGAAAGTTGACATGGAGTGTGAGCTGAGATTGTGCCACTGCACTCCAGACTGGGTGACACGTTATATCCTGTGGATAGAAAGGAATGGAATGCAATAGAGTGAAATGGAATGGAGTGGAATGGAATTGAATGGAATGGAGTGGAGTGGAGTGGAGTCGAATGGAGACGAATGGAATGGGACGGAGTGGAATGGAACGGAGTGGAGTGGAGTATCGTGGAGTGAAATAGAATGGAATGCACTGGGTTGGAATGGAATGCAATGGACTGCTGAAAGGAAATGTGAGCTGTTATTGTTCCACTGCACTCCAGCCTTTGTGACGGAATGAAATCCTGTGGAAAAAAAGGAATGGAATGGAATGGAATGGAATGGAATGGAATGGAATGGAATGGAATGGAGTGGAGTGGATTGGTGTGGAGAGGAGTGTAGTAGAGTGGAGTGAAATGGAGTGGAGTGTCGTGGAGGAGAGTGGAATGGAGTGGAATGGAATGGAGAGGAAAGGAACGGAGTGGAGTGGAATGGAACGGAGTGGAGTGGAATGGAATCCAATGGAATGAAATGGAATTGAATCGAATGGAATGAAGAAATATGTGCAGTGATTTGTCCACTGCGCTGGAGCCTGTGTGAGAGAGGGAGATCCTGTCGATAAAACAGTGTGGAATGGAAGGGATTGGAATGGAATGGAATGGAACGTATTGGAGTGGAGTGGAGTGGAATTGAGTGGAGTGGAGTGCACTGGAATGGAATGGAATGCAATGGAATGTAATGGAATGATGAAATGATATGTGAGCTGAGATTGTGCCACTGCACTCCACGCTGGGTGACAGAGTGAGATACTCTTGAAAGAAAGAAATGGAATGGAAAGAATTTTTAATTGGGTGGATTCGAGTGGACTGAAGTAGAGTGCAGTGGAATAGAGAGGAATGGAATGGAATGGAATCGGAGGTAAAGGAATGGAATGATGTGGAGTGGAGTGGTGAGGAGTGTAGTGCTGTGGAATGGAGCAGAAAGTAACGGGATGGTGTGGAGTGGAGTGCAGTGCAGTGGAGTGGAGAGGAGTGCAATGGCGTGGAATGGAATCGGATGTAAAGGAACGTACTGGAGTGGAGCGGAGTGGAAAGGAGTGGAATGGAATGGAATTGAATGTAATGGAAAGCAAAGGAATGGAATGGGATGCAATGGAATTTAATGCAATAGAATGCAGTTCAATAGAGAGTTGACATGTAATGTGAGCTGAGATTGTGCCTAAGCTCTCCAGGCTGTTTGACACAGTGATATCGTGTGGAAAGAATGGAATGGAATGCAGTGGTGTGAAATGGAATGGAATGTAGTGGACAGGAGTAGAATGGAGTGGAGTGAAGAGGAACAGAGTGGAATGGAATGGGATGCAGTGGAATGGAATGCAGTGGAGTGGAGTGAAATAGAAAGAAATGGAATGGGATGGAATGGAATGCAATGGAATGGAGAAGAGAAATGTGAGCTGAGATTGTGTGACTACACTCCAGCCTTAGTGACCGAGAGAGATTCTGTGGAAGGAAAGAACTGATTTCAAAGGAGTGGAATGGAAGGGAATGTAGTACAGTGGAGTAGAGTGGAATGGAGTGAAACAGAATAGAATGGAGTGGAAGGCAATGGAATGGAATGGAATGGAGTGGAGTGGAATAGGGAGGAGTGCACTGCAATGGAGTGGAGTGGAGTGGAAGGGAGTGGAAAGCAATGGAATGTAGTGGAGTGCAGTGGAGTGGAATGGAATGGAGTGGACAGGAGTGGAAGGAGTAGAGTGGACTGGAATGGAATAGAATGGAACAGAATGCAGTGGAGTGGAGGGGAGTGGAGGTGAGTGGAGTGGCGTGGAGTGGAATGGAATGGAATGGAGTGAAATGGAATCCAATGGATTGGAATGGAGTGGAGTGGAGTGGAGTGGAATGGAGAGGAGTCGAATGGAATGGAAGGGAATGCAACGGAACGCAGTGGTGTGGATTGGAATGCAGTGAAATGGAGTACTATGGAATCTAAAGGAGTGGAGTGGAGTCTAGTGGAGTGGAATGGAATGGAACAAAATGGAATGGAATGGCACGGAATGGAGTGGAGTGGAGTGGAGTGGGAAGGAAGGGAGATGAGTGGAATGGAGAGGAATGGAATGCAGTGGAGTGGATTGGATTGGAATGAACTGGAATGGAGAGGAATGGAATGAAGTGGAACGGAATGGACTGCAATGGAATTGAATGGAGTGAAGTGGAAAGTAGTGGAGTGGAGTGGAATGGAGTGGAAATGAATGGAATGGAGTGGAATGGAAGGGAATGGAGACAAGTGGATAGGAATTGACTGAAGCAGATTGGAGTGGAGTGGAGTGGAGTGGCATGGAATGGAATGAAGTGGATGGGAATGCAATGGAGTGGAATGAAATGGAATGAAATGGAATGGAGTGGAATGGAGAGGAATGGAGTGGAAGTGGAGTGGAATGGAGGGGAGTAAGAGGAAGAGAATGGAATGGAATCGAAAGGAGGGAAGTGCAATTGTGTGGAGTGGAGTGGAGATGAAAGGAGTGGAGTGATGTGGAGTCGAGAGGAAAGGAATGGAATGGAATGGAATGGAGTTAAGTGGAGTGGAATGGAGTGGAAGGTAATGGAGTGGAATGAAAAGGAGTGGATTGGAATGGAGTGGAATGGAATGGAGTGGAACGGAGTGGAGTAGAATGGAGTGGGTTGCAGAGGAGTGGAATGGAGTGGAATGGAAGGGAACGGAAAGGAATGTAGTGGAAAGGAATGGAATGGAGTGGATTGAAATTGAATGGAAAGGATTGGAGTGCAGTGGACTGGAGGGGAGTGGAATAAAATGGAGTATAGTGCAGTGGAATGGAGTGGACTGGAGTGGAGATGAGTGGAGTGGACTGGAATGGAATGGAGTGGAGTGGAATGGTGTGGAGTGGGGTGGAAAGGAATGGAACAGAATGGAATGGAGAGGAATGGAGTGGCATGTAGTGGAGTGGAGTGAAGTGGAAAGGAATGGCATGGAATGGAGTAGAGTGGAATGGAGGGGTATGGAATGGAATGGAATGGAATTGAGTGGAATGGAGTGGAATGGAGTGGAGTGGAGAGGAATGGAATGGAGTGGAAAGGTCTGAAAGGAGTGGAATGGAGTGGAGTGGAATGCAATGGAGTAGATTGGAATGAAGTGGAAAGGAATAGAATGGAGAGAAGTAGAGTAGAATGGAGTGGATTGGAATGGAGGGGAGCAGAGTGGAGTTAACAGCGGTGGATTGGAATACAGTGGATGGGGTAGAGTGGAAGGGAGTGGAATTATATGGAATGGAATGGATTGGAGTGGAGTGGAAGGGAGTGGAGTGGAGTTGAAAGTAGAGGAATCGAAAGAAGTGGAAAGGAGTGGAGTAGAGTGGATTAGAGTGGATTGGAATGGAATGGAGTGGAGTGGAATGGTGTGGAAACGAATGGAAGGGAGGGGAGTGGAATGGAACGAAATGGAATGGAATGTAGTGGAATGGAGAGGAGTGGAGTGGACTGGAGTGGAATGTAATCGAATGGAGTGTACTGGAGTGGAATGTATTTGAGAGGCGGGTAATGGAGAGGAATTGAGTGGAGTGGAGTGGAGTGAAATACATCGGAATGGCACGGAATTGAATGGAATGGAGGGGAGTGGAATGCAGTGGAGTGGAGTCGATTGGAGTGGTGAGGAATAGAACGGAGTGGCATGGAATGGAGCACAGTGGAATGCAATGGAGTGGAGTGGATTGGAAAGGGGTGGAGTGGAGTGACGATGGGTGAAGTGGAATGTAATGGAGTGGAGTGCAGAGGAGTCTCATGGAATGGAATGGAATGGAACGCAATGGAAGCTGAGATTGTACCACTGCGCTCCAGGATGGGTGACACAGTGTGATACTCTCAAAAGAAAGGAATGGAATGGAATGCAGTGGAATGGAATGGAACGCAATGGGGTGCATTGGAGTGGAGTGGAGTGAAGTGAAGTGGATTGGAGTGGAATGGAGAGGAATGGAACGGAATGGAATGGAATGAAGTAGACTGGAGTGGGGTGGAGTTGAGTGCAATGGAATGGAGCGAAATGGAATCAGATGCAGAGAAATGGAGTAGAGAGGAGTGCAGTAGAGTGGAAAGGAGTGCAATGGAGTGGAATGGAATCGGAAGTAACGGAAAGTAGTGGAGTGGATGGAACGGAAAGGAAAGGAGTGGAGCGGAGTGGAATGGAACGGAGCGGGAGGTGGGTTGGGGCCACTGCACTCCAGGCTGGCTGGCTGACTGAGGTATTCTCGCAATAAAGGAATGGAATGGAATGCCGTAGAATGGAATGGAACGGAGTGGAGTGGAGTGGAATGGAGTGAGTTGGAGCAGAGTGGAATGAAGAATGCAATGGGATGGAAGGGAATTGAATGAAATGCAGTGGAGTGCAGTGGAGTGCATTGCAGTGGAATGGAGCAGAATGGAATGGAAAGGAGTGGAATGGACAGGAGTGGAGTGCACTGGAGAGGAGAGGATAGGAATGCAGTGGAATGGAATTGGATGTAATGGAACGTAGAGGAGTGGAGTGGAATGGAGTGGGCCAGAGTGGAATGGAATGGAATGCAATGGAAAGGAATGGAGTGGAATAGAATGGAATGGAATGGAATGGAATGGAGTGGGATGACTTGTAGTGGGGTGGAGTGAAATGGAGTATAATGGAATGGAGTGGAGTGGAGTGGAATGTGATAGAATGGAGAGGAGGGGAATGGAGCAGAATGGAATGGAGTGCAGCGGAATGGAGTGGAGTGGAATGGAATCAAATGGAGTGGAATGGAACAGAGTGGAATGGAATGGAGTGCAATAGACTAGAATTGAGTGTAGTGTAGTGGAATTTAGTGGAATGGACTGGAATGGAGTGGAATGGAATGGAATTGAGGGGAATGGAATGGAATGGAAAGGAATGGAAAGCAATGGAAAGGAATAGAATTGAATGCCACAGAATTAAAAGAATGCAATGGAATGCAATGGAATAGAATGCAATGGAATGTATAGTTGACATGTAATATGAGCTGAGATTGTGACACTGCACTCCAGCCAGGGTGACATGGTGATATCCTGTCGTAAGAAGTGAATGGAATGCAATGGAGTGAAATGGAATGGAATGAAATGGAATGGAGCGGAGTGGAAGGGAATGGAGTGGAATGAAATAGAATGCAGTGGACTGTAATGGCATGGAGTGGAAAGAAGTAGAGTGGAATGGAGTGGAATGGAATGGACTGGCATAGAATGGAGTGGAATTGAATGCAATGGAGTGGATTGGAAAGGAATGCAAAGGAGTAGAGTGGAGTAGAGTGGTGTGGAGTGGAGTGGAATGGAGCTGAATGTACTTCAATGGAGTACAATGGAATGGAACGGAGTGGAATGGAATGGAATGATATGAGGTGGATTGGAGTGGAATGCAGTGGAGTGCAATGGAATGGAATAGAATGGAATGGAGTAGAGTGTAATGGAATGCAGTGGCGATAAGTGGAGTGGAATGGAATGCATTGGAGTAGAGTGGAGTGGAATGGAATGGAATGGAGTGGAGTGGAGGGGAGTGGAGTGGAATGGAATTGAGTGAAGTGGAGTGCAGTTGAATGGAATATCGTGGTGTGGAGTGGAGTGGAAGTGAATGGAGTGAATAGGAGTGGAATGGAGTGGAAGGTAACGGAGTGGAATGGAGTCGAATGGAGTGGAATGGAATAGAGTGGATTAGAGTGGAATGGTGTCGAACGGACTGGAATGGAATGGAATGGAGTGGAATGGAATTGAATCAAATGGAATGGAGTGGAGTGGAATGGAGTGGAGTGGAGTGGAGTGGAATGAAATGAAATGGAAGGGAGTGGAGAGAAACGCAGTTGATTGGAGTGGAGTGGAGTGGAAAGGAATGGAAAGGAGTGGGATGGAGACGTATGGATTGGAGTGGAATGGAGTGGAATGGAATGAAGTGGAAAGGAGTGGAACGGAGTGAAATTGAATTTAGTGGACTGGAGTGGAATGGAGTTAAATGGAATGGAATGGAATGGAGTGGAATGGAATGGAATGGAGTGGAGTGGAATGGAATGGAATGGCATGGAATGGAATAGAATGGGATGGAGTGGAGTGGAGAGGAGTGGAATGGATTGGAGTGAAGTGGAGTGGAATGGAATTGAGTGGAGCGGAGAGGAAAGGAATGGAATGGAGTGGAGTGGAATGGCATGGAATGGAGTGGAATGGAATGGATAGTAGTGGAGTGGAGTGGAGTGGATTGGAGTGTAGTGGAAGGGAATGGAGTGCAGTGTAATGGACTGGAATGGAGCAGAGCAGAATGGAGTGGACTGGACTGGAGTGGAATGGAATGGGATGGCATGGAATGGGAGCTGAGATTTTACCAATGTGCTCTAGGCAGGGTGACTGGGTGTCATACTCTCAAAAGAAAGGAATGGAATGGAACGCAGTGGAATGGAATGGAACAGAGTGGACATTAGTGGAGTGGAATGTGGAGGAATGGAATGAAATGGAACGTAATGGCATGAAATGGAGTGGTGTGGGGTGGAATGGATTATAGTGGAATGGGGTGGAAAGGAATGGGATGGAGTGGAATGAAGTGGAGTGCAGTGGAGTGGAACGGAGTTGAATGGCATAGAATTGAGTGGACAGTAGTGGAATGTTTTGGAATGCAATGGAATCCATTGTAATAGAATGGAATACAACGGAAAGTTGACATGGAGTGTGAGCTGAGATTGTGCCACTGCACTCCAGACTGGGTGACACGTTATATCCTGTGGATAGAAAGGAATGGAATGCAATAGAGTGAAATGGAATGGAGTGGAATGGAATTGAATGGAATGGAGTGGAGTGGAGTGGAGTCGAATGGAGACGAATGGAATGGGACGGAGTGGAATGGAACGGAGTGGAGTGGAGTATCGTGGAGTGAAATAGAATGGAATGCACTGGGTTGGAATGGAATGCAATGGACTGCTGAAAGGAAATGTGAGCTGTTATTGTTCCACTGCACTCCAGCCTTTGTGACGGAATGAAATCCTGTGGAAAAAAAGGAATGGAATGGAATGGAATGGAATGGAATGGAATGGAATGGAATGGAATGGAGTGGAGTGGAGTGGTGTGGAGAGGAGTGTAGTGGAGTGGAGTGAAATGGAGTGGAGTGTCGTGGAGGAGAGTGGAATGGAGTGGAATGGAATGGAGAGGAAAGGAACGGAGTGGAGTGGAATGGAACGGAGTGGAGTGGAATGGAATCCAATGGAATGAAATGGAATTGAATCGAATGGAATGAAGAAATATGTGCAGTGATTTGTCCACTGCGCTGGAGCCTGTGTGAGAGAGGGAGATCCTGTCGATAAAACAGTGTGGAATGGAAGGGATTGGAATGGAATGGAATGGAACGTATTGGAGTGGAGTGGAGTGGAATTGAGTGGAGTGGAGTGCACTGGAATGGAATGGAATGCAATGGAATGTAATGGAATGATGAAATGATATGTGAGCTGAGATTGTGCCACTGCACTCCACGCTGGGTGACAGAGTGAGATACTCTTGAAAGAAAGAAATGGAATGGAAAGAATTTTTAATTGGGTGGATTCGAGTGGACTGAAGTAGAGTGCAGTGGAATAGAGAGGAATGGAATGGAATGGAATCGGATGTAAAGGAATGGAATGATGTGGAGTGGAGTGGTGAGGAGTGTAGTGCTGTGGAATGGAGCAGAAAGTAACGGGATGGTGTGGAGTGGAGTGCAGTGCAGTGGAGTGGAGAGGAGTGCAATGGCGTGGAATGGAATCGGATGTAAAGGAACGTACTGGAGTGGAGCGGAGTGGAAAGGAGTGGAATGGAATGGAATTGAATGTAATGGAAAGCAAAGGAATGGAATGGGATGCAATGGAATTTAATGCAATAGAATGCAGTTCAATAGAGAGTTGACATGTAATGTGAGCTGAGATTGTGCCTAAGCTCTCCAGGCTGTTTGACACAGTGATATCGTGTGGAAAGAATGGAATGGAATGCAGTGGTGTGAAATGGAATGGAATGTAGTGGACAGGAGTAGAATGGAGTGGAGTGAAGAGGAACAGAGTGGAATGGAATGGGATGCAGTGGAATGGAATGCAGTGGAGTGGAGTGAAATAGAAAGAAATGGAATGGGATGGAATGGAATGCAATGGAATGGAGAAGAGAAATGTGAGCTGAGATTGTGTGACTACACTCCAGCCTTAGTGACCGAGAGAGATTCTGTGGAAGGAAAGAACTGATTTCAAAGGAGTGGAATGGAAGGGAATGTAGTACAGTGGAGTAGAGTGGAATGGAGTGAAACAGAATAGAATGGAGTGGAAGGCAATGGAATGGAATGGAATGGAGTGGAGTGGAATAGAGAGGAGTGCACTGCAATGGAGTGGAGTGGAGTGGAAGGGAGTGGAATGCAATGGAATGTAGTGGAGTGCAGTGGAGTGGAATGGAATGGAGTGGACAGGAGTGGAAGGAGTAGAGTGGACTGGAATGGAATAGAATGGAACAGAATGCAGTGGAGTGGAGGGGAGTGGAGGTGAGTGGAGTGGCGTGGAGTGGAATGGAATGGAATGGAGTGAAATGGAATCCAATGGATTGGAATGGAGTGGAGTGGAGTGGAGTGGAATGGAGAGGAGTCGAATGGAATGGAAGGGAATGCAACGGAACGCAGTGGTGTGGATTGGAATGCAGTGAAATGGAGTACTATGGAATCTAAAGGAGTGGAGTGGAGTCTAGTGGAGTGGAATGGAATGGAACAAAATGGAATGGAATGGCACGGAATGGAGTGGAGTAGAGTGGAGTGGGAAGGAAGGGAGATGAGTGGAATGGAGAGGAATGGAATGCAGTGGAGTGGATTGGATTGGAATGAACTGGAATGGAGAGGAATGGAATGAAGTGGAACGGACTGCACTGCGATGGAATTGAATGGAGTGAAGTGGAAAGTAGTGGAGTGGAGTGGAATGGAGTGGAAATGAATGGAATGGAGTGGAATGGAAGGGAATGGAGACAAGTGGATAGGAATTGACTGAAGCAGATTGGAGTGGAGTGGAGTGGAGTGGCATGGAATGGAATGAAGTGGATGGGAATGCAATGGAGTGGAATGAAATGGAATAAAATGGAATGGAGTGGAATGGAGAGGAATGGAGTGGAAGTGGAGTGGAATGGAGGGGAGTAAGAGGAAGAGAATGGAATGGAATCGAAAGGAGGGAAGTGCAATTGTGTGGAGTGGAGTGGAGATGAAAGGAGTGGAGTGATGTGGAGTCGAGAGGAAAGGAATGGAATGGAATGGAATGGAGTTAAGTGGAGTGGAATGGAGTGGAAGGTAATGGAGTGGAATGAAAAGGAGTGGATTGGAATGGAGTGGAATGGAATGGAGTGGAACGGAGTGGAGTAGAATGGAGTGGGTTGCAGAGGAGTGGAATGGAGTGGAATGGAAGGGAACGGAAAGGAATGTAGTGGAAAGGAATGGAATGGAGTGGATTGAAATTGAATGGAAAGGATTGGAGTGCAGTGGACTGGAGGGGAGTGGAATAAAATGGAGTATAGTGCAGTGGAATGGAGTGGACTGGAGTGGAGATGAGTGGAGTGGACTGGAATGGAATGGAGTGGAGTGGAATGGTGTGGAGTGGGGTGGAAAGGAATGGAACAGAATGGAATGGAGAGGAATGGAGTGGCATGTAGTGGAGTGGAGTGAAGTGGAAAGGAATGGCATGGAATGGAGTAGAGTGGAATGGAGGGGTATGGAATGGAATGGAATGGAATTGAGTGGAATGGAGTGGAATGGAGTGGAGTGGAGAGGAATGGAATGGAGTGGAAAGGTCTGAAAGGAGTGGAATGGAGTGGAGTGGAATGCAATGGAGTAGATTGGAATGAAGTGGAAAGGAATAGAATGGAGAGAAGTAGAGTAGAATGGAGTGGATTGGAATGGAGGGGAGCAGAGTGGAGTTAACAGCGGTGGATTGGAATACAGTGGATGGGGTAGAGTGGAAGGGAGTGGAATTATATGGAATGGAATGGATTGGAGTGGAGTGGAAGGGAGTGGAGTGGAGTTGAAAGTAGAGGAATCGAAAGAAGTGGAAAGGAGTGGAGTAGAGTGGATTAGAGTGGATTGGAATGGAATGGAGTGGAGTGGAATGGTGTGGAAACGAATGGAAGGGAGGGGAGTGGAATGGAACGAAATGGAATGGAATGTAGTGGAATGGAGAGGAGTGGAGTGGACTGGAGTGGAATGTAATCGAATGGAGTGTACTGGAGTGGAATGTATTTGAGAGGCGGGTAATGGAGAGGAATTGAGTGGAGTGGAGTGGAGTGAAATACATCGGAATGGCACGGAATTGAATGGAATGGAGGGGAGTGGAATGCAGTGGAGTGGAGTCGATTGGAGTGGTGAGGAATAGAACGGAGTGGCATGGAATGGAGCACAGTGGAATGCAATGGAGTGGAGTGGATTGGAAAGGGGTGGAGTGGAGTGACGATGGGTGAAGTGGAATGTAATGGAGTGGAGTGCAGAGGAGTCTCATGGAATGGAATGGAATGGAACGCAATGGAAGCTGAGATTGTACCACTGCGCTCCAGGATGGGTGACACAGTGTGATACTCTCAAAAGAAAGGAATGGAATGGAATGCAGTGGAATGGAATGGAACGCAATGGGGTGCATTGGAGTGGAGTGGAGTGAAGTGAAGTGGATTGGAGTGGAATGGAGAGGAATGGAACGGAATGGAATGGAATGAAGTAGACTGGAGTGGGGTGGAGTTGAGTGCAATGGAATGGAGCGAAATGGAATCAGATGCAGAGAAATGGAGTAGAGAGGAGTGCAGTAGAGTGGAAAGGAGTGCAATGGAGTGGAATGGAATCGGAAGTAACGGAAAGTAGTGGAGTGGATGGAACGGAAAGGAAAGGAGTGGAGCGGAGTGGAATGGAACGGAGCGGGAGGTGGGTTGGGGCCACTGCACTCCAGGCTGGCTGGCTGACTGAGGTATTCTCGCAATAAAGGAATGGAATGGAATGCCGTAGAGTGGAATGGAACGGAGTGGAGTGGAGTGGAATGGAGTGAGTTGGAGCAGAGTGGAATGAAGAATGCAATGGGATGGAAGGGAATTGAATGAAATGCAGTGGAGTGCAGTGGAGTGCATTGCAGTGGAATGGAGCAGAATGGAATGGAAAGGAGTGGAATGGACAGGAGTGGAGTGCACTGGAGAGGAGAGGATAGGAATGCAGTGGAATGGAATTGGATGTAATGGAACGTAGAGGAGTGGAGTGGAATGGAGTGGGCCAGAGTGGAATGGAATGGAATGCAATGGAAAGGAATGGAGTGGAATAGAATGGAATGGAATGGAATGGAATGGAGTGGGATGACTTGTAGTGGGGTGGAGTGAAATGGAGTATAATGGAATGGAGTGGAGTGGAGTGGAATGTGATAGAATGGAGAGGAGGGGAATGGAGCAGAATGGAATGGAGTGCAGCGGAATGGAGTGGAGTGGAATGGAATCAAATGGAGTGGAATGG
Organism: Pongo abelii; assembly: GCF_028885655.2. Classification (NCBI taxonomy): domain Eukaryota; kingdom Metazoa; phylum Chordata; class Mammalia; order Primates; family Hominidae; genus Pongo; species Pongo abelii. The sequence continues at coordinate 22,130,535 of NC_072009.2, read as the reverse complement.
AACAGAGTGGAATGGAATGGAGTGCAATAGACTAGAATTGAGTGTAGTGTAGTGGAATTTAGTGGAATGGACTGGAATGGAGTGGAATGGAATGGAATTGAGGGGAATGGAATGGAATGGAAAGGAATGGAAAGCAATGGAAAGGAATAGAATTGAATGCCACGGAATTAAAAGAATGCAATGGAATGCAATGGAATAGAATGCAATGGAATGTATAGTTGACATGTAATATGAGCTGAGATTGTGACGCTGCACTCCAGCCAGGGTGACATGGTGATATCCTGTCGTAAGAAGTGAATGGAATGCAATGGAGTGAAATGGAATGGAATGAAATGGAATGGAGCGGAGTGGAAGGGAATGGAGTGGAATGAAATAGAATGCAGTGGACTGTAATGGCATGGAGTGGAAAGAAGTAGAGTGGAATGGAGTGGAATGGAATGGACTGGCATAGAATGGAGTGGAATTGAATGCAATGGAGTGGATTGGAAAGGAATGCAAAGGAGTAGAGTGGAGTAGAGTGGTGTGGAGTGGAGTGGAATGGAGCTGAATGTACTTCAATGGAGTACAATGGAATGGAACGGAGTGGAATGGAATGGAATGATATGAGGTGGATTGGAGTGGAATGCAGTGGAGTGCAATGGAATGGAATAGAATGGAATGGAGTAGAGTGTAATGGAATGCAGTGGCGATAAGTGGAGTGGAATGGAATGCATTGGAGTAGAGTGGAGTGGAATGGAATGGAATGGAGTGGAGTGGAGGGGAGTGGAGTGGAATGGAATTGAGTGAAGTGGAGTGCAGTTGAATGGAATATCGTGGTGTGGAGTGGAGTGGAAGTGAATGGAGTGAATAGGAGTGGAATGGAGTGGAAGGTAACGGAGTGGAATGGAGTCGAATGGAGTGGAATGGAGTAGAGTGGATTAGAGTGGAATGGTGTCGAACGGACTGGAATGGAATGGAATGGAGTGGAATGGAATTGAATCAAATGGAATGGAGTGGAGTGGAATGGAGTGGAGTGGAGTGGAGTGGAATGAAATGAAATGGAAGGGAGTGGAGAGAAACGCAGTTGATTGGAGTGGAGTGGAGTGGAAAGGAATGGAAAGGAGTGGGATGGAGACGTATGGATTGGAGTGGAATGGAATGAAGTGGAAAGGAGTGGAACGGAGTGAAATTGAATTTAGTGGACTGGAGTGGAATGGAGTTAAATGGAATGGAATGGAATGGAGTGGAATGGAATGGAATGGAGTGGAGTGGAATGGAATGGAATGGCATGGAATGGAATAGAATGGGATGGAGTGGAGTGGAGAGGAGTGGAATGGATTGGAGTGAAGTGGAGTGGAATGGAATTGAGTGGAGCGGAGAGGAAAGGAATGGAATGGAGTGGAGTGGAATGGCATGGAATGGAGTGGAATGGAATGGATAGTAGTGGAGTGGAGTGGAGTGGATTGGAGTGTAGTGGAAGGGAATGGAGTGCAGTGTAATGGACTGGAATGGAGCAGAGCAGAATGGAGTGGACTGGACTGGAGTGGAATGGAATGGGATGGCATGGAATGGGAGCTGAGATTTTACCAATGTGCTCTAGGCAGGGTGACTGGGTGTCATACTCTCAAAAGAAAGGAATGGAATGGAACGCAGTGGAATGGAATGGAACAGAGTGGACATTAGTGGAGTGGAATGTGGAGGAATGGAATGAAATGGAACGTAATGGCATGAAATGGAGTGGTGTGGGGTGGAATGGATTATAGTGGAATGGGGTGGAAAGGAATGGGATGGAGTGGAATGAAGTGGAGTGCAGTGGAGTGGAACGGAGTTGAATGGCATAGAATTGAGTGGACAGTAGTGGAATGTTTTGGAATGCAATGGAATCCATTGTAATAGAATGGAATACAACGGAAAGTTGACATGGAGTGTGAGCTGAGATTGTGCCACTGCACTCCAGACTGGGTGACACGTTATATCCTGTGGATAGAAAGGAATGGAATGCAATAGAGTGAAATGGAATGGAGTGGAATGGAATTGAATGGAATGGAGTGGAGTGGAGTGGAGTCGAATGGAGACGAATGGAATGGGACGGAGTGGAATGGAACGGAGTGGAGTGGAGTATCGTGGAGTGAAATAGAATGGAATGCACTGGGTTGGAATGGAATGCAATGGACTGCTGAAAGGAAATGTGAGCTGTTATTGTTCCACTGCACTCCAGCCTTTGTGACGGAATGAAATCCTGTGGAAAAAAAGGAATGGAATGGAATGGAATGGAATGGAATGGAATGGAATGGAATGGAATGGAATGGAGTGGAGTGGATTGGTGTGGAGAGGAGTGTAGTGGAGTGGAGTGAAATGGAGTGGAGTGTCGTGGAGGAGAGTGGAATGGAGTGGAATGGAATGGAGAGGAAAGGAACAGAGTGGAGTGGAATGGAACGGAGTGGAGTGGAATGGAATCCAATGGAATGAAATGGAATTGAATCGAATGGAATGAAGAAATATGTGCAGTGATTTGGCCACTGCGCTGGAGCCTGTGTGAGAGAGGGAGATCCTGTCGATAAAACAGTGTGGAATGGAAGGGATTGGAATGGAATGGAATGGAACGTATTGGAGTGGAGTGGAGTGGAATTGAGTGGAGTGGAGTGCACTGGAATGGAATGGAATGCAATGGAATGTAATGGAATGATGAAATGATATGTGAGCTGAGATTGTGCCACTGCACTCCACGCTGGGTGACAGAGTGAGATACTCTTGAAAGAAAGAAATGGAATGGAAAGAATTTTTAATTGGGTGGATTCGAGTGGACTGAAGTAGAGTGCAGTGGAATAGAGAGGAATGGAATGGAATGGAATCGGATGTAAAGGAATGGAATGATGTGGAGTGGAGTGGTGAGGAGTGTAGTGCTGTGGAATGGAGCAGAAAGTAACGGGATGGTGTGGAGTGGAGTGCAGTGCAGTGGAGTGGAGAGGAGTGCAATGGCGTGGAATGGAATCGGATGTAAAGGAACGTACTGGAGTGGAGCGGAGTGGAAAGGAGTGGAATGGAATGGAATTGAATGTAATGGAAAGCAAAGGAATGGAATGGGATGCAATGGAATTTAATGCAATAGAATGCAGTTCAATAGAGAGTTGACATGTAATGTGAGCCGAGATTGTGCCTAAGCTCTCCAGGCTGTTTGACACAGTGATATCGTGTCGAAAGAATGGAATGGAATGCAGTGGTGTGAAATGGAATGGAATGTAGTGGACAGGAGTAGAATGGAGTGGAGTGAAGAGGAACAGAGTGGAATGGAATGGGATGCAGTGGAATGGAATGCAGTGGAGTGGAGTGAAATAGAAAGAAATGGAATGGGATGGAATGGAATGCAATGGAATGGAGAAGAGAAATGTGAGCTGAGATTGTGTGACTACACTCCAGCCTTAGTGACCGAGAGAGATTCTGTGGAAGGAAAGAACTGATTTCAAAGGAGTGGAATGGAAGGGAATGTAGTACAGTGGAGTAGAGTGGAATGGAGTGAAACAGAATAGAATGGAGTGGAAGGCAATGGAATGGAATGGAATGGAGTGGAGTGGAATAGGGAGGAGTGCACTGCAATGGAGTGGAGTGGAGTGGAAGGGAGTGGAATGCAATGGAATGTAGTGGAGTGCAGTGGAGTGGAATGGAATGGAGTGGACAGGAGTGGAAGGAGTAGAGTGGACTGGAATGGAATAGAATGGAACAGAATGCAGTGGAGTGGAGGGGAGTGGAGGTGAGTGGAGTGGCGTGGAGTGGAATGGAATGGAATGGAGTGAAATGGAATCCAATGGATTGGAATGGAGTGGAGTGGAGTGGAGTGGAATGGAGAGGAGTCGAATGGAATGGAAGGGAATGCAACGGAACGCAGTGGTGTGGATTGGAATGCAGTGAAATGGAGTACTATGGAATCTAAAGGACTGGAGTGGAGTCTAGTGGAGTGGAATGGAATGGAACAAAATGGAATGGAATGGCACGGAATGGAGTGGAGTGGAGTGGAGTGGGAAGGAAGGGAGATGAGTGGAATGGAGAGGAATGGAATGCAGTGGAGTGGATTGGATTGGAATGAACTGGAATGGAGAGGAATGGAATGAAGTGGAACGGAATGGACTGCAATGGAATTGAATGGAGTGAAGTGGAAAGTAGTGGAGTGGAGTGGAATGGAGTGGAAATGAATGGAATGGAGTGGAATGGAAGGGAATGGAGACAAGTGGATAGGAATTGACTGAAGCAGATTGGAGTGGAGTGGAGTGGAGTGGCATGGAATGGAATGAAGTGGATGGGAATGCAATGGAGTGGAATGAAATGGAATGAAATGGAATGGAGTGGAATGGAGAGGAATGGAGTGGAAGTGGAGTGGAATGGAGGGGAGTAAGAGGAAGAGAATGGAATGGAATCGAAAGGAGGGAAGTGCAATTGTGTGGAGTGGAGTGGAGATGAAAGGAGTGGAGTGATGTGGAGTCGAGAGGAAAGGAATGGAATGGAATGGAATGGAGTTAAGTGGAGTGGAATGGAGTGGAAGGTAATGGAGTGGAATGAAAAGGAGTGGATTGGAATGGAGTGGAATGGAATGGAGTGGAACGGAGTGGAGTAGAATGGAGTGGGTTGCAGAGGAGTGGAATGGAGTGGAATGGAAGGGAACGGAAAGGAATGTAGTGGAAAGGAATGGAATGGAGTGGATTGAAATTGAATGGAAAGGATTGGAGTGCAGTGGACTGGAGGGGAGTGGAATAAAATGGAGTATAGTGCAGTGGAATGGAGTGGACTGGAGTGGAGATGAGTGGAGTGGACTGGAATGGAATGGAGTGGAGTGGAATGGTGTGGAGTGGGGTGGAAAGGAATGGAACAGAATGGAATGGAGAGGAATGGAGTGGCATGTAGTGGAGTGGAGTGAAGTGGAAAGGAATGGCATGGAATGGAGTAGAGTGGAATGGAGGGGTATGGAATGGAATGGAATGGAATTGAGTGGAATGGAGTGGAATGGAGTGGAGTGGAGAGGAATGGAATGGAGTGGAAAGGTCTGAAAGGAGTGGAATGGAGTGGAGTGGAATGCAATGGAGTAGATTGGAATGAAGTGGAAAGGAATAGAATGGAGAGAAGTAGAGTAGAATGGAGTGGATTGGAATGGAGGGGAGCAGAGTGGAGTTAACAGCGGTGGATTGGAATACAGTGGATGGGGTAGAGTGGAAGGGAGTGGAATTATATGGAATGGAATGGATTGGATTGGAGTGGAAGGGAGTGGAGTGGAGTTGAAAGTAGAGGAATCGAAAGAAGTGGAAAGGAGTGGAGTAGAGTGGATTAGAGTGGATTGGAATGGAATGGAGTGGAGTGGAATGGTGTGGAAACGAATGGAAGGGAGGGGAGTGGAATGGAACGAAATGGAATGGAATGTAGTGGAATGGAGAGAAGTGGAGTGGACTGGAGTGGAATGTAATCGAATGGAGTGTACTGGAGTGGAATGTATTTGAGAGGCGGGTAATGGAGAGGAATTGAGTGGAGTGGAGTGGAGTGAAATACATCGGAATGGCACGGAATTGAATGGAATGGAGGGGAGTGGAATGCAGTGGAGTGGAGTCGATTGGAGTGGTGAGGAATAGAACGGAGTGGCATGGAATGGAGCACAGTGGAATGCAATGGAGTGGAGTGGATTGGAAAGGGGTGGAGTGGAGTGACGATGGGTGAAGTGGAATGTAATGGAGTGGAGTGCAGAGGAGTCTCATGGAATGGAATGGAATGGAACGCAATGGAAGCTGAGATTGTACCACTGCGCTCCAGGATGGGTGACACAGTGTGATACTCTCAAAAGAAAGGAATGGAATGGAATGCAGTGGAATGGAATGGAACGCAATGGGGTGCATTGGAGTGGAGTGGAGTGAAGTGAAGTGGATTGGAGTGGAATGGAGAGGAATGGAACGGAATGGAATGGAATGAAGTAGACTGGAGTGGGGTGGAGTTGAGTGCAATGGAATGGAGCGAAATGGAATCAGATGCAGAGAAATGGAGTAGAGAGGAGTGCAGTAGAGTGGAAAGGAGTGCAATGGAGTGGAATGGAATCGGAAGTAACGGAAAGTAGTGGAGTGGATGGAACGGAAAGGAAAGGAGTGGAGCGGAGTGGAATGGAACGGAGCGGGAGGTGGGTTGGGGCCACTGCACTCCAGGCTGGCTGGCTGACTGAGGTATTCTCGCAATAAAGGAATGGAATGGAATGCCGTAGAATGGAATGGAACGGAGTGGAGTGGAGTGGAATGGAGTGAGTTGGAGCAGAGTGGAATGAAGAATGCAATGGGATGGAAGGGAATTGAATGAAATGCAGTGGAGTGCAGTGGAGTGCATTGCAGTGGAATGGAGCAGAATGGAATGGAAAGGAGTGGAATGGACAGGAGTGGAGTGCACTGGAGAGGAGAGGATAGGAATGCAGTGGAATGGAATTGGATGTAATGGAACGTAGAGGAGTGGAGTGGAATGGAGTGGGCCAGAGTGGAATGGAATGGAATGCAATGGAAAGGAATGGAGTGGAATAGAATGGAATGGAATGGAATGGAATGGAGTGGGATGACTTGTAGTGGGGTGGAGTGAAATGGAGTATAATGGAATGGAGTGGAGTGGAGTGGAATGTGATAGAATGGAGAGGAGGGGAATGGAGCAGAATGGAATGGAGTGCAGCGGAATGGAGTGGAGTGGAATGGAATCAAATGGAGTGGAATGGAACAGAGTGGAATGGAATGGAGTGCAATAGACTAGAATTGAGTGTAGTGTAGTGGAATTTAGTGGAATGGACTGGAATGGAGTGGAATGGAATGGAATTGAGGGGAATGGAATGGAATGGAAAGGAATGGAAAGCAATGGAAAGGAATAGAATTGAATGCCACGGAATTAAAAGAATGCAATGGAATGCAATGGAATAGAATGCAATGGAATGTATAGTTGACATGTAATATGAGCTGAGATTGTGACACTGCACTCCAGCCAGGGTGACATGGTGATATCCTGTCGTAAGAAGTGAATGGAATGCAATGGAGTGAAATGGAATGGAATGAAATGGAATGGAGCGGAGTGGAAGGGAATGGAGTGGAATGATATAGAATGCAGTGGACTGTAATGGCATGGAGTGGAAAGAAGTAGAGTGGAATGGAGTGGAATGGAATGGACTGGCATAGAATGGAGTGGAATTGAATGCAATGGAGTGGATTGGAAAGGAATGCAAAGGAGTAGAGTGGAGTAGAGTGGTGTGGAGTGGAGTGGAATGGAGCTGAATGTACTTCAATGGAGTACAATGGAATGGAACGGAGTGGAATGGAATGGAATGATATGAGGTGGATTGGAGTGGAATGCAGTGGAGTGCAATGGAATGGAATAGAATGGAATGGAGTAGAGTGTAATGGAATGCAGTGGCGATAAGTGGAGTGGAATGGAATGCATTGGAGTAGAGTGGAGTGGAATGGAATGGAATGGAGTGGAGTGGAGGGGAGTGGAGTGGAATGGAATTGAGTGAAGTGGAGTGCAGTTGAATGGAATATCGTGGTGTGGAGTGGAGTGGAAGTGAATGGAGTGAATAGGAGTGGAATGGAGTGGAAGGTAACGGAGTGGAATGGAGTCGAATGGAGTGGAATGGAGTAGAGTGGATTAGAGTGGAATGGTGTCGAACGGACTGGAATGGAATGGAATGGAGTGGAATGGAATTGAATCAAATGGAATGGAGTGGAGTGGAATGGAGTGGAGTGGAGTGGAGTGGAATGAAATGAAATGGAAGGGAGTGGAGAGAAACGCAGTTGATTGGAGTGGAGTGGAGTGGAAAGGAATGGAAAGGAGTGGGATGGAGACGTATGGATTGGAGTGGAATGGAGTGGAATGGAATGAAGTGGAAAGGAGTGGAACGGAGTGAAATTGAATTTAGTGGACTGGAGTGGAATGGAGTTAAATGGAATGGAATGGAATGGAGTGGAATGGAATGGAATGGAGTGGAGTGGAATGGAATGGAATGGCATGGAATGGAATAGAATGGGATGGAGTGGAGTGGAGAGGAGTGGAATGGATTGGAGTGAAGTGGAGTGGAATGGAATTGAGTGGAGCGGAGAGGAAAGGAATGGAATGGAGTGGAGTGGAATGGCATGGAATGGAGTGGAATGGAATGGATAGTAGTGGAGTGGAGTGGAGTGGATTGGAGTGTAGTGGAAGGGAATGGAGTGCAGTGTAATGGACTGGAATGGAGCAGAGCAGAATGGAGTGGACTGGACTGGAGTGGAATGGAATGGGATGGCATGGAATGGGAGCTGAGATTTTACCAATGTGCTCTAGGCAGGGTGACTGGGTGTCATACTCTCAAAAGAAAGGAATGGAATGGAACGCAGTGGAATGGAATGGAACAGAGTGGACATTAGTGGAGTGGAATGTGGAGGAATGGAATGAAATGGAACGTAATGGCATGAAATGGAGTGGTGTGGGGTGGAATGGATTATAGTGGAATGGGGTGGAAAGGAATGGGATGGAGTGGAATGAAGTGGAGTGCAGTGGAGTGGAACGGAGTTGAATGGCATAGAATTGAGTGGACAGTAGTGGAATGTTTTGGAATGCAATGGAATCCATTGTAATAGAATGGAATACAACGGAAAGTTGACATGGAGTGTGAGCTGAGATTGTGCCACTGCACTCCAGACTGGGTGACACGTTATATCCTGTGGATAGAAAGGAATGGAATGCAATAGAGTGAAATGGAATGGAGTGGAATGGAATTGAATGGAATGGAGTGGAGTGGAGTGGAGTCGAATGGAGACGAATGGAATGGGACGGAGTGGAATGGAACGGAGTGGAGTGGAGTATCGTGGAGTGAAATAGAATGGAATGCACTGGGTTGGAATGGAATGCAATGGACTGCTGAAAGGAAATGTGAGCTGTTATTGTTCCACTGCACTCCAGCCTTTGTGACGGAATGAAATCCTGTGGAAAAAAAGGAATGGAATGGAATGGAATGGAATGGAATGGAATGGAATGGAATGGAATGGAATGGAGTGGAGTGGAGTGGTGTGGAGAGGAGTGTAGTGGAGTGGAGTGAAATGGAGTGGAGTGTCGTGGAGGAGAGTGGAATGGAGTGGAATGGAATGGAGAGGAATGGAACGGAGTGGAGTGGAATGGAACGGAGTGGAGTGGAATGGAATCCAATGGAATGAAATGGAATTGAATCGAATGGAATGAAGAAATATGTGCAGTGATTTGGCCACTGCGCTGGAGCCTGTGTGAGAGAGGGAGATCCTGTCGATAAAACAGTGTGGAATGGAAGGGATTGGAATGGAATGGAATGGAACGTATTGGAGTGGAGTGGAGTGGAATTGAGTGGAGTGGAGTGCACTGGAATGGAATGGAATGCAATGGAATGTAATGGAATGATGAAATGATATGTGAGCTGAGATTGTGCCACTGCACTCCACGCTGGGTGACAGAGTGAGATACTCTTGAAAGAAAGAAATGGAATGGAAAGAATTTTTAATTGGGTGGATTCGAGTGGACTGAAGTAGAGTGCAGTGGAATAGAGAGGAATGGAATGGAATGGAATCGGATGTAAAGGAATGGAATGATGTGGAGTGGAGTGGTGAGGAGTGTAGTGCTGTGGAATGGAGCAGAAAGTAACGGGATGGTGTGGAGTGGAGTGCAGTGCAGTGGAGTGGAGAGGAGTGGAATGGAATCGGATGTAAAGGAACGTACTGGAGTGGAGCGGAGTGGAAAGGAGTGGAATGGAATGGAATTGAATGTAATGGAAAGCAAAGGAATGGAATGGGATGCAATGGAATTTAATGCAATAGAATGCAGTTCAATAGAGAGTTGACATGTAATGTGAGCCGAGATTGTGCCTAAGCTCTCCAGGCTGTTTGACACAGTGATATCGTGTCGAAAGAATGGAATGGAATGCAGTGGTGTGAAATGGAATGGAATGTAGTGGACAGGAGTAGAATGGAGTGGAGTGAAGAGGAACAGAGTGGAATGGAATGGGATGCAGTGGAATGGAATGCAGTGGAGTGGAGTGAAATAGAAAGAAATGGAATGGGATGGAATGGAATGCAATGGAATGGAGAAGAGAAATGTGAGCTGAGATTGTGTGACTACACTCCAGCCTTAGTGACCGAGAGAGATTCTGTGGAAGGAAAGAACTGATTTCAAAGGAGTGGAATGGAAGGGAATGTAGTACAGTGGAGTAGAGTGGAATGGAGTGAAACAGAATAGAATGGAGTGGAAGGCAATGGAATGGAATGGAATGGAGTGGAGTGGAATAGGGAGGAGTGCACTGCAATGGAGTGGAGTGGAGTGGAAGGGAGTGGAATGCAATGGAATGTAGTGGAGTGCAGTGGAGTGGAATGGAATGGAGTGGACAGGAGTGGAAGGAGTAGAGTGGACTGGAATGGAATAGAATGGAACAGAATGCAGTGGAGTGGAGGGGAGTGGAGGTGAGTGGAGTGGCGTGGAGTGGAATGGAATGGAATGGAGTGAAATGGAATCCAATGGATTGGAATGGAGTGGAGTGGAGTGGAGTGGAATGGAGAGGAGTCGAATGGAATGGAAGGGAATGCAACGGAACGCAGTGGTGTGGATTGGAATGCAGTGAAATGGAGTACTATGGAATCTAAAGGACTGGAGTGGAGTCTAGTGGAGTGGAATGGAATGGAACAAAATGGAATGGAATGGCACGGAATGGAGTGGAGTGGAGTGGAGTGGGAAGGAAGGGAGATGAGTGGAATGGAGAGGAATGGAATGCAGTGGAGTGGATTGGATTGGAATGAACTGGAATGGAGAGGAATGGAATGAAGTGGAACGGAATGGACTGCAATGGAATTGAATGGAGTGAAGTGGAAAGTAGTGGAGTGGAGTGGAATGGAGTGGAAATGAATGGAATGGAGTGGAATGGAAGGGAATGGAGACAAGTGGATAGGAATTGACTGAAGCAGATTGGAGTGGAGTGGAGTGGAGTGGCATGGAATGGAATGAAGTGGATGGGAATGCAATGGAGTGGAATGAAATGGAATGAAATGGAATGGAGTGGAATGGAGAGGAATGGAGTGGAAGTGGAGTGGAATGGAGGGGAGTAAGAGGAAGAGAATGGAATGGAATCGAAAGGAGGGAAGTGCAATTGTGTGGAGTGGAGTGGAGATGAAAGGAGTGGAGTGATGTGGAGTCGAGAGGAAAGGAATGGAATGGAATGGAATGGAGTTAAGTGGAGTGGAATGGAGTGGAAGGTAATGGAGTGGAATGAAAAGGAGTGGATTGGAATGGAGTGGAATGGAATGGAGTGGAACGGAGTGGAGTAGAATGGAGTGGGTTGCAGAGGAGTGGAATGGAGTGGAATGGAAGGGAACGGAAAGGAATGTAGTGGAAAGGAATGGAATGGAGTGGATTGAAATTGAATGGAAAGGATTGGAGTGCAGTGGACTGGAGGGGAGTGGAATAAAATGGAGTATAGTGCAGTGGAATGGAGTGGACTGGAGTGGAGATGAGTGGAGTGGACTGGAATGGAATGGAGTGGAGTGGAATGGTGTGGAGTGGGGTGGAAAGGAATGGAACAGAATGGAATGGAGAGGAATGGAGTGGCATGTAGTGGAGTGGAGTGAAGTGGAAAGGAATGGCATGGAATGGAGTAGAGTGGAATGGAGGGGTATGGAATGGAATGGAATGGAATTGAGTGGAATGGAGTGGAATGGAGTGGAGTGGAGAGGAATGGAATGGAGTGGAAAGGTCTGAAAGGAGTGGAATGGAGTGGAGTGGAATGCAATGGAGTAGATGGGAATGAAGTGGAAAGGAATAGAATGGAGAGAAGTAGAGTAGAATGGAGTGGATTGGAATGGAGGGGAGCAGAGTGGAGTTAACAGCGGTGGATTGGAATACAGTGGATGGGGTAGAGTGGAAGGGAGTGGAATTATATGGAATGGAATGGATTGGAGTGGAGTGGAAGGGAGTGGAGTGGAGTTGAAAGTAGAGGAATCGAAAGAAGTGGAAAGGAGTGGAGTAGAGTGGATTAGAGTGGATTGGAATGGAATGGAGTGGAGTGGAATGGTGTGGAAACGAATGGAAGGGAGGGGAGTGGAATGGAACGAAATGGAATGGAATGTAGTGGAATGGAGAGGAGTGGAGTGGACTGGAGTGGAATGTAATCGAATGGAGTGTACTGGAGTGGAATGTATTTGAGAGGCGGGTAATGGAGAGGAATTGAGTGGAGTGGAGTGGAGTGAAATACATCGGAATGGCACGGAATTGAATGGAATGGAGGGGAGTGGAATGCAGTGGAGTGGAGTCGATTGGAGTGGTGAGGAATAGAACGGAGTGGCATGGAATGGAGCACAGTGGAATGCAATGGAGTGGAGTGGATTGGAAAGGGGTGGAGTGGAGTGACGATGGGTGAAGTGGAATGTAATGGAGTGGAGTGCAGAGGAGTCTCATGGAATGGAATGGAATGGAACGCAATGGAAGCTGAGATTGTACCACTGCGCTCCAGGATGGGTGACACAGTGTGATACTCTCAAAAGAAAGGAATGGAATGGAATGCATTGGAATGGAATGGAACGCAATGGGGTGCATTGGAGTGGAGTGGAGTGAAGTGAAGTGGATTGGAGTGGAATGGAGAGGAATGGAACGGAGTGGAATGGAATGAAGTAGACTGGAGTGGGGTGGAGTTGAGTGCAATGGAATGGAGCGAAATGGAATCAGATGCAGAGAAATGGAGTAGAGAGGAGTGCAGTAGAGTGGAAAGGAGTGCAATGGAGTGGAATGGAATCGGAAGTAACGGAAAGTAGTGGAGTGGATGGAACGGAAAGGAAAGGAGTGGAGCGGAGTGGAATGGAACGGAGCGGGAGGTGGGTTGGGGCCACTGCACTCCAGGCTGGCTGGCTGACTGAGGTATTCTCGCAATAAAGGAATGGAATGGAATGCCGTAGAGTGGAATGGAACGGAGTGGAGTGGAGTGGAATGGAGTGAGTTGGAGCAGAGTGGAATGAAGAATGCAATGGGATGGAAGGGAATTGAATGAAATGCAGTGGAGTGCAGTGGAGTGCATTGCAGTGGAATGGAGCAGAATGGAATGGAAAGGAGTGGAATGGACAGGAGTGGAGTGCACTGGAGAGGAGAGGATAGGAATGCAGTGGAATGGAATTGGATGTAATGGAACGTAGAGGAGTGGAGTGGAATGGAGTGGGCCAGAGTGGAATGGAATGGAATGCAATGGAAAGGAATGGAGTGGAATAGAATGGAATGGAATGGAATGGAATGGAGTGGGATGACTTGTAGTGGGGTGGAGTGAAATGGAGTATAATGGAATGGAGTGGAGTGGAGTGGAATGTGATAGAATGGAGAGGAGGGGAATGGAGCAGAATGGAATGGAGTGCAGCGGAATGGAGTGGAGTGGAATGGAATCAAATGGAGTGGAATGGAACAGAGTGGAATGGAATGGAGTGCAATAGACTAGAATTGAGTGTAGTGTAGTGGAATTTAGTGGAATGGACTGGAATGGAGTGGAATGGAATGGAATTGAGGGGAATGGAATGGAATGGAAAGGAATGGAAAGCAATGGAAAGGAATAGAATTGAATGCCACGGAATTAAAAGAATGCAATGGAATGCAATGGAATAGAATGCAATGGAATGTATAGTTGACATGTAATATGAGCTGAGATTGTGACGCTGCACTCCAGCCAGGGTGACATGGTGATATCCTGTCGTAAGAAGTGAATGGAATGCAATGGAGTGAAATGGAATGGAATGAAATGGAATGGAGCGGAGTGGAAGGGAATGGAGTGGAATGAAATAGAATGCAGTGGACTGTAATGGCATGGAGTGGAAAGAAGTAGAGTGGAATGGAGTGGAATGGAATGGACTGGCATAGAATGGAGTGGAATTGAATGCAATGGAGTGGATTGGAAAGGAATGCAAAGGAGTAGAGTGGAGTAGAGTGGTGTGGAGTGGAGTGGAATGGAGCTGAATGTACTTCAATGGAGTACAATGGAATGGAACGGAGTGGAATGGAATGGAATGATATGAGGTGGATTGGAGTGGAATGCAGTGGAGTGCAATGGAATGGAATAGAATGGAATGGAGTAGAGTGTAATGGAATGCAGTGGCGATAAGTGGAGTGGAATGGAATGCATTGGAGTAGAGTGGAGTGGAATGGAATGGAATGGAGTGGAGTGGAGGGGAGTGGAGTGGAATGGAATTGAGTGAAGTGGAGTGCAGTTGAATGGAATATCGTGGTGTGGAGTGGAGTGGAAGTGAATGGAGTGAATAGGAGTGGAATGGAGTGGAAGGTAACGGAGTGGAATGGAGTCGAATGGAGTGGAATGGAGTAGAGTGGATTAGAGTGGAATGGTGTCGAACGGACTGGAATGGAATGGAATGGAGTGGAATGGAATTGAATCAAATGGAATGGAGTGGAGTGGAATGGAGTGGAGTGGAGTGGAGTGGAATGAAATGAAATGGAAGGGAGTGGAGAGAAACGCAGTTGATTGGAGTGGAGTGGAGTGGAAAGGAATGGAAAGGAGTGGGATGGAGACGTATGGATTGGAGTGGAATGGAGTGGAATGGAATGAAGTGGAAAGGAGTGGAACGGAGTGAAATTGAATTTAGTGGACTGGAGTGGAATGGAGTTAAATGGAATGGAATGGAATGGAGTGGAATGGAATGGAATGGAGTGGAGTGGAATGGAATGGAATGGCATGGAATGGAATAGAATGGGATGGAGTGGAGTGGAGAGGAGTGGAATGGATTGGAGTGAAGTGGAGTGGAATGGAATTGAGTGGAGCGGAGAGGAAAGGAATGGAATGGAGTGGAGTGGAATGGCATGGAATGGAGTGGAATGGAATGGATAGTAGTGGAGTGGAGTGGAGTGGATTGGAGTGTAGTGGAAGGGAATGGAGTGCAGTGTAATGGACTGGAATGGAGCAGAGCAGAATGGAGTGGACTGGACTGGAGTGGAATGGAATGGGATGGCATGGAATGGGAGCTGAGATTTTACCAATGTGCTCTAGGCAGGGTGACTGGGTGTCATACTCTCAAAAGAAAGGAATGGAATGGAACGCAGTGGAATGGAATGGAACAGAGTGGACATTAGTGGAGTGGAATGTGGAGGAATGGAATGAAATGGAACGTAATGGCATGAAATGGAGTGGTGTGGGGTGGAATGGATTATAGTGGAATGGGGTGGAAAGGAATGGGATGGAGTGGAATGAAGTGGAGTGCAGTGGAGTGGAACGGAGTTGAATGGCATAGAATTGAGTGGACAGTAGTGGAATGTTTTGGAATGCAATGGAATCCATTGTAATAGAATGGAATACAACGGAAAGTTGACATGGAGTGTGAGCTGAGATTGTGCCACTGCACTCCAGACTGGGTGACACGTTATATCCTGTGGATAGAAAGGAATGGAATGCAATAGAGTGAAATGGAATGGAGTGGAATGGAATTGAATGGAATGGAGTGGAGTGGAGTGGAGTCGAATGGAGACGAATGGAATGGGACGGAGTGGAATGGAACGGAGTGGAGTGGAGTATCGTGGAGTGAAATAGAATGGAATGCACTGGGTTGGAATGGAATGCAATGGACTGCTGAAAGGAAATGTGAGCTGTTATTGTTCCACTGCACTCCAGCCTTTGTGACGGAATGAAATCCTGTGGAAAAAAAGGAATGGAATGGAATGGAATGGAATGGAATGGAATGGAGTGGAGTGGAGTGGTGTGGAGAGGAGTGTAGTGGAGTGGAGTGAAATGGAGTGGAGTGTCGTGGAGGAGAGTGGAATGGAGTGGAATGGAATGGAGAGGAAAGGAACGGAGTGGAGTGGAATGGAACGGAGTGGAGTGGAATGGAATCCAATGGAATGAAATGGAATTGAATCGAATGGAATGAAGAAATATGTGCAGTGATTTGGCCACTGCGCTGGAGCCTGTGTGAGAGAGGGAGATCCTGTCGATAAAACAGTGTGGAATGGAAGGGATTGGAATGGAATGGAATGGAACGTATTGGAGTGGAGTGGAGTGGAATTGAGTGGAGTGGAGTGCACTGGAATGGAATGGAATGCAATGGAATGTAATGGAATGATGAAATGATATGTGAGCTGAGATTGTGCCACTGCACTCCACGCTGGGTGACAGAGTGAGATACTCTTGAAAGAAAGAAATGGAATGGAAAGAATTTTTAATTGGGTGGATTCGAGTGGACTGAAGTAGAGTGCAGTGGAATAGAGAGGAATGGAATGGAATGGAATCGGATGTAAAGGAATGGAATGATGTGGAGTGGAGTGGTGAGGAGTGTAGTGCTGTGGAATGGAGCAGAAAGTAACGGGATGGTGTGGAGTGGAGTGCAGTGCAGTGGAGTGGAGAGGAGTGCAATGGCGTGGAATGGAATCGGATGTAAAGGAACGTACTGGAGTGGAGCGGAGTGGAAAGGAGTGGAATGGAATGGAATTGAATGTAATGGAAAGCAAAGGAATGGAATGGGATGCAATGGAATTTAATGCAATAGAATGCAGTTCAATAGAGAGTTGACATGTAATGTGAGCTGAGATTGTGCCTAAGCTCTCCAGGCTGTTTGACACAGTGATATCGTGTCGAAAGAATGGAATGGAATGCAGTGGTGTGAAATGGAATGGAATGTAGTGGACGGGAGTAGAATGGAGTGGAGTGAAGAGGAACAGAGTGGAATGGAATGGGATGCAGTGGAATGGAATGCAGTGGAGTGGAGTGGAATAGAAAGAAATGGAATGGGATGGAATGGAATGCAATGGAATGGAGAAGAGAAATGTGAGCTGAGATTGTGTGACTACACTCCAGCCTTAGTGACCGAGAGAGATTCTGTGGAAGGAAAGAACTGATTTCAAAGGAGTGGAATGGAAGGGAATGTAGTACAGTGGAGTAGAGTGGAATGGAGTGAAACAGAATAGAATGGAGTGGAAGGCAATGGAATGGAATGGAATGGAGTGGAGTGGAATAGAGAGGAGTGCACTGCAATGGAGTGGAGTGGAGTGGAAGGGAGTGGAATGCAATGGAATGTAGTGGAGTGCAGTGGAGTGGAATGGAATGGAGTGGACAGGAGTGGAAGGAGTAGAGTGGACTGGAATGGAATAGAATGGAACAGAATGCAGTGGAGTGGAGGGGAGTGGAGGTGAGTGGAGTGGCGTGGAGTGGAATGGAATGGAATGGAGTGAAATGGAATCCAATGGATTGGAATGGAGTGGAGTGGAGTGGAGTGGAATGGAGAGGAGTCGAATGGAATGGAAGGGAATGCAACGGAACGCAGTGGTGTGGATTGGAATGCAGTGAAATGGAGTACTATGGAATCTAAAGGAGTGGAGTGGAGTCTAGTGGAGTGGAATGGAATGGAACAAAATGGAATGGAATGGCACGGAATGGAGTGGAGTAGAGTGGAGTGGGAAGGAAGGGAGATGAGTGGAATGGAGAGGAATGGAATGCAGTGGAGTGGATTGGATTGGAATGAACTGGAATGCAGAGGAATGGAATGAAGTGGAACGGAATGCACTGCAATGGAATTGAATGGAGTGAAGTGGAAAGTAGTGGAGTGGAGTGGAATGGAGTGGAAATGAATGGAATGGAGTGGAATGGAAGGGAATGGAGACAAGTGGATAGGAATTGACTGAAGCAGATTGGAGTGGAGTGGAGTGGAGTGGCATGGAATGGAATGAAGTGGATGGGAATGCAATGGAGTGGAATGAAATGGAATAAAATGGAATGGAGTGGAATGGAGAGGAATGGAGTGGAAGTGGAGTGGAATGGAGGGGAGTAAGAGGAAGAGAATGGAATGGAATCGAAAGGAGGGAAGTGCAATTGTGTGGAGTGGAGTGGAGATGAAAGGAGTGGAGTGATGTGGAGTCGAGAGGAAAGGAATGGAATGGAATGGAATGGAGTTAAGTGGAGTGGAATGGAGTGGAAGGTAATGGAGTGGAATGAAAAGGAGTGGATTGGAATGGAGTGGAATGGAATGGAGTGGAACGGAGTGGAGTAGAATGGAGTGGGTTGCAGAGGAGTGGAATGGAGTGGAATGGAAGGGAACGGAAAGGAATGTAGTGGAAAGGAATGGAATGGAGTGGATTGAAATTGAATGGAAAGGATTGGAGTGCAGTGGACTGGAGGGGAGTGGAATAAAATGGAGTATAGTGCAGTGGAATGGAGTGGACTGGAGTGGAGATGAGTGGAGTGGACTGGAATGGAATGGAGTGGAGTGGAATGGTGTGGAGTGGGGTGGAAAGGAATGGAACAGAATGGAATGGAGAGGAATGGAGTGGCATGTAGTGGAGTGGAGTGAAGTGGAAAGGAATGGCATGGAATGGAGTAGAGTGGAATGGAGGGGTATGGAATGGAATGGAATGGAATTGAGTGGAATGGAGTGGAATGGAGTGGAGTGGAGAGGAATGGAATGGAGTGGAAAGGTCTGAAAGGAGTGGAATGGAGTGGAGTGGAATGCAATGGAGTAGATTGGAATGAAGTGGAAAGGAATAGAATGGAGAGAAGTAGAGTAGAATGGAGTGGATTGGAATGGAGGGGAGCAGAGTGGAGTTAACAGCGGTGGATTGGAATACAGTGGATGGGGTAGAGTGGAAGGGAGTGGAATTATATGGAATGGAATGGATTGGAGTGGAGTGGAAGGGAGTGGAGTGGAGTTGAAAGTAGAGGAATCGAAAGAAGTGGAAAGGAGTGGAGTAGAGTGGATTAGAGTGGATTGGAATGGAATGGAGTGGAGTGGAATGGTGTGGAAACGAATGGAAGGGAGGGGAGTGGAATGGAACGAAATGGAATGGAATGTAGTGGAATGGAGAGGAGTGGAGTGGACTGGAGTGGAATGTAATCGAATGGAGTGTACTGGAGTGGAATGTATTTGAGAGGCGGGTAATGGAGAGGAATTGAGTGGAGTGGAGTGGAGTGAAATACATCGGAATGGCACGGAATTGAATGGAATGGAGGGGAGTGGAATGCAGTGGAGTGGAGTCGATTGGAGTGGTGAGGAATAGAACGGAGTGGCATGGAATGGAGCACAGTGGAATGCAATGGAGTGGAGTGGATTGGAAAGGGGTGGAGTGGAGTGACGATGGGTGAAGTGGAATGTAATGGAGTGGAGTGCAGAGGAGTCTCATGGAATGGAATGGAATGGAACGCAATGGAAGCTGAGATTGTACCACTGCGCTCCAGGATGGGTGACACAGTGTGATACTCTCAAAAGAAAGGAATGGAATGGAATGCAGTGGAATGGAATGGAACGCAATGGGGTGCATTGGAGTGGAGTGGAGTGAAGTGAAGTGGATTGGAGTGGAATGGAGAGGAATGGAACGGAATGGAATGGAATGAAGTAGACTGGAGTGGGGTGGAGTTGAGTGCAATGGAATGGAGCGAAATGGAATCAGATGCAGAGAAATGGAGTAGAGAGGAGTGCAGTAGAGTGGAAAGGAGTGCAATGGAGTGGAATGGAATCGGAAGTAACGGAAAGTAGTGGAGTGGATGGAACGGAAAGGAAAGGAGTGGAGCGGAGTGGAATGGAACGGAGCGGGAGGTGGGTTGGGGCCACTGCACTCCAGGCTGGCTGGCTGACTGAGGTATTCTCGCAATAAAGGAATGGAATGGAATGCCGTAGAATGGAATGGAACGGAGTGGAGTGGAGTGGAATGGAGTGAGTTGGAGCAGAGTGGAATGAAGAATGCAATGGGATGGAAGGGAATTGAATGAAATGCAGTGGAGTGCAGTGGAGTGCCTTGCAGTGGAATGGAGCAGAATGGAATGGAAAGGAGTGGAATGGACAGGAGTGGAGTGCACTGGAGAGGAGAGGATAGGAATGCAGTGGAATGGAATTGGATGTAATGGAACGTAGAGGAGTGGAGTGGAATGGAGTGGGCCAGAGTGGAATGGAATGGAATGCAATGGAAAGGAATGGAGTGGAATAGAATGGAATGGAATGGAATGGAATGGAGTGGGATGACTTGTAGTGGGGTGGAGTGAAATGGAGTATAATGGAATGGAGTGGAGTGGAGTGGAATGTGATAGAATGGAGAGGAGGGGAATGGAGCAGAATGGAATGGAGTGCAGCGGAATGGAGTGGAGTGGAATGGAATCAAATGGAGTGGAATGGAACAGAGTGGAATGGAATGGAGTGCAATAGACTAGAATTGAGTGTAGTGTAGTGGAATTTAGTGGAATGGACTGGAATGGAGTGGAATGGAATGGAATTGAGGGGAATGGAATGGAATGGAAAGGAATGGAAAGCAATGGAAAGGAATAGAATTGAATGCCACGGAATTAAAAGAATGCAATGGAATGCAATGGAATAGAATGCAATGGAATGTATAGTTGACATGTAATATGAGCTGAGATTGTGACGCTGCACTCCAGCCAGGGTGACATGGTGATATCCTGTCGTAAGAAGTGAATGGAATGCAATAGAGTGAAATGGAATGGAATGAAATGGAATGGAGCGGAGTGGAAGGGAATGGAGTGGAATGAAATAGAATGCAGTGGACTGTAATGGCATGGAGTGGAAAGAAGTAGAGTGGAATGGAGTGGAATGGAATGGACTGGCATAGAATGGAGTGGAATTGAATGCAATGGAGTGGATTGGAAAGGAATGCAAAGGAGTAGAGTGGAGTAGAGTGGTGTGGAGTGGAGTGGAATGGAGCTGAATGTACTTCAATGGAGTACAATGGAATGGAACGGAGTGGAATGGAATGGAATGATATGAGGTGGATTGGAGTGGAATGCAGTGGAGTGCAATGGAATGGAATAGAATGGAATGGAGTAGAGTGTAATGGAATGCAGTGGCGATAAGTGGAGTGGAATGGAATGCATTGGAGTAGGGTGGAGTGGAATGGAATGGAATGGAGTGGAGTGGAGGGGAGTGGAGTGGAATGGAATTGAGTGAAGTGGAGTGCAGTTGAATGGAATATCGTGGTGTGGAGTGGAGTGGAAGTGAATGGAGTGAATAGGAGTGGAATGGAGTGGAAGGTAACGGAGTGGAATGGAGTCGAATGGAGTGGAATGGAGTAGAGTGGATTAGAGTGGAATGGTGTCGAACGGACTGGAATGGAATGGAATGGAGTGGAATGGAATTGAATCAAATGGAATGGAGTGGAGTGGAATGGAGTGGAGTGGAGTGGAATGGAGTGGAATGAAATGAAATGGAAGGGAGTGGAGAGAAACGCAGTTGATTGGAGTGGAGTGGAGTGGAAAGGAATGGAAAGGAGTGGGATGGAGACGTATGGATTGGAGTGGAATGGAGTGGAATGGAATGAAGTGGAAAGGAGTGGAACGGAGTGAAATTGAATTTAGTGGACTGGAGTGGAATGGAGTTAAATGGAATGGAATGGAATGGAGTGGAATGGAATGGAATGGAGTGGAGTGGAATGGAATGGAATGGCATGGAATGGAATAGAATGGGATGGAGTGGAGTGGAGAGGAGTGGAATGGATTGGAGTGAAGTGGAGTGGAATGGAATTGAGTGGAGCGGAGAGGAAAGGAATGGAATGGAGTGGAGTGGAATGGCATGGAATGGAGTGGAATGGAATGGATAGTAGTGGAGTGGAGTGGAGTGGATTGGAGTGTAGTGGAAGGGAATGGAGTGCAGTGTAATGGACTGGAATGGAGCAGAGCAGAATGGAGTGGACTGGACTGGAGTGGAATGGAATGGGATGGCATGGAATGGGAGCTGAGATTTTACCAATGTGCTCTAGGCAGGGTGACTGGGTGTCATACTCTCAAAAGAAAGGAATGGAATGGAACGCAGTGGAATGGAATGGAACAGAGTGGACATTAGTGGAGTGGAATGTGGAGGAATGGAATGAAATGGAACGTAATGGCATGAAATGGAGTGGTGTGGGGTGGAATGGATTATAGTGGAATGGGGTGGAAAGGAATGGGATGGAGTGGAATGAAGTGGAGTGCAGTGGAGTGGAACGGAGTTGAATGGCATAGAATTGAGTGGACAGTAGTGGAATGTTTTGGAATGCAATGGAATCCATTGTAATAGAATGGAATACAACGGAAAGTTGACATGGAGTGTGAGCTGAGATTGTGCCACTGCACTCCAGACTGGGTGACACGTTATATCCTGTGGATAGAAAGGAATGGAATGCAATAGAGTGAAATGGAATGGAGTGGAATGGAATTGAATGGAATGGAGTGGAGTGGAGTGGAGTCGAATGGAGACGAATGGAATGGGACGGAGTGGAATGGAACGGAGTGGAGTGGAGTATCGTGGAGTGAAATAGAATGGAATGCACTGGGTTGGAATGGAATGCAATGGACTGCTGAAAGGAAATGTGAGCTGTTATTGTTCCACTGCACTCCAGCCTTTGTGACGGAATGAAATCCTGTGGAAAAAAAGGAATGGAATGGAATGGAATGGAATGGAATGGAATGGAGTGGAGTGGAGTGGTGTGGAGAGGAGTGTAGTGGAGTGGAGTGAAATGGAGTGGAGTGTCGTGGAGGAGAGTGGAATGGAGTGGAATGGAATGGAGAGGAAAGGAACGGAGTGGAGTGGAATGGAACGGAGTGGAGTGGAATGGAATCCAATGGAATGAAATGGAATTGAATCGAATGGAATGAAGAAATATGTGCAGTGATTTGTCCACTGCGCTGGAGCCTGTGTGAGAGAGGGAGATCCTGTCGATAAAACAGTGTGGAATGGAAGGGATTGGAATGGAATGGAATGGAACGTATTGGAGTGGAGTGGAGTGGAATTGAGTGGAGTGGAGTGCACTGGAATGGAATGGAATGCAATGGAATGTAATGGAATGATGAAATGATATGTGAGCTGAGATTGTGCCACTGCACTCCACGCTGGGTGACAGAGTGAGATACTCTTGAAAGAAAGAAATGGAATGGAAAGAATTTTTAATTGGGTGGATTCGAGTGGACTGAAGTAGAGTGCAGTGGAATAGAGAGGAATGGAATGGAATGGAATCGGATGTAAAGGAATGGAATGATGTGGAGTGGAGTGGTGAGGAGTGTAGTGCTGTGGAATGGAGCAGAAAGTAACGGGATGGTGTGGAGTGGAGTGCAGTGCAGTGGAGTGGAGAGGAGTGCAATGGCGTGGAATGGAATCGGATGTAAAGGAACGTACTGGAGTGGAGCGGAGTGGAAAGGAGTGGAATGGAATGGAATTGAATGTAATGGAAAGCAAAGGAATGGAATGGGATGCAATGGAATTTAATGCAATAGAATGCAGTTCAATAGAGAGTTGACATGTAATGTGAGCTGAGATTGTGCCTAAGCTCTCCAGGCTGTTTGACACAGTGATATCGTGTCGAAAGAATGGAATGGAATGCAGTGGTGTGAAATGGAATGGAATGTAGTGGACAGGAGTAGAATGGAGTGGAGTGAAGAGGAACAGAGTGGAATGGAATGGGATGCAGTGGAATGGAATGCAGTGGAGTGGAGTGAAATAGAAAGAAATGGAATGGGATGGAATGGAATGCAATGGAATGGAGAAGAGAAATGTGAGCTGAGATTGTGTGACTACACTCCAGCCTTAGTGACCGAGAGAGATTCTGTGGAAGGAAAGAACTGATTTCAAAGGAGTGGAATGGAAGGGAATGTAGTACAGTGGAGTAGAGTGGAATGGAGTGAAACAGAATAGAATGGAGTGGAAGGCAATGGAATGGAATGGAATGGAGTGGAGTGGAATAGGGAGGAGTGCACTGCAATGGAGTGGAGTGGAGTGGAAGGGAGTGGAATGCAATGGAATGTAGTGGAGTGCAGTGGAGTGGAATGGAATGGAGTGGACAGGAGTGGAAGGAGTAGAGTGGACTGGAATGGAATAGAATGGAACAGAATGCAGTGGAGTGGAGGGGAGTGGAGGTGAGTGGAGTGGCGTGGAGTGGAATGGAATGGAATGGAGTGAAATGGAATCCAATGGATTGGAATGGAGTGGAGTGGAGTGGAGTGGAATGGAGAGGAGTCGAATGGAATGGAAGGGAATGCAACGGAACGCAGTGGTGTGGATTGGAATGCAGTGAAATGGAGTACTATGGAATCTAAAGGAGTGGAGTGGAGTCTAGTGGAGTGGAATGGAATGGAACAAAATGGAATGGAATGGCACGGAATGGAGTGGAGTGGAGTGGAGTGGGAAGGAAGGGAGATGAGTGGAATGGAGAGGAATGGAATGCAGTGGAGTGGATTGGATTGGAATGAACTGGAATGGAGAGGAATGGAATGAAGTGGAACGGAATGGACTGCAATGGAATTGAATGGAGTGAAGTGGAAAGTAGTGGAGTGGAGTGGAATGGAGTGGAAATGAATGGAATGGAGTGGAATGGAAGGGAATGGAGACAAGTGGATAGGAATTGACTGAAGCAGATTGGAGTGGAGTGGAGTGGAGTGGCATGGAATGGAATGAAGTGGATGGGAATGCAATGGAGTGGAATGAAATGGAATGAAATGGAATGGAGTGGAATGGAGAGGAATGGAGTGGAAGTGGAGTGGAATGGAGGGGAGTAAGAGGAAGAGAATGGAATGGAATCGAAAGGAGGGAAGTGCAATTGTGTGGAGTGGAGTGGAGATGAAAGGAGTGGAGTGATGTGGAGTCGAGAGGAAAGGAATGGAATGGAATGGAATGGAGTTAAGTGGAGTGGAATGGAGTGGAAGGTAATGGAGTGGAATGAAAAGGAGTGGATTGGAATGGAGTGGAATGGAATGGAGTGGAACGGAGTGGAGTAGAATGGAGTGGGTTGCAGAGGAGTGGAATGGAGTGGAATGGAAGGGAACGGAAAGGAATGTAGTGGAAAGGAATGGAATGGAGTGGATTGAAATTGAATGGAAAGGATTGGAGTGCAGTGGACTGGAGGGGAGTGGAATAAAATGGAGTATAGTGCAGTGGAATGGAGTGGACTGGAGTGGAGATGAGTGGAGTGGACTGGAATGGAATGGAGTGGAGTGGAATGGTGTGGAGTGGGGTGGAAAGGAATGGAACAGAATGGAATGGAGAGGAATGGAGTGGCATGTAGTGGAGTGGAGTGAAGTGGAAAGGAATGGCATGGAATGGAGTAGAGTGGAATGGAGGGGTATGGAATGGAATGGAATGGAATTGAGTGGAATGGAGTGGAATGGAGTGGAGTGGAGAGGAATGGAATGGAGTGGAAAGGTCTGAAAGGAGTGGAATGGAGTGGAGTGGAATGCAATGGAGTAGATTGGAATGAAGTGGAAAGGAATAGAATGGAGAGAAGTAGAGTAGAATGGAGTGGATTGGAATGGAGGGGAGCAGAGTGGAGTTAACAGCGGTGGATTGGAATACAGTGGATGGGGTAGAGTGGAAGGGAGTGGAATTATATGGAATGGAATGGATTGGAGTGGAGTGGAAGGGAGTGGAGTGGAGTTGAAAGTAGAGGAATCGAAAGAAGTGGAAAGGAGTGGAGTAGAGTGGATTAGAGTGGATTGGAATGGAATGGAGTGGAGTGGAATGGTGTGGAAACGAATGGAAGGGAGGGGAGTGGAATGGAACGAAATGGAATGGAATGTAGTGGAATGGAGAGGAGTGGAGTGGACTGGAGTGGAATGTAATCGAATGGAGTGTACTGGAGTGGAATGTATTTGAGAGGCGGGTAATGGAGAGGAATTGAGTGGAGTGGAGTGGAGTGAAATACATCGGAATGGCACGGAATTGAATGGAATGGAGGGGAGTGGAATGCAGTGGAGTGGAGTCGATTGGAGTGGTGAGGAATAGAACGGAGTGGCATGGAATGGAGCACAGTGGAATGCAATGGAGTGGAGTGGATTGGAAAGGGGTTGAGTGGAGTGACGATGGGTGAAGTGGAATGTAATGGAGTGGAGTGCAGAGGAGTCTCATGGAATGGAATGGAATGGAACGCAATGGAAGCTGAGATTGTACCACTGCGCTCCAGGATGGGTGACACAGTGTGATACTCTCAAAAGAAAGGAATGGAATGGAATGCAGTGGAATGGAATGGAACGCAATGGGGTGCATTGGAGTGGAGTGGAGTGAAGTGAAGTGGATTGGAGTGGAATGGAGAGGAATGGAACGGAATGGAATGGAATGAAGTAGACTGGAGTGGGGTGGAGTTGAGTGCAATGGAATGGAGCGAAATGGAATCAGATGCAGAGAAATGGAGTAGAGAGGAGTGCAGTAGAGTGGAAAGGAGTGCAATGGAGTGGAATGGAATCGGAAGTAACGGAAAGTAGTGGAGTGGATGGAACGGAAAGGAAAGGAGTGGAGCGGAGTGGAATGGAACGGAGCGGGAGGTGGGTTGGGGCCACTGCACTCCAGGCTGGCTGGCTGACTGAGGTATTCTCGCAATAAAGGAATGGAATGGAATGCCGTAGAATGGAATGGAACGGAGTGGAGTGGAGTGGAATGGAGTGAGTTGGAGCAGAGTGGAATGAAGAATGCAATGGGATGGAAGGGAATTGAATGAAATGCAGTGGAGTGCAGTGGAGTGCATTGCAGTGGAATGGAGCAGAATGGAATGGAAAGGAGTGGAATGGACAGGAGTGGAGTGCACTGGAGAGGAGAGGATAGGAATGCAGTGGAATGGAATTGGATGTAATGGAACGTAGAGGAGTGGAGTGGAATGGAGTGGGCCAGAGTGGAATGGAATGGAATGCAATGGAAAGGAATGGAGTGGAATAGAATGGAATGGAATGGAATGGAATGGAGTGGGATGACTTGTAGTGGGGTGGAGTGAAATGGAGTATAAAGGAATGGAGTGGAGTGGAGTGGAATGTGATAGAATGGAGAGGAGGGGAATGGAGCAGAATGGAATGGAGTGCAGCGGAATGGAGTGGAGTGGAATGGAATCAAATGGAGTGGAATGGAACAGAGTGGAATGGAATGGAGTGCAATAGACTAGAATTGAGTGTAGTGTAGTGGAATTTAGTGGAATGGACTGGAATGGAGTGGAATGGAATGGAATTGAGGGGAATGGAATGGAATGGAAAGGAATGGAAAGCAATGGAAAGGAATAGAATTGAATGCCACGGAATTAAAAGAATGCAATGGAATGCAATGGAATAGAATGCAATGGAATGTATAGTTGACATGTAATATGAGCTGAGATTGTGACACTGCACTCCAGCCAGGGTGACATGGTGATATCCTGTCGTAAGAAGTGAATGGAATGCAATGGAGTGAAATGGAATGGAATGAAATGGAATGGAGCGGAGTGGAAGGGAATGGAGTGGAATGAAATAGAATGCAGTGGACTGTAATGGCATGGAGTGGAAAGAAGTAGAGTGGAATGGAGTGGAATGGAATGGACTGGCATAGAATGGAGTGGAATTGAATGCAATGGAGTGGATTGGAAAGGAATGCAAAGGAGTAGAGTGGAGTAGAGTGGTGTGGAGTGGAGTGGAATGGAGCTGAATGTACTTCAATGGAGTACAATGGAATGGAACGGAGTGGAATGGAATGGAATGATATGAGGTGGATTGGAGTGGAATGCAGTGGAGTGCAATGGAATGGAATAGAATGGAATGGAGTAGAGTGTAATGGAATGCAGTGGCGATAAGTGGAGTGGAATGGAATGCATTGGAGTAGAGTGGAGTGGAATGGAATGGAATGGAGTGGAGTGGAGGGGAGTGGAGTGGAATGGAATTGAGTGAAGTGGAGTGCAGTTGAATGGAATATCGTGGTGTGGAGTGGAGTGGAAGTGAATGGAGTGAATAGGAGTGGAATGGAGTGGAAGGTAACGGAGTGGAATGGAGTCGAATGGAGTGGAATGGAGTAGAGTGGATTAGAGTGGAATGGTGTCGAACGGACTGGAATGGAATGGAATGGAGTGGAATGGAATTGAATCAAATGGAATGGAGTGGAGTGGAATGGAGTGGAGTGGAGTGGAGTGGAATGAAATGAAATGGAAGGGAGTGGAGAGAAACGCAGTTGATTGGAGTGGAGTGGAGTGGAAAGGAATGGAAAGGAGTGGGATGGAGACGTATGGATTGGAGTGGAATGGAGTGGAATGGAATGAAGTGGAAAGGAGTGGAACGGAGTGAAATTGAATTTAGTGGACTGGAGTGGAATGGAGTTAAATGGAATGGAATGGAATGGAGTGGAATGGAATGGAATGGAGTGGAGTGGAATGGAATGGAATGGCATGGAATGGAATAGAATGGGATGGAGTGGAGTGGAGAGGAGTGGAATGGATTGGAGTGAAGTGGAGTGGAATGGAATTGAGTGGAGCGGAGAGGAAAGGAATGGAATGGAGTGGAGTGGAATGGCATGGAATGGAGTGGAATGGAATGGATAGTAGTGGAGTGGAGTGGAGTGGATTGGAGTGTAGTGGAAGGGAATGGAGTGCAGTGTAATGGACTGGAATGGAGCAGAGCAGAATGGAGTGGACTGGACTGGAGTGGAATGGAATGGGATGGCATGGAATGGGAGCTGAGATTTTACCAATGTGCTCTAGGCAGGGTGACTGGGTGTCATACTCTCAAAAGAAAGGAATGGAATGGAACGCAGTGGAATGGAATGGAACAGAGTGGACATTAGTGGAGTGGAATGTGGAGGAATGGAATGAAATGGAACGTAATGGCATGAAATGGAGTGGTGTGGGGTGGAATGGATTATAGTGGAATGGGGTGGAAAGGAATGGGATGGAGTGGAATGAAGTGGAGTGCAGTGGAGTGGAACGGAGTTGAATGGCATAGAATTGAGTGGACAGTAGTGGAATGTTTTGGAATGCAATGGAATCCATTGTAATAGAATGGAATACAACGGAAAGTTGACATGGAGTGTGAGCTGAGATTGTGCCACTGCACTCCAGACTGGGTGACACGTTATATCCTGTGGATAGAAAGGAATGGAATGCAATAGAGTGAAATGGAATGGAGTGGAATGGAATTGAATGGAATGGAGTGGAGTGGAGTGGAGTCGAATGGAGACGAATGGAATGGGACGGAGTGGAATGGAACGGAGTGGAGTGGAGTATCGTGGAGTGAAATAGAATGGAATGCACTGGGTTGGAATGGAATGCAATGGACTGCTGAAAGGAAATGTGAGCTGTTATTGTTCCACTGCACTCCAGCCTTTGTGACGGAATGAAATCCTGTGGAAAAAAAGGAATGGAATGGAATGGAATGGAATGGAATGGAATGGAATGGAATGGAATGGAGTGGAGTGGATTGGTGTGGAGAGGAGTGTAGTGGAGTGGAGTGAAATGGAGTGGAGTGTCGTGGAGGAGAGTGGAATGGAGTGGAATGGAATGGAGAGGAAAGGAACGGAGTGGAGTGGAATGGAACGGAGTGGAGTGGAATGGAATCCAATGGAATGAAATGGAATTGAATCGAATGGAATGAAGAAATATGTGCAGTGATTTGTCCACTGCGCTGGAGCCTGTGTGAGAGAGGGAGATCCTGTCGATAAAACAGTGTGGAATGGAAGGGATTGGAATGGAATGGAATGGAACGTATTGGAGTGGAGTGGAGTGGAATTGAGTGGAGTGGAGTGCACTGGAATGGAATGGAATGCAATGGAATGTAATGGAATGATGAAATGATATGTGAGCTGAGATTGTGCCACTGCACTCCACGCTGGGTGACAGAGTGAGATACTCTTGAAAGAAAGAAATGGAATGGAAAGAATTTTTAATTGGGTGGATTCGAGTGGACTGAAGTAGAGTGCAGTGGAATAGAGAGGAATGGAATGGAATGGAATCGGATGTAAAGGAATGGAATGATGTGGAGTGGAGTGGTGAGGAGTGTAGTGCTGTGGAATGGAGCAGAAAGTAACGGGATGGTGTGGAGTGGAGTGCAGTGCAGTGGAGTGGAGAGGAGTGCAATGGCGTGGAATGGAATCGGATGTAAAGGAACGTACTGGAGTGGAGCGGAGTGGAAAGGAGTGGAATGGAATGGAATTGAATGTAATGGAAAGCAAAGGAATGGAATGGGATGCAATGGAATTTAATGCAATAGAATGCAGTTCAATAGAGAGTTGACATGTAATGTGAGCTGAGATTGTGCCTAAGCTCTCCAGGCTGTTTGACACAGTGATATCGTGTCGAAAGAATGGAATGGAATGCAGTGGTGTGAAATGGAATGGAATGTAGTGGACAGGAGTAGAATGGAGTGGAGTGAAGAGGAACAGAGTGGAATGGAATGGGATGCAGTGGAATGGAATGCAGTGGAGTGGAGTGAAATAGAAAGAAATGGAATGGGATGGAATGGAATGCAATGGAATGGAGAAGAGAAATGTGAGCTGAGATTGTGTGACTACACTCCAGCCTTAGTGACCGAGAGAGATTCTGTGGAAGGAAAGAACTGATTTCAAAGGAGTGGAATGGAAGGGAATGTAGTACAGTGGAGTAGAGTGGAATGGAGTGAAACAGAATAGAATGGAGTGGAAGGCAATGGAATGGAATGGAATGGAGTGGAGTGGAATAGGGAGGAGTGCACTGCAATGGAGTGGAGTGGAGTGGAAGGGAGTGGAATGCAATGGAATGTAGTGGAGTGCAGTGGAGTGGAATGGAATGGAGTGGACAGGAGTGGAAGGAGTAGAGTGGACTGGAATGGAATAGAATGGAACAGAATGCAGTGGAGTGGAGGGGAGTGGAGGTGAGTGGAGTGGCGTGGAGTGGAATGGAATGGAATGGAGTGAAATGGAATCCAATGGATTGGAATGGAGTGGAGTGGAGTGGAGTGGAATGGAGAGGAGTCGAATGGAATGGAAGGGAATGCAACGGAACGCAGTGGTGTGGATTGGAATGCAGTGAAATGGAGTACTATGGAATCTAAAGGAGTGGAGTGGAGTCTAGTGGAGTGGAATGGAATGGAACAAAATGGAATGGAATGGCACGGAATGGAGTGGAGTGGAGTGGAGTGGGAAGGAAGGGAGATGAGTGGAATGGAGAGGAATGGAATGCAGTGGAGTGGATTGGATTGGAATGAACTGGAATGGAGAGGAATGGAATGAAGTGGAACGGAATGGACTGCAATGGAATTGAATGGAGTGAAGTGGAAAGTAGTGGAGTGGAGTGGAATGGAGTGGAAATGAATGGAATGGAGTGGAATGGAAGGGAATGGAGACAAGTGGATAGGAATTGACTGAAGCAGATTGGAGTGGAGTGGAGTGGAGTGGCATGGAATGGAATGAAGTGGATGGGAATGCAATGGAGTGGAATGAAATGGAATGAAATGGAATGGAGTGGAATGGAGAGGAATGGAGTGGAAGTGGAGTGGAATGGAGGGGAGTAAGAGGAAGAGAATGGAATGGAATCGAAAGGAGGGAAGTGCAATTGTGTGGAGTGGAGTGGAGATGAAAGGAGTGGAGTGATGTGGAGTCGAGAGGAAAGGAATGGAATGGAATGGAATGGAGTTAAGTGGAGTGGAATGGAGTGGAAGGTAATGGAGTGGAATGAAAAGGAGTGGATTGGAATGGAGTGGAATGGAATGGAGTGGAACGGAGTGGAGTAGAATGGAGTGGGTTGCAGAGGAGTGGAATGGAGTGGAATGGAAGGGAACGGAAAGGAATGTAGTGGAAAGGAATGGAATGGAGTGGATTGAAATTGAATGGAAAGGATTGGAGTGCAGTGGACTGGAGGGGAGTGGAATAAAATGGAGTATAGTGCAGTGGAATGGAGTGGACTGGAGTGGAGATGAGTGGAGTGGACTGGAATGGAATGGAGTGGAGTGGAATGGTGTGGAGTGGGGTGGAAAGGAATGGAACAGAATGGAATGGAGAGGAATGGAGTGGCATGTAGTGGAGTGGAGTGAAGTGGAAAGGAATGGCATGGAATGGAGTAGAGTGGAATGGAGGGGTATGGAATGGAATGGAATGGAATTGAGTGGAATGGAGTGGAATGGAGTGGAGTGGAGAGGAATGGAATGGAGTGGAAAGGTCTGAAAGGAGTGGAATGGAGTGGAGTGGAATGCAATGGAGTAGATTGGAATGAAGTGGAAAGGAATAGAATGGAGAGAAGTAGAGTAGAATGGAGTGGATTGGAATGGAGGGGAGCAGAGTGGAGTTAACAGCGGTGGATTGGAATACAGTGGATGGGGTAGAGTGGAAGGGAGTGGAATTATATGGAATGGAATGGATTGGATTGGAGTGGAAGGGAGTGGAGTGGAGTTGAAAGTAGAGGAATCGAAAGAAGTGGAAAGGAGTGGAGTAGAGTGGATTAGAGTGGATTGGAATGGAATGGAGTGGAGTGGAATGGTGTGGAAACGAATGGAAGGGAGGGGAGTGGAATGGAACGAAATGGAATGGAATGTAGTGGAATGGAGAGGAGTGGAGTGGACTGGAGTGGAATGTAATCGAATGGAGTGTACTGGAGTGGAATGTATTTGAGAGGCGGGTAATGGAGAGGAATTGAGTGGAGTGGAGTGGAGTGAAATACATCGGAATGGCACGGAATTGAATGGAATGGAGGGGAGTGGAATGCAGTGGAGTGGAGTCGATTGGAGTGGTGAGGAATAGAACGGAGTGGCATGGAATGGAGCACAGTGGAATGCAATGGAGTGGAGTGGATTGGAAAGGGGTGGAGTGGAGTGACGATGGGTGAAGTGGAATGTAATGGAGTGGAGTGCAGAGGAGTCTCATGGAATGGAATGGAATGGAACGCAATGGAAGCTGAGATTGTACCACTGCGCTCCAGGATGGGTGACACAGTGTGATACTCTCAAAAGAAAGGAATGGAATGGAATGCAGTGGAATGGAATGGAACGCAATGGGGTGCATTGGAGTGGAGTGGAGTGAAGTGAAGTGGATTGGAGTGGAATGGAGAGGAATGGAACGGAATGGAATGGAATGAAGTAGACTGGAGTGGGGTGGAGTTGAGTGCAATGGAATGGAGCGAAATGGAATCAGATGCAGAGAAATGGAGTAGAGAGGAGTGCAGTAGAGTGGAAAGGAGTGCAATGGAGTGGAATGGAATCGGAAGTAACGGAAAGTAGTGGAGTGGATGGAACGGAAAGGAAAGGAGTGGAGCGGAGTGGAATGGAACGGAGCGGGAGGTGGGTTGGGGCCACTGCACTCCAGGCTGGCTGGCTGACTGAGGTATTCTCGCAATAAAGGAATGGAATGGAATGCCGTAGAATGGAATGGAACGGAGTGGAGTGGAGTGGAATGGAGTGAGTTGGAGCAGAGTGGAATGAAGAATGCAATGGGATGGAAGGGAATTGAATGAAATGCAGTGGAGTGCAGTGGAGTGCATTGCAGTGGAATGGAGCAGAATGGAATGGAAAGGAGTGGAATGGACAGGAGTGGAGTGCACTGGAGAGGAGAGGATAGGAATGCAGTGGAATGGAATTGGATGTAATGGAACGTAGAGGAGTGGAGTGGAATGGAGTGGGCCAGAGTGGAATGGAATGGAATGCAATGGAAAGGAATGGAGTGGAATAGAATGGAATGGAATGGAATGGAATGGAGTGGGATGACTTGTAGTGGGGTGGAGTGAAATGGAGTATAAAGGAATGGAGTGGAGTGGAGTGGAATGTGATAGAATGGAGAGGAGGGGAATGGAGCAGAATGGAATGGAGTGCAGCGGAATGGAGTGGAGTGGAATGGAATCAAATGGAGTGGAATGGAACAGAGTGGAATGGAATGGAGTGCAATAGACTAGAATTGAGTGTAGTGTAGTGGAATTTAGTGGAATGGACTGGAATGGAGTGGAATGGAATGGAATTGAGGGGAATGGAATGGAATGGAAAGGAATGGAAAGCAATGGAAAGGAATAGAATTGAATGCCACGGAATTAAAAGAATGCAATGGAATGCAATGGAATAGAATGCAATGGAATGTATAGTTGACATGTAATATGAGCTGAGATTGTGACACTGCACTCCAGCCAGGGTGACATGGTGATATCCTGTCGTAAGAAGTGAATGGAATGCAATGGAGTGAAATGGAATGGAATGAAATGGAATGGAGCGGAGTGGAAGGGAATGGAGTGGAATGATATAGAATGCAGTGGACTGTAATGGCATGGAGTGGAAAGAAGTAGAGTGGAATGGAGTGGAATGGAATGGACTGGCATAGAATGGAGTGGAATTGAATGCAATGGAGTGGATTGGAAAGGAATGCAAAGGAGTAGAGTGGAGTAGAGTGGTGTGGAGTGGAGTGGAATGGAGCTGAATGTACTTCAATGGAGTACAATGGAATGGAACGGAGTGGAATGGAATGGAATGATATGAGGTGGATTGGAGTGGAATGCAGTGGAGTGCAATGGAATGGAGTAGAGTGTAATGGAATGCAGTGGCGATAAGTGGAGTGGAATGGAATGCATTGGAGTAGAGTGGAGTGGAATGGAATGGAATGGAGTGGAGTGGAGGGGAGTGGAGTGGAATGGAATTGAGTGAAGTGGAGTGCAGTTGAATGGAATATCGTGGTGTGGAGTGGAGTGGAAGTGAATGGAGTGAATAGGAGTGGAATGGAGTGGAAGGTAACGGAGTGGAATGGAGTCGAATGGAGTGGAATGGAGTAGAGTGGATTAGAGTGGAATGGTGTCGAACGGACTGGAATGGAATGGAATGGAGTGGAATGGAATTGAATCAAATGGAATGGAGTGGAGTGGAATGGAGTGGAGTGGAGTGGAGTGGAATGAAATGAAATGGAAGGGAGTGGAGAGAAACGCAGTTGATTGGAGTGGAGTGGAGTGGAAAGGAATGGAAAGGAGTGGGATGGAGACGTATGGATTGGAGTGGAATGGAGTGGAATGGAATGAAGTGGAAAGGAGTGGAACGGAGTGAAATTGAATTTAGTGGACTGGAGTGGAATGGAGTTAAATGGAATGGAATGGAATGGAGTGGAATGGAATGGAATGGAGTGGAGTGGAATGGAATGGAATGGCATGGAATGGAATAGAATGGGATGGAGTGGAGTGGAGAGGAGTGGAATGGATTGGAGTGAAGTGGAGTGGAATGGAATTGAGTGGAGCGGAGAGGAAAGGAATGGAATGGAGTGGAGTGGAATGGCATGGAATGGAGTGGAATGGAATGGATAGTAGTGGAGTGGAGTGGAGTGGATTGGAGTGTAGTGGAAGGGAATGGAGTGCAGTGTAATGGACTGGAATGGAGCAGAGCAGAATGGAGTGGACTGGACTGGAGTGGAATGGAATGGGATGGCATGGAATGGGAGCTGAGATTTTACCAATGTGCTCTAGGCAGGGTGACTGGGTGTCATACTCTCAAAAGAAAGGAATGGAATGGAACGCAGTGGAATGGAATGGAACAGAGTGGACATTAGTGGAGTGGAATGTGGAGGAATGGAATGAAATGGAACGTAATGGCATGAAATGGAGTGGTGTGGGGTGGAATGGATTATAGTGGAATGGGGTGGAAAGGAATGGGATGGAGTGGAATGAAGTGGAGTGCAGTGGAGTGGAACGGAGTTGAATGGCATAGAATTGAGTGGACAGTAGTGGAATGTTTTGGAATGCAATGGAATCCATTGTAATAGAATGGAATACAACGGAAAGTTGACATGGAGTGTGAGCTGAGATTGTGCCACTGCACTCCAGACTGGGTGACACGTTATATCCTGTGGATAGAAAGGAATGGAATGCAATAGAGTGAAATGGAATGGAGTGGAATGGAATTGAATGGAATGGAGTGGAGTGGAGTGGAGTCGAATGGAGACGAATGGAATGGGACGGAGTGGAATGGAACGGAGTGGAGTGGAGTATCGTGGAGTGAAATAGAATGGAATGCACTGGGTTGGAATGGAATGCAATGGACTGCTGAAAGGAAATGTGAGCTGTTATTGTTCCACTGCACTCCAGCCTTTGTGACGGAATGAAATCCTGTGGAAAAAAAGGAATGGAATGGAATGGAATGGAATGGAATGGAATGGAATGGAATGGAATGGAGTGGAGTGGAGTGGTGTGGAGAGGAGTGTAGTGGAGTGGAGTGAAATGGAGTGGAGTGTCGTGGAGGAGAGTGGAATGGAGTGGAATGGAATGGAGAGGAAAGGAACGGAGTGGAGTGGAATGGAACGGAGTGGAGTGGAATGGAATCCAATGGAATGAAATGGAATTGAATCGAATGGAATGAAGAAATATGTGCAGTGATTTGGCCACTGCGCTGGAGCCTGTGTGAGAGAGGGAGATCCTGTCGATAAAACAGTGTGGAATGGAAGGGATTGGAATGGAATGGAATGGAACGTATTGGAGTGGAGTGGAGTGGAATTGAGTGGAGTGGAGTGCACTGGAATGGAATGGAATGCAATGGAATGTAATGGAATGATGAAATGATATGTGAGCTGAGATTGTGCCACTGCACTCCACGCTGGGTGACAGAGTGAGATACTCTTGAAAGAAAGAAATGGAATGGAAAGAATTTTTAATTGGGTGGATTCGAGTGGACTGAAGTAGAGTGCAGTGGAATAGAGAGGAATGGAATGGAATGGAATCGGATGTAAAGGAATGGAATGATGTGGAGTGGAGTGGTGAGGAGTGTAGTGCTGTGGAATGGAGCAGAAAGTAACGGGATGGTGTGGAGTGGAGTGCAGTGCAGTGGAGTGGAGAGGAGTGCAATGGCGTGGAATGGAATCGGATGTAAAGGAACGTACTGGAGTGGAGCGGAGTGGAAAGGAGTGGAATGGAATGGAATTGAATGTAATGGAAAGCAAAGGAATGGAATGGGATGCAATGGAATTTAATGCAATAGAATGCAGTTCAATAGAGAGTTGACATGTAATGTGAGCTGAGATTGTGCCTAAGCTCTCCAGGCTGTTTGACACAGTGATATCGTGTCGAAAGAATGGAATGGAATGCAGTGGTGTGAAATGGAATGGAATGTAGTGGACGGGAGTAGAATGGAGTGGAGTGAAGAGGAACAGAGTGGAATGGAATGGGATGCAGTGGAATGGAATGCAGTGGAGTGGAGTGAAATAGAAAGAAATGGAATGGGATGGAATGGAATGCAATGGAATGGAGAAGAGAAATGTGAGCTGAGATTGTGTGACTACACTCCAGCCTTAGTGACCGAGAGAGATTCTGTGGAAGGAAAGAACTGATTTCAAAGGAGTGGAATGGAAGGGAATGTAGTACAGTGGAGTAGAGTGGAATGGAGTGAAACAGAATAGAATGGAGTGGAAGGCAATGGAATGGAATGGAATGGAGTGGAGTGGAATAGAGAGGAGTGCACTGCAATGGAGTGGAGTGGAGTGGAAGGGAGTGGAATGCAATGGAATGTAGTGGAGTGCAGTGGAGTGGAATGGAATGGAGTGGACAGGAGTGGAAGGAGTAGAGTGGACTGGAATGGAATAGAATGGAACAGAATGCAGTGGAGTGGAGGGGAGTGGAGGTGAGTGGAGTGGCGTGGAGTGGAATGGAATGGAATGGAGTGAAATGGAATCCAATGGATTGGAATGGAGTGGAGTGGAGTGGAGTGGAATGGAGAGGAGTCGAATGGAATGGAAGGGAATGCAACGGAACGCAGTGGTGTGGATTGGAATGCAGTGAAATGGAGTACTATGGAATCTAAAGGAGTGGAGTGGAGTCTAGTGGAGTGGAATGGAATGGAACAAAATGGAATGGAATGGCACGGAATGGAGTGGAGTAGAGTGGAGTGGGAAGGAAGGGAGATGAGTGGAATGGAGAGGAATGGAATGCAGTGGAGTGGATTGGATTGGAATGAACTGGAATGGAGAGGAATGGAATGAAGTGGAACGGAATGCACTGCAATGGAATTGAATGGAGTGAAGTGGAAAGTAGTGGAGTGGAGTGGAATGGAGTGGAAATGAATGGAATGGAGTGGAATGGAAGGGAATGGAGACAAGTGGATAGGAATTGACTGAAGCAGATTGGAGTGGAGTGGAGTGGAGTGGCATGGAATGGAATGAAGTGGATGGGAATGCAATGGAGTGGAATGAAATGGAATAAAATGGAAATGAGTGGAATGGAGAGGAATGGAGTGGAAGTGGAGTGGAATGGAGGGGAGTAAGAGGAAGAGAATGGAATGGAATCGAAAGGAGGGAAGTGCAATTGTGTGGAGTGGAGTGGAGATGAAAGGAGTGGAGTGATGTGGAGTCGAGAGGAAAGGAATGGAATGGAATGGAATGGAGTTAAGTGGAGTGGAATGGAGTGGAAGGTAATGGAGTGGAATGAAAAGGAGTGGATTGGAATGGAGTGGAATGGAATGGAGTGGAACGGAGTGGAGTAGAATGGAGTGGGTTGCAGAGGAGTGGAATGGAGTGGAATGGAAGGGAACGGAAAGGAATGTAGTGGAAAGGAATGGAATGGAGTGGATTGAAATTGAATGGAAAGGATTGGAGTGCAGTGGACTGGAGGGGAGTGGAATAAAATGGAGTATAGTGCAGTGGAATGGAGTGGACTGGAGTGGAGATGAGTGGAGTGGACTGGAATGGAATGGAGTGGAGTGGAATGGTGTGGAGTGGGGTGGAAAGGAATGGAACAGAATGGAATGGAGAGGAATGGAGTGGCATGTAGTGGAGTGGAGTGAAGTGGAAAGGAATGGCATGGAATGGAGTAGAGTGGAATGGAGGGGTATGGAATGGAATGGAATGGAATTGAGTGGAATGGAGTGGAATGGAGTGGAGTGGAGAGGAATGGAATGGAGTGGAAAGGTCTGAAAGGAGTGGAATGGAGTGGAGTGGAATGCAATGGAGTAGATTGGAATGAAGTGGAAAGGAATAGAATGGAGAGAAGTAGAGTAGAATGGAGTGGATTGGAATGGAGGGGAGCAGAGTGGAGTTAACAGCGGTGGATTGGAATACAGTGGATGGGGTAGAGTGGAAGGGAGTGGAATTATATGGAATGGAATGGATTGGAGTGGAGTGGAAGGGAGTGGAGTGGAGTTGAAAGTAGAGGAATCGAAAGAAGTGGAAAGGAGTGGAGTAGAGTGGATTAGAGTGGATTGGAATGGAATGGAGTGGAGTGGAATGGTGTGGAAACGAATGGAAGGGAGGGGAGTGGAATGGAACGAAATGGAATGGAATGTAGTGGAATGGAGAGGAGTGGAGTGGACTGGAGTGGAATGTAATCGAATGGAGTGTACTGGAGTGGAATGTATTTGAGAGGCGGGTAATGGAGAGGAATTGAGTGGAGTGGAGTGGAGTGAAATACATCGGAATGGCACGGAATTGAATGGAATGGAGGGGAGTGGAATGCAGTGGAGTGGAGTCGATTGGAGTGGTGAGGAATAGAACGGAGTGGCATGGAATGGAGCACAGTGGAATGCAATGGAGTGGAGTGGATTGGAAAGGGGTGGAGTGGAGTGACGATGGGTGAAGTGGAATGTAATGGAGTGGAGTGCAGAGGAGTCTCATGGAATGGAATGGAATGGAACGCAATGGAAGCTGAGATTGTACCACTGCGCTCCAGGATGGGTGACACAGTGTGATACTCTCAAAAGAAAGGAATGGAATGGAATGCAGTGGAATGGAATGGAACGCAATGGGGTGCATTGGAGTGGAGTGGAGTGAAGTGAAGTGGATTGGAGTGGAATGGAGAGGAATGGAACGGAATGGAATGGAATGAAGTAGACTGGAGTGGGGTGGAGTTGAGTGCAATGGAATGGAGCGAAATGGAATCAGATGCAGAGAAATGGAGTAGAGAGGAGTGCAGTAGAGTGGAAAGGAGTGCAATGGAGTGGAATGGAATCGGAAGTAACGGAAAGTAGTGGAGTGGATGGAACGGAAAGGAAAGGAGTGGAGCGGAGTGGAATGGAACGGAGCGGGAGGTGGGTTGGGGCCACTGCACTCCAGGCTGGCTGGCTGACTGAGGTATTCTCGCAATAAAGGAATGGAATGGAATGCCGTAGAATGGAATGGAACGGAGTGGAGTGGAGTGGAATGGAGTGAGTTGGAGCAGAGTGGAATGAAGAATGCAATGGGATGGAAGGGAATTGAATGAAATGCAGTGGAGTGCAGTGGAGTGCATTGCAGTGGAATGGAGCAGAATGGAATGGAAAGGAGTGGAATGGACAGGAGTGGAGTGCACTGGAGAGGAGAGGATAGGAATGCAGTG
Source organism: Pongo abelii (assembly GCF_028885655.2). NCBI lineage: Eukaryota > Metazoa > Chordata > Mammalia > Primates > Hominidae > Pongo > Pongo abelii. The sequence goes on along the minus strand of NC_072009.2, from coordinate 22,090,659 downwards.
GAATGGAATTGGATGTAATGGAACGTAGAGGAGTGGAGTGGAATGGAGTGGGCCAGAGTGGAATGGAATGGAATGCAATGGAAAGGAATGGAGTGGAATAGAATGGAATGGAATGGAATGGAATGGAGTGGGATGACTTGTAGTGGGGTGGAGTGAAATGGAGTATAATGGAATGGAGTGGAGTGGAGTGGAATGTGATAGAATGGAGAGGAGGGGAATGGAGCAGAATGGAATGGAGTGCAGCGGAATGGAGTGGAGTGGAATGGAATCAAATGGAGTGGAATGGAACAGAGTGGAATGGAATGGAGTGCAATAGACTAGAATTGAGTGTAGTGTAGTGGAATTTAGTGGAATGGACTGGAATGGAGTGGAATGGAATGGAATTGAGGGGAATGGAATGGAATGGAAAGGAATGGAAAGCAATGGAAAGGAATAGAATTGAATGCCACGGAATTAAAAGAATGCAATGGAATGCAATGGAATAGAATGCAATGGAATGTATAGTTGACATGTAATATGAGCTGAGATTGTGACGCTGCACTCCAGCCAGGGTGACATGGTGATATCCTGTCGTAAGAAGTGAATGGAATGCAATGGAGTGAAATGGAATGGAATGAAATGGAATGGAGCGGAGTGGAAGGGAATGGAGTGGAATGAAATAGAATGCAGTGGACTGTAATGGCATGGAGTGGAAAGAAGTAGAGTGGAATGGAGTGGAATGGAATGGACTGGCATAGAATGGAGTGGAATTGAATGCAATGGAGTGGATTGGAAAGGAATGCAAAGGAGTAGAGTGGAGTAGAGTGGTGTGGAGTGGAGTGGAATGGAGCTGAATGTACTTCAATGGAGTACAATGGAATGGAACGGAGTGGAATGGAATGGAATGATATGAGGTGGATTGGAGTGGAATGCAGTGGAGTGCAATGGAATGGAATAGAATGGAATGGAGTAGAGTGTAATGGAATGCAGTGGCGATAAGTGGAGTGGAATGGAATGCATTGGAGTAGAGTGGAGTGGAATGGAATGGAATGGAGTGGAGTGGAGGGGAGTGGAGTGGAATGGAATTGAGTGAAGTGGAGTGCAGTTGAATGGAATATCGTGGTGTGGAGTGGAGTGGAAGTGAATGGAGTGAATAGGAGTGGAATGGAGTGGAAGGTAACGGAGTGGAATGGAGTCGAATGGAGTGGAATGGAGTAGAGTGGATTAGAGTGGAATGGTGTCGAACGGACTGGAATGGAATGGAATGGAGTGGAATGGAATTGAATCAAATGGAATGGAGTGGAGTGGAATGGAGTGGAGTGGAGTGGAGTGGAATGAAATGAAATGGAAGGGAGTGGAGAGAAACGCAGTTGATTGGAGTGGAGTGGAGTGGAAAGGAATGGAAAGGAGTGGGATGGAGACGTATGGATTGGAGTGGAATGGAATGAAGTGGAAAGGAGTGGAACGGAGTGAAATTGAATTTAGTGGACTGGAGTGGAATGGAGTTAAATGGAATGGAATGGAATGGAGTGGAATGGAATGGAATGGAGTGGAGTGGAATGGAATGGAATGGCATGGAATGGAATAGAATGGGATGGAGTGGAGTGGAGAGGAGTGGAATGGATTGGAGTGAAGTGGAGTGGAATGGAATTGAGTGGAGCGGAGAGGAAAGGAATGGAATGGAGTGGAGTGGAATGGCATGGAATGGAGTGGAATGGAATGGATAGTAGTGGAGTGGAGTGGAGTGGATTGGAGTGTAGTGGAAGGGAATGGAGTGCAGTGTAATGGACTGGAATGGAGCAGAGCAGAATGGAGTGGACTGGACTGGAGTGGAATGGAATGGGATGGCATGGAATGGGAGCTGAGATTTTACCAATGTGCTCTAGGCAGGGTGACTGGGTGTCATACTCTCAAAAGAAAGGAATGGAATGGAACGCAGTGGAATGGAATGGAACAGAGTGGACATTAGTGGAGTGGAATGTGGAGGAATGGAATGAAATGGAACGTAATGGCATGAAATGGAGTGGTGTGGGGTGGAATGGATTATAGTGGAATGGGGTGGAAAGGAATGGGATGGAGTGGAATGAAGTGGAGTGCAGTGGAGTGGAACGGAGTTGAATGGCATAGAATTGAGTGGACAGTAGTGGAATGTTTTGGAATGCAATGGAATCCATTGTAATAGAATGGAATACAACGGAAAGTTGACATGGAGTGTGAGCTGAGATTGTGCCACTGCACTCCAGACTGGGTGACACGTTATATCCTGTGGATAGAAAGGAATGGAATGCAATAGAGTGAAATGGAATGGAGTGGAATGGAATTGAATGGAATGGAGTGGAGTGGAGTGGAGTCGAATGGAGACGAATGGAATGGGACGGAGTGGAATGGAACGGAGTGGAGTGGAGTATCGTGGAGTGAAATAGAATGGAATGCACTGGGTTGGAATGGAATGCAATGGACTGCTGAAAGGAAATGTGAGCTGTTATTGTTCCACTGCACTCCAGCCTTTGTGACGGAATGAAATCCTGTGGAAAAAAAGGAATGGAATGGAATGGAATGGAATGGAATGGAATGGAGTGGAGTGGAGTGGCGTGGAGAGGAGTGTAGTGGAGTGGAGTGAAATGGAGTGGAGTGTCGTGGAGGAGAGTGGAATGGAGTGGAATGGAATGGAGAGGAAAGGAACGGAGTGGAGTGGAATGGAACGGAGTGGAGTGGAATGGAATCCAATGGAATGAAATGGAATTGAATCGAATGGAATGAAGAAATATGTGCAGTGATTTGGCCACTGCGCTGGAGCCTGTGTGAGAGAGGGAGATCCTGTCGATAAAACAGTGTGGAATGGAAGGGATTGGAATGGAATGGAATGGAACGTATTGGAGTGGAGTGGAGTGGAATTGAGTGGAGTGGAGTGCACTGGAATGGAATGGAATGCAATGGAATGTAATGGAATGATGAAATGATATGTGAGCTGAGATTGTGCCACTGCACTCCACGCTGGGTGACAGAGTGAGATACTCTTGAAAGAAAGAAATGGAATGGAAAGAATTTTTAATTGGGTGGATTCGAGTGGACTGAAGTAGAGTGCAGTGGAATAGAGAGGAATGGAATGGAATGGAATCGGATGTAAAGGAATGGAATGATGTGGAGTGGAGTGGTGAGGAGTGTAGTGCTGTGGAATGGAGCAGAAAGTAACGGGATGGTGTGGAGTGGAGTGCAGTGCAGTGGAGTGGAGAGGAGTGCAATGGCGTGGAATGGAATCGGATGTAAAGGAACGTACTGGAGTGGAGCGGAGTGGAAAGGAGTGGAATGGAATGGAATTGAATGTAATGGAAAGCAAAGGAATGGAATGGGATGCAATGGAATTTAATGCAATAGAATGCAGTTCAATAGAGAGTTGACATGTAATGTGAGCTGAGATTGTGCCTAAGCTCTCCAGGCTGTTTGACACAGTGATATCGTGTCGAAAGAATGGAATGGAATGCAGTGGTGTGAAATGGAATGGAATGTAGTGGACGGGAGTAGAATGGAGTGGAGTGAAGAGGAACAGAGTGGAATGGAATGGGATGCAGTGGAATGGAATGCAGTGGAGTGGAGTGGAATAGAAAGAAATGGAATGGGATGGAATGGAATGCAATGGAATGGAGAAGAGAAATGTGAGCTGAGATTGTGTGACTACACTCCAGCCTTAGTGACCGAGAGAGATTCTGTGGAAGGAAAGAACTGATTTCAAAGGAGTGGAATGGAAGGGAATGTAGTACAGTGGAGTAGAGTGGAATGGAGTGAAACAGAATAGAATGGAGTGGAAGGCAATGGAATGGAATGGAATGGAGTGGAGTGGAATAGAGAGGAGTGCACTGCAATGGAGTGGAGTGGAGTGGAAGGGAGTGGAATGCAATGGAATGTAGTGGAGTGCAGTGGAGTGGAATGGAATTGAGTGGACAGGAGTGGAAGGAGTAGAGTGGACTGGAATGGAATAGAATGGAACAGAATGCAGTGGAGTGGAGGGGAATGGAGGTGAGTGGAGTGGCATGGAGTGGAATGGAATGGAATGGAGTGAAATGGAATCCAATGGATTGGAATGGAGTGGAGTGGAGTGGAGTGGAATGGAGAGGAGTCGAATGGATTGGAAGGGAATGCAACGGAACGCAGTGGTGTGGATTGGAATGCAGTGAAATGGAGTACTATGGAATCTAAAGGAGTGGAGTGGAGTCTAGTGGAGTGGAATGGAATGGAACAAAATGGAATGGAATGGCACGGAATGGAGTGGAGTAGAGTGGAGTGGGAAGGAAGGGAGATGAGTGGAATGTAGAGGAATGGAATGCAGTGGAGTGGATTGGATTGGAATGAACTGGAATGGAGAGGAATGGAATGAAGTGGAACGGAATGGACTGCAATGGAATTGAATGGAGTGAAGTGGAAAGTAGTGGAGTGGAGTGGAATGGAGTGGAAATGAATGGAATGGAGTGGAATGGAAGGGAATGGAGACAAGTGGATAGGAATTGACTGAAGCAGATTGGAGTGGAGTGGAGTGGAGTGGCATGGAATGGAATGAAGTGGATGGGAATGCAATGGAGTGGAATGAAATGGAATAAAATGGAATGGAGTGGAATGGAGAGGAATGGAGTGGAGTGGAGTGGAATGGAGGGGAGTAAGAGGAAGAGAATGGAATGGAATCGAAAGGAGGGAAGTGCAATTGTGTGGAGTGGAGTGGAGATGAAAGGAGTGGAGTGATGTGGAGTCGAGAGGAAAGGAATGGAATGGAATGGAATGGAGTTAAGTGGAGTGGAATGGAGTGGAAGGTAATGGAGTGGAATGAAAAGGAGTGGATTGGAATGGAGTGGAATGGAATGGAGTGGAACGGAGTGGAGTAGAATGGAGTGGGTTGCAGAGGAGTGGAATGGAGTGGAATGGAAGGGAACGGAAAGGAATGTAGTGGAAAGGAATGGAATGGAGTGGATTGAAATTGAATGGAAAGGATTGGAGTGCAGTGGACTGGAGGGGAGTGGAATAAAATGGAGTATAGTGCAGTGGAATGGAGTGGACTGGAGTGGAGATGAGTGGAGTGGACTGGAATGGAATGGAGTGGAGTGGAATGGTGTGGAGTGGGGTGGAAAGGAATGGAACAGAATGGAATGGAGAGGAATGGAGTGGCATGTAGTGGAGTGGAGTGAAGTGGAAAGGAATGGCATGGAATGGAGTAGAGTGGAATGGAGGGGTATGGAATGGAATGGAATGGAATTGAGTGGAATGGAGTGGAATGGAGTGGAGTGGAGAGGAATGGAATGGAGTGGAAAGGTCTGAAAGGAGTGGAATGGAGTGGAGTGGAATGCAATGGAGTAGATTGGAATGAAGTGGAAAGGAATAGAATGGAGAGAAGTAGAGTAGAATGGAGTGGATTGGAATGGAGGGGAGCAGAGTGGAGTTAACAGCGGTGGATTGGAATACAGTGGATGGGGTAGAGTGGAAGGGAGTGGAATTATATGGAATGGAATGGATTGGAGTGGAGTGGAAGGGAGTGGAGTGGAGTTGAAAGTAGAGGAATCGAAAGAAGTGGAAAGGAGTGGAGTAGAGTGGATTAGAGTGGATTGGAATGGAATGGAGTGGAGTGGAATGGTGTGGAAACGAATGGAAGGGAGGGGAGTGGAATGGAACGAAATGGAATGGAATGTAGTGGAATGGAGAGGAGTGGAGTGGACTGGAGTGGAATGTAATCGAATGGAGTGTACTGGAGTGGAATGTATTTGAGAGGCGGGTAATGGAGAGGAATTGAGTGGAGTGGAGTGGAGTGAAATACATCGGAATGGCACGGAATTGAATGGAATGGAGGGGAGTGGAATGCAGTGGAGTGGAGTCGATTGGAGTGGTGAGGAATAGAACGGAGTGGCATGGAATGGAGCACAGTGGAATGCAATGGAGTGGAGTGGATTGGAAAGGGGTGGAGTGGAGTGACGATGGGTGAAGTGGAATGTAATGGAGTGGAGTGCAGAGGAGTCTCATGGAATGGAATGGAATGGAACGCAATGGAAGCTGAGATTGTACCACTGCGCTCCAGGATGGGTGACACAGTGTGATACTCTCAAAAGAAAGGAATGGAATGGAATGCAGTGGAATGGAATGGAACGCAATGGGGTGCATTGGAGTGGAGTGGAGTGAAGTGAAGTGGATTGGAGTGGAATGGAGAGGAATGGAACGGAATGGAATGGAATGAAGTAGACTGGAGTGGGGTGGAGTTGAGTGCAATGGAATGGAGCGAAATGGAATCAGATGCAGAGAAATGGAGTAGAGAGGAGTGCAGTAGAGTGGAAAGGAGTGCAATGGAGTGGAATGGAATCGGAAGTAACGGAAAGTAGTGGAGTGGATGGAACGGAAAGGAAAGGAGTGGAGCGGAGTGGAATGGAACGGAGCGGGAGGTGGGTTGGGGCCACTGCACTCCAGGCTGGCTGGCTGACTGAGGTATTCTCGCAATAAAGGAATGGAATGGAATGCCGTAGAATGGAATGGAACGGAGTGGAGTGGAGTGGAATGGAGTGAGTTGGAGCAGAGTGGAATGAAGAATGCAATGGGATGGAAGGGAATTGAATGAAATGCAGTGGAGTGCAGTGGAGTGCATTGCAGTGGAATGGAGCAGAATGGAATGGAAAGGAGTGGAATGGACAGGAGTGGAGTGCACTGGAGAGGAGAGGATAGGAATGCAGTGGAATGGAATTGGATGTAATGGAACGTAGAGGAGTGGAGTGGAATGGAGTGGGCCAGAGTGGAATGGAATGGAATGCAATGGAAAGGAATGGAGTGGAATAGAATGGAATGGAATGGAATGGAATGGAGTGGGATGACTTGTAGTGGGGTGGAGTGAAATGGAGTATAATGGAATGGAGTGGAGTGGAGTGGAATGTGATAGAATGGAGAGGAGGGGAATGGAGCAGAATGGAATGGAGTGCAGCGGAATGGAGTGGAGTGGAATGGAATCAAATGGAGTGGAATGGAACAGAGTGGAATGGAATGGAGTGCAATAGACTAGAATTGAGTGTAGTGTAGTGGAATTTAGTGGAATGGACTGGAATGGAGTGGAATGGAATGGAATTGAGGGGAATGGAATGGAATGGAAAGGAATGGAAAGCAATGGAAAGGAATAGAATTGAATGCCACGGAATTAAAAGAATGCAATGGAATGCAATGGAATAGAATGCAATGGAATGTATAGTTGACATGTAATATGAGCTGAGATTGTGACGCTGCACTCCAGCCAGGGTGACATGGTGATATCCTGTCATAAGAAGTGAATGGAATGCAATGGAGTGAAATGGAATGGAATGAAATGGAATGGAGCGGAGTGGAAGGGAATGGAGTGGAATGAAATAGAATGCAGTGGACTGTAATGGCATGGAGTGGAAAGAAGTAGAGTGGAATGGAGTGGAATGGAATGGACTGGCATAGAATGGAGTGGAATTGAATGCAATGGAGTGGATTGGAAAGGAATGCAAAGGAGTAGAGTGGAGTAGAGTGGTGTGGAGTGGAGTGGAATGGAGCTGAATGTACTTCAATGGAGTACAATGGAATGGAACGGAGTGGAATGGAATGGAATGATATGAGGTGGATTGGAGTGGAATGTAGTGGAGTGGAATGGAATGGAATAGAATGGAATGGAGTAGAGTGTAATGGAATGCAGTGGCGATAAGTGGAGTGGAATGGAATGCATTGGATTAGAGTGGAGTGGAATGGAATGGAATGGAGTTGAGTGGAGGGGAGTGGAGTGGAATGGAATTGAGTGAAGTGGAGTGCAGTTGAATGGAATATCGTGGTGTGGAGTGGAGTGGAAGTGAATGGAGTGAATAGGAGTGGAATGGAGTGGAAGGTAACGGAGTGGAATGGAGTCGAATGGAGTGGAATGGAGTAGAGTGGATTAGAGTGGAATGGTGTCGAACGGACTGGAATGGAATGGAATGGAGTGGAATGGAATTGAATCAAATGGAATGGAGTGGAGTGGAATGGAGTGGAGTGGAGTGGAATGAAATGAAATGGAAGGGAGTGGAGAGAAACGCAGTTGATTGGAGTGGAGTGGAGTGGAAAGGAATGGAAAGGAGTGGGATGGAGACGTATGGATTGGAGTGGAATGGAGTGGAATGGAATGAAGTGGAAAGGAGTGGAACGGAGTGAAATTGAATTTAGTGGACTGGAGTGGAATGGAGTTAAATGGAATGGAATGGAATGGAGTGGAATGGAATGGAATGGAGTGGAGTGGAATGGAATAGAATGGCATGGAATGGAATAGAATGGGATGGAGTGGAGTGGAGAGGAGTGGAATGGATTGGAGTGAAGTGGAGTGGAATGGAATTGAGTGGAGCGGAGAGGAAAGGAATGGAATGGAGTGGAGTGGAATGGCATGGAATGGAGTGGAATGGAATGGATAGTAGTGGAGTGGAGTGGAGTGGATTGGAGTGTAGTGGAAGGGAATGGAGTGCAGTGTAATGGACTGGAATGGAGCAGAGCAGAATGGAGTGGACTGGACTGGAGTGGAATGGAATGGGATGGCATGGAATGGGAGCTGAGATTTTACCAATGTGCTCTAGGCAGGGTGACTGGGTGTCATACTCTCAAAAGAAAGGAATGGAATGGAACGCAGTGGAATGGAATGGAACAGAGTGGACATTAGTGGAGTGGAATGTGGAGGAATGGAATGAAATGGAACGTAATGGCATGAAATGGAGTGGTGTGGGGTGGAATGGATTATAGTGGAATGGGGTGGAAAGGAATGGGATGGAGTGGAATGAAGTGGAGTGCAGTGGAGTGGAACGGAGTTGAATGGCATAGAATTGAGTGGACAGTAGTGCAATGTTTTGGAATGCAATGGAATCCATTGTAATAGAAAGGAATACAACGGAAAGTTGACATGGAGTGTGAGCTGAGATTGTGCCACTCCACTCCAGACTGGGTGACATGTTATATCCTGTGGATAGAAAGGAATGGAATGCAATAGAGTGAAATGGAATGGAGTGGAATGGAATGGAATGGAATGGAGTGGAGTGGAGTGGAGTCGAATGGAGACGAATGGAATGGGACGGAGTGGAATGGAACGGAGTGGAGTGGAGTATCGTCTAGTGAAATAGAATGGAATGCACTGGGTTGGAATGGAATGCAATGGACTGCTGAAAGGAAATATGAGCTGTTATTGTTCCACTGCACTCCAGCCTTTGTGACGGAATGAAATCCTGTGGAAAAAAAGGAATGGAATGGAATGGAATGGAATGGAATGGAATGGAGTGGAGTGCAGTGGAGTGGTGTGCAGAGGAGTGGAGTGGAGTGGAATGAAATGGAGTGGAGTGTCGTGGAGGAGAGTGGAATGGAGTGGAATGGAATGGAGAGGAAAGGAACGGAGTGGAGTGGAATGGAACGGAGTGGGGTGGAATGGAATCCAATGGAATGAAATGGAATTGAATCGAATGGAATGAGGAAATATGTGCAGTGATTTGGCCACTGCGCTGGAGCCTGTGTGAAAGAGGGAGATCCTGTCGATAAAACAGTGTGGAATGGAAGGGATTGGAATGGAATGGAATGGAACGTACTGGAGTGGAGTGGAGTGGAATTGAGTGGAGTGGAGTGCACTGGAATGGAATGGAATGCAATGGAATGTAATGGAATGATGAAATGATATGTGAGCTGAGATTGTGCCACTGCACTCCACGCTGGGTGACAGAGTGAGATACTCTTGAAAGAAAGAAATGGAATGGAAAGAATTTTTAATTGGGTGGATTCGAGTGGACTGAAGTAGAGTGCAGTGGAATAGAGAGGAATGGAATGGAATGGAATCGGATGTAAAGGAATGGAATGATGTGGAGTGGAGTGGTGAGGAGTGTAGTGCTGTGGAATGGAGCAGAAAGTAACGGGATGGTGTGGAGTGGAGTGCAGTGCAGTGGAGTGGAGAGGAGTGCAACGGCGTGGAATGGAATCGGATGTAAAGGAACGTACTGGAGTGGAGCGGAGTGGAAAGGAGTGGAATGGAATGGAATTGAATGTAATGGAAAGCAAAGGAATGGAATGGGATGCAATGGAATTTAATGCAATAGAATGCAGTTCAATAGAGAGTTGACATGTAATGTGAGCTGAGATTGTGCCTAAGCTCTCCAGGCTGTTTGACACAGTGATATCGTGTCGAAAGAATGGAATGGAATGCAGTGGTGTGAAATGGAATGGAATGTAGTGGACAGGAGTAGAATGGAGTGGAGTGAAGAGGAACAGAGTGGAATGGAATGGGATGCAGTGGAATGGAATGCAGTGGAGTGGAGTGAAATAGAAAGAAATGGAATGGGATGGAATGGAATGCAATGGAATGGAGAAGAGAAATGTGAGCTGAGATTGTGTGACTACACTCCAGCCTTAGTGACCGAGAGAGATTCTGTGGAAAGAAAGAACTGATTTCAAAGGAGTGGAATGGAAGGGAATGTAGTACAGTGGAGTAGAGTGGAATGGAGTGAAACAGAATAGAATGGAGTGGAAGGCAATGGAATGGAATGGAATGGAGTGGAGTGGAATAGAGAGGAGTGCACTGCAATGGAGTGGAGTGGAGTGGAAGGGAGTGGAATGCAATGGAATGTAGTGGAGTGCAGTGGAGTGGAATGGAATGGAGTGGACAGGAGTGGAAGGAGTAGAGTGGACTGGAATGGAATAGAATGGAACAGAATGCAGTGGAGTGGAGGGGAGTGGAGGTGAGTGGAGTGGCATGGAGTGGAATGGAATGGAATGGAGTGAAATGGAATCCAATGGATTGGAATGGAGTGGAGTGGAGTGGAGTGGAATGGAGAGGAGTCGAATGGAATGGAAGGGAATGCAACGGAACGCAGTGGTGTGGATTGGAATGCAGTGAAATGGAGTACTATGGAATCTAAAGGAGTGGAGTGGAGTCTAGTGGAGTGGAATGGAATGGAACAAAATGGAATGGAATGGCACGGAATGGAGTGGAGTAGAGTGGAGTGGGAAGGAAGGGAGATGAGTGGAATGGAGAGGAATGGAATGCAGTGGAGTGGATTGGATTGGAATGAACTGGAATGGAGAGGAATGGAATGAAGTGGAACGGAATGGACTGCAATGGAATTGAATGGAGTGAAGTGGAAAGTAGTGGAGTGGAGTGGAATGGAGTAGAAATGAATGGAATGGAGTGGAATGGAAGGGAATGGAGACAAGTGGATAGGAATTGACTGAAGCAGATTGGAGTGGAGTGGAGTGGAGTGGCATGGAATGGAATGAAGTGGATGGGAATGCAATGGAGTGGAATGAAATGGAATAAAATGGAATGGAGTGGAATGGAGAGGAATGGAGTGGAGTGGAGTGGAATGGATGGGAGTAAGAGGAAGAGAATGGAATGGAATCGAAAGGAGGGAAGTGCAATTGTGTGGAGTGGAGTGGAGATGAAAGGAGTGGAGTGATGTGGAGTCGAGAGGAAAGGAATGGAATGGAATGGAATGGAGTTAAGTGGAGTGGAATGGAGTGGAACGTAATGGAGTGGAATGAAAAGGAGTGGATTGGAATGGAGTGGAATGGAATGGAGTGGAACGGAGTGGAGTAGAATGGAGTGGGTTGCAGAGGAGTGGAATGGAGTGGAATGGAAGGGAACGGAAAGGAATGTAGTGGAAAGGAATGGAATGGAGTGGATTGAAATTGAATGGAAAGGATTGGAGTGCAGTGGACTGGAGGGGAGTGGAATAAAATGGAGTATAGTGCAGTGGAATGGAGTGGACTGGAGTGGAGATGAGTGGAGTGGACTGGAATGGAATGGAGTGGAGTGGAATGGTGTGGAGTGGGGTGGAAAGGAATGGAACAGAATGGAATGGAGAGGAATGGAGTGGCATGTAGTGGAGTGGAGTGAAGTGGAAAGGAATGGCATGGAATGGAGTAGAGTGGAATGGAGGGGTATGGAATGGAATGGAATGGAATTGAGTGGAATGGAGTGGAATGGAGTGGAGTGGAGAGGAATGGAATGGAGTGGAAAGGTCTGAAAGGAGTGGAATGGAGTGGAGTGGAATGCAATGGAGTAGATTGGAATGAAGTGGAAAGGAATAGAATGGAGAGAAGTAGAGTAGAATGGAGTGGATTGGAATGGAGGGGAGCAGAGTGGAGTTAACAGCGGTGGATTGGAATACAGTGGACGGGGTAGAGTGGAAGGGAGTGGAATTATATGGAATGGAATGGATTGGAGTGGAGTGGAAGGGAGTGGAGTGGAGTTGAAAGTAGAGGAATCGAAAGAAGTGGAAAGGAGTGGAGTAGAGTGGATTAGAGTGGATTGGAATGGAATGGAGTGGAGTGGAATGGTGTGGAAACGAATGGAAGGGAGGGGAGTGGAATGGAACGAAATGGAATGGAATGTAGTGGAATGGAGAGGAGTGGAGTGGACTGGAGTGGAATGTAATCGAATGGAGTGTACTGGAGTGGAATGTATTTGAGAGGCGGGTAATGGAGAGGAATTGAGTGGAGTGGAGTGGAGTGAAAAACATCGGAATGGCACGGAATTGAATGGAATGGAGGGGAGTGGAATGCAGTGGAGTGGAGTCGATTGGAGTGGTGAGGAGTAGAACGGAGTGGCATGGAATGGAGCACAGTGGAATGCAATGGAGTGGAGTGGATTGGAAAGGGGTGGAGTGGAGTGACGATGGGTGAAGTGGAATGTAATGGAGTGGAGTGCAGAGGAGTCTCATGGAATGGAATGGAATGGAACGCAATGGAAGCTGAGATTGTACCACTGCGCTCCAGGATGGGTGACACAGTGTGATACTCTCAAAAGAAAGGAATGGAATGGAATGCAGTGGAATGGAATGGAATGCAATGGGGTGCATCGGAGTGGAGTGGAGTGAAGTGAAGTGGATTGGAGTGGAATGGAGAGGACTGGAACGGAATGGAATGGAATGAAGTAGACTGGAGTGGGGTGGAGTTGAGTGCAATGGAATGGAGCGAAATGGAATCAGATGCAGAGAAATGGAGTAGAGAGGAGTGCAGTAGAGTGGAAAGGAGTGCAATGGAGTGGAATGGAATCGGAAGTAACGGAAAGTAGTGGAGTGGATGGAACGGAAAGGAAAGGAGTGGAGCGGAGTGGAATGGAACGGAGCGGGAGGTGGGTTGGGGCCACTGCACTCCAGGCTGGCTGGCTGACTGAGGTATTCTCGCAATAAAGGAATGGAATGGAATGCCGTTGAATGGAATGGAACGGAGTGGAGTGGAGTGGAATGGAGTGAGTTGGAGCAGAGTGGAATGAAGAATGCAATGGGATGGAAGGGAATTGAATGAAATGCAGTGGAGTGCAGTGGAGTGCATTGCAGTGGAATGGAGCAGAATGGAATGGAAAGGAGTGGAATGGACAGGAGTGGAGTGCACTGGAGAGAAGAGGATAGGAATGCAGTGGAATGGAATTGGATGTAATGGAACGTAGAGGAGTGGAGTGGAATGGAGTGGGCCAGAGTGGAATGGAATGGAATGCAATGGAAAGGAATGGAGTGGAATAGAATGGAATGGAATGGAATGGAATGGAGTGGGATGACTTGTAGTGGGGTGGAGTGAAATGGAGTATAATGGAATGGAGTGGAGTGGAGTGGAATGTGATAGAATGGAGAGGAGGGGAATGAAGCAGAATTGTATGGAGTGCAGCGGAATTGAGTGGAGTGGAATGGAATCAAATGGAGTGGAATGGAACAGAGTGGAATGGAATGGAGTGCAATAGACTAGAATTGAGTGTAGTGTAGTGGAATTTAGTGGAATGGACTGGAATGGAGTGGAATGGAATGGAATTGAGGGGAATGGAATGGAATGGAAAGGAATGGAAAGCAATGGAAAGGAATAGAATTGAATGCAACGGAATTAAAAGAATGCAATGGAATGCAATGGAATAGAATGCAATGGAATGTATAGTTGACATGTAATATGAGCTGAGATTGTGACACTGCACTCCAGCCAGGGTGACATGGTGATATCCTGTCGTAAGAAGTGAATGGAATGCAATGGAGTGAAATGGAATGGAATGAAATGGAATGGAGTGGAGTGGAAGGGAATGGAGTGGAATGAAATAGAATGCAGTGGACTGTAATGGCATGGAGTGGAAAGAAGTAGAGTGGAATGGAGTGGAATGGAATGGACTGGCATAGAATGGAGTGGAATTGAATGCAATGGAGTGGATTGGAAAGGAATGCAAAGGAGTAGAGTGGAGTAGAGTGGTGTGGAGTGGAGTGGAATGGAGCTGAATGTACTTCAATGGAGTACAATGGAATGGAACGGAGTGGAATGGAATGGAATGATATGAGGTGGATTGGAGTGGAATGTAGTGGAGTGGAATGGAATGGAATAGAATGGAATGGAGTAGAGTGTAATGGAATGCAGTGGCGATAAGTGGAGTGGAATGGAATGCATTGGAGTAGAGTGGAGTGGAATGGAATGGAATGGAGTTGAGTGGAGGGGAGTGGAGTGGAATGGAATTGAGTGAAGTGGAGTGCAGTTGAATGGAATATCGTGGTGTGGAGTGGAGTGGAAGTGAATGGAGTGAATAGGAGTGGAATGGAGTGGAAGGTAACGGAGTGGAATGGAGTCGAATGGAGTGGAATGGAGTAGAGTGGATTAGAGTGGAATGGTGTCGAACGGACTGGAATGGAATGGAATGGAGTGGAATGGAATTGAATCAAATGGAATGGAGTGGAGTGGAGTGGAGTGGAATGAAATGAAATGGAAGGGAGTGGAGAGAAACGCAGTTGATTGGAGTGGAGTGGAGTGGAAAGGAATGGAAAGGAGTGGGATGGAGACGTATGGATTGGAGTGGAATGGAGTGGAATGGAATGAAGTGGAAAGGAGTGGAACGGAGTGAAATTGAATTTAGTGGACTGGAGTGGAATGGAGTTAAATGGAATGGAATGGAATGGAGTGGAATGGAATGGAATGGAGTGGAGTGGAATGGAATAGAATGGCATGGAATGGAATAGAATGGGATGGAGTGGAGTGGAGAGGAGTGGAATGGATTGGAGTGAAGTGGAGTGGAATGGAATTGAGTGGAGCGGAGAGGAAAGGAATGGAATGGAGTGGAGTGGAATGGCATGGAATGGAGTGGAATGGAATGGATAGTAGTGGAGTGGAGTGGAGTGGATTGGAGTGTAGTGGAAGGGAATGGAGTGCAGTGTAATGGACTGGAATGGAGCAGAGCAGAATGGAGTGGACTGGACTGGAGTGGAATGGAATGGGATGGCATGGAATGGGAGCTGAGATTTTACCAATGTGCTCTAGGCAGGGTGACTGGGTGTCATACTCTCAAAAGAAAGGAATGGAATGGAACGCAGTGGAATGGAATGGAACAGAGTGGACATTAGTGGAGTGGAATGTGGAGGAACGGAATGAAATGGAACGTAATGGCATGAAATGGAGTGGTGTGGGGTGGAATGGATTATAGTGGAATGGGGTGGAAAGGAATGGGATGGAGTGGAATGAAGTGGAGTGCAGTGGAGTGGAACGGAGTTGAATGGCATAGAATTGAGTGGACAGTAGTGGAATGTTTTGGAATGCAATGGAATCCATTGTAATAGAATGGAATACAACGGAAAGTTGACATGGAGTGTGAGCTGAGATTGTGCCACTGCACTCCAGACTGGGTGACACGTTATATCCTGTGGATAGAAAGGAATGGAATGCAATAGAGTGAAATGGAATGGAGTGGAATGGAATTGAATGGAATGGAGTGGAGTGGAGTGGAGTCGAATGGAGACGAATGGAATGGGACGGAGTGGAATGGAACGGAGTGGAGTGGAGTATCGTGGAGTGAAATAGAATGGAATGCACTGGGTTGGAATGGAATGCAATGGACTGCTGAAAGGAAATGTGAGCTGTTATTGTTCCACTGCACTCCAGCCTTTGTGACGGAATGAAATCCTGTGGAAAAAAAGGAATGGAATGGAATGGAATGGAATGGAATGGAGTGGAGTGGAGTGGTGTGGAGAGGAGTGTAGTGGAGTGGAGTGAAATCGAGTGGAGTGTCGTGGAGGAGAGTGGAATGGAGTGGAATGGAATGGAGAGGAAAGGAACGGAGTGGAGTGGAATGGAACGGAGTGGAGTGGAATGGAGTCCAATGGAATGAAATGGAATTGAATCGAATGGAATGAAGAAATATGTGCAGTGATTTGGCCACTGCGCTGGAGCCTGTGTGAGAGAGGGAGATCCTGTCGATAAAACAGTGTGGAATGGAAGGGATTGGAATGGAATGGAATGGAACGTATTGGAGTGGAGTGGAGTGGAATTGAGTGGAGTGGAGTGCACTGGAATGGAATGGAATGCAATGGAATGTAATGGAATGATGAAATGATATGTGAGCTGAGATTGTGCCACTGCACTCCACGCTGGGTGACAGAGTGAGATACTCTTGAAAGAAAGAAATGGAATGGAAAGAATTTTTAATTGGGTGGATTCGAGTGGACTGAAGTAGAGTGCAGTGGAATAGAGAGGAATGGAATGGAATGGAATCGGATGTAAAGGAATGGAATGATGTGGAGTGGAGTGGTGAGGAGTGTAGTGCTGTGGAATGGAGCAGAAAGTAACGGGATGGTGTGGAGTGGAGTGCAGTGCAGTGGAGTGGAGAGGAGTGCAATGGCGTGGAATGGAATCGGATGTAGAGGAACGTACTGGAGTGGAGCGGAGTGGAAAGGAGTGGAATGGAATGGAATTGAATGTAATGGAAAGCAAAGGAATGGAATGGGATGCAATGGAATTTAATGCAATAGAATGCAGTTCAATAGAGAGTTGACATGTAATGTGAGCTGAGATTGTGCCTAAGCTCTCCAGGCTGTTTGACACAGTGATATCGTGTCGAAAGAATGGAATGGAATGCAGTGGTGTGAAATGGAATGGAATGTAGTGGACAGGAGTAGAATGGAGTGGAGTGAAGAGGAACAGAGTGGAATGGAATGGGATGCAGTGGAATGGAATGCAGTGGAGTGGAGTGAAATAGAAAGAAATGGAATGGGATGGAATGGAATGCAATGGAATGGAGAAGAGAAATGTGAGCTGAGATTGTGTGACTACACTCCAGCCTTAGTGACCGAGAGAGATTCTGTGGAAGGAAAGAACTGATTTCAAAGGAGTGGAATGGAAGGGAATGTAGTACAGTGGAGTAGAGTGGAATGGAGTGAAACAGAATAGAATGGAGTGGAAGGCAATGGAATGGAATGGAATGGAGTGGAGTGGAATAGAGAGGAGTGCACTGCAATGGAGTGGAGTGGAGTGGAAGGGAGTGGAATGCAATGGAATGTAGTGGAGTGCAGTGGAGTGGAATGGAATGGAGTGGACAGGAGTGGAAGGAGTAGAGTGGACTGGAATGGAATAGAATGGAACAGAATGCAGTGGAGTGGAGGGGAGTGGAGGTGAGTGGAGTGGCATGGAGTGGAATGGAATGGAATGGAGTGAAATGGAATCCAATGGATTGGAATGGAGTGGAGTGGAGTGGAGTGGAATGGAGAGGAGTCGAATGGAATGGAAGGGAATGCAACGGAACGCAGTGGTGTGGATTGGAATGCAGTGAAATGGAGTACTATGGAATCTAAAGGAGTGGAGTGGAGTCTAGTGGAGTGGAATGGAATGGAACAAAATGGAATGGAATGGCACGGAATGGAGTGGAGTAGAGTGGAGTGGGAAGGAAGGGAGATGAGTGGAATGGAGAGGAATGGAATGCAGTGGAGTGGATTGGATTGGAATGAACTGGAATGGAGAGGAATGGAATGAAGTGGAACGGAATGGACTGCAATGGAATTGAATGGAGTGAAGTGGAAAGTAGTGGAGTGGAGTGGAATGGAGTGGAAATGAATGGAATGGAGTGGAATGGAAGGGAATGGAGACAAGTGGATAGGAATTGACTGAAGCAGATTGGAGTGGAGTGGAGTGGAGTGGCATGGAATGGAATGAAGTGGATGGGAATGCAATGGAGTGGAATGAAATGGAATAAAATGGAATGGAGTGGAATGGAGAGGAATGGAGTGGAGTGGAGTGGAATGGAGGGGAGTAAGAGGAAGAGAATGGAATGGAATCGAAAGGAGGGAAGTGCAATTGTGTGGAGTGGAGTGGAGATGAAAGGAGTGGAGTGATGTGGAGTCGAGAGGAAAGGAATGGAATGGAATGGAATGGAGTTAAGTGGAGTGGAATGGAGTGGAAGGTAATGGAGTGGAATGAAAAGGAGTGGATTGGAATGGAGTGGAATGGAATGGAGTGGAACGGAGTGGAGTAGAATGGAGTGGGTTGCAGAGGAGTGGAATGGAGTGGAATGGAAGGGAACGGAAAGGAATGTAGTGGAAAGGAATGGAATGGAGTGGATTGAAATTGAATGGAAAGGATTGGAGTGCAGTGGACTGGAGGGGAGTGGAATAAAATGGAGTATAGTGCAGTGGAATGGAGTGGACTGGAGTGGAGATGAGTGGAGTGGACTGGAATGGAATGGAGTGGAGTGGAATGGTGTGGAGTGGGGTGGAAAGGAATGGAACAGAATGGAATGGAGAGGAATGGAGTGGCATGTAGTGGAGTGGAGTGAAGTGGAAAGGAATGGCATGGAATGGAGTAGAGTGGAATGGAGGGGTATGGAATGGAATGGAATGGAATTGAGTGGAATGGAGTGGAATGGAGTGGAGTGGAGAGGAATGGAATGGAGTGGAAAGGTCTGAAAGGAGTGGAATGGAGTGGAGTGGAATGCAATGGAGTAGATTGGAATGAAGTGGAAAGGAATAGAATGGAGAGAAGTAGAGTAGAATGGAGTGGATTGGAATGGAGGGGAGCAGAGTGGAGTTAACAGCGGTGGATTGGAATACAGTGGATGGGGTAGAGTGGAAGGGAGTGGAATTATATGGAATGGAATGGATTGGAGTGGAGTGGAAGGGAGTGGAGTGGAGTTGAAAGTAGAGGAATCGAAAGAAGTGGAAAGGAGTGGAGTAGAGTGGATTAGAGTGGATTGGAATGGAATGGAGTGGAGTGGAATGGTGTGGAAACGAATGGAAGGGAGGGGAGTGGAATGGAACGAAATGGAATGGAATGTAGTGGAATGGAGAGGAGTGGAGTGGACTGGAGTGGAATGTAATCGAATGGAGTGTACTGGAGTGGAATGTATTTGAGAGGCGGGTAATGGAGAGGAATTGAGTGGAGTGGAGTGGAGTGAAATACATCGGAATGGCACGGAATTGAATGGAATGGAGGGGAGTGGAATGCAGTGGAGTGGAGTCGATTGGAGTGGTGAGGAGTAGAACGGAGTGGCATGGAATGGAGCACAGTGGAATGCAATGGAGTGGAGTGGATTGGAAAGGGGTGGAGTGGAGTGACGATGGGTGAAGTGGAATGTAATGGAGTGGAGTGCAGAGGAGTCTCATGGAATGGAATGGAATGGAACGCAATGGAAGCTGAGATTGTACCACTGCGCTCCAGGATGGGTGACACAGTGTGATACTCTCAAAAGAAAGGAATGGAATGGAATGCAGTGGAATGGAACGGAATGCAATGGGGTGCATCGGAGTGGAGTGGAGTGAAGTGAAGTGGATTGGAGTGGAATGGAGAGGACTGGAACGGAATGGAATGGAATGAAGTAGACTGGAGTGCGGTGGAGTTGAGTGCAATGGAATGGAGCGAAATGGAATCAGATGCAGAGAAATGGAGTAGAGAGGAGTGCAGTAGAGTGGAAAGGAGTGCAATGGAGTGGAATGGAATCGGAAGAAACGGAAAGTAGTGGAGTGGATGGAACGGAAAGGAAAGGATTGGAGCGGAGTGGAATGGAACGGAGCGGGAGGTGGGTTGGGGCCACTGCACTCCAGGCTGGCTGGCTGACTGAGGTATTCTCGCAATAAAGGAATGGAATGGAATGCCGTTGAATGGAATGGAACGGAGTGGAGTGGAGTGGAATGGAGTGAGTTGGAGCAGAGTGGAATGAAGAATGCAATGGGATGGAAGGGAATTGAATGAAATGCAGTGGCGTGCAGTGGAGTGCATTGCGGTGGAATAGAGCAGAATGGAATGGAAAGGAGTGGAATGGACAGGAGTGGAGTGCACTGGAGAGGAGAGGATAGGAATGCAGTGGAATGGAATTGGATGTAATGGAACGTAGAGGAGTGGAGTGGAATGGAGTGGGCCAGAGTGGAATGGAATGGAATGCAATGGAAAGGAATGGAGTGGAATAGAATGGAATGGAATGGAATGGAATGGAGTGGGATGACTTGTAGTGGGGTGGAGTGAAATGGAGTATAATGGAATGGAGTGGAGTGGAGTGGAATGTGATAGAATGGAGAGGAGGGGAATGGAGCAGAATGGTATGGAGTGCAGCGGAATGGAGTGGAGTGGAATGGAATCAAATGGAGTGGAATGGAACAGAGTGGAATGGAATGGAGTGCAATAGACTAGAATTGAGTGTAGTGTAGTGGAATTTAGTGGAATGGACTGGAATGGAGTGGAATGGAATGGAATTGAGGGGAATGGAATGGAATGGAAAGGAATGGAAAGCAATGGAAAGGAATAGAATTGAATGCAACGGAATTAAAAGAATGCAATGGAATGCAATGGAATAGAATGCAATGGAATGTATAGTTGACATGTAATATGAGCTGAGATTGTGACACTGCACTCCAGCCAGGGTGACATGGTGATATCCGGTCTTAAGAAGTGAATGGAATGCAATGGAGTGAAATGGAATGGAATGAAATGGAATGGAGCGGAGTGGAAGGGAATGGAGTGGAATGAAATAGAATGCAGTGGACTGTAATGGCATGGAGTGGAAAGAAGTAGAGTGGAATGGAGTGGAATGGAATGGACTGGCATAGAATGGAGTGGAATTGAATGCAATGGAGTGGATTGGAAAGGAATGCAAAGGAGTAGAGTGGAGTAGAGTGGTGTGGAGTGGAGTGGAATGGAGCTGAATGTACTTCAATGGAGTACAATGGAATGGAACGGAGTGGAATGGAATGGAATGATATGAGGTGGATTGGAGTGGAATGTAGTGGAGTGGAATGGAATGGAATAGAATGGAATGGAGTAGAGTGTAATGGAATGCAGTGGCGATAAGTGGAGTGGAATGGAATGCATTGGAGTAGAGTGGAGTGGAATGGAATGAAATGGAGTGGAGTGGAGGGGAGTGGAGTGGAATGGAATTGAGTGAAGTGGAGTTCAGTTGAATGGAATATCGTGGTGTGGAGTGGAGTGGAAGTGAATGGAGTGAATAGGAGTGGAATGGAGTGGAAGGTAACGGAGTGGAATGGAGTCGAATGGAGTGGAATGGAGTAGAGTGGATTAGAGTGGAATGGTGTCGAACGGACTGGAATGGAATGGAATGGAGTGGAATGGAATTGAATCAAATGGAATGGAGTGGAGTGGAGTGGAGTGGAATGAAATGAAATGGAAGGGAGTGGAGAGAAACGCAGTTGATTGGAGTGGAGTGGAGTGGAAAGGAATGGAAAGGAGTGGGATGGAGACGTATGGATTGGAGTGGAATGGAGTGGAATGGAATGAAGTGGAAAGGAGTGGAACGGAGTGAAATTGAATTTAGTGGACTGGAGTGGAATGGAGTTAAATGGAATGGAATGGAATGGAGTGGAATGGAATGGAATGGAGTGGAGTGGAATGGAATAGAATGGCATGGAATGGAATAGAATGGGATGGAGTGGAGTGGAGAGGAGTGGAATGGATTGGAGTGAAGTGGAGTGGAATGGAATTGAGTGGAGCGGAGAGGAAAGGAATGGAATGGAGTGGAGTGGAATGGCATGGAATGGAGTGGAATGGAATGGATAATAGTGGAGTGGAGTGGAGTGGATTGGAGTGTAGTGGAAGGGAATGGAGTGCAGTGTAATGGACTGGAATGGAGCAGAGCAGAATGGAGTGGACTGGACTGGAGTGGAATGGAATGGGATGGCATGGAATGGGAGCTGAGATTTTACCAATGTGCTCTAGGCAGGGTGACTGGGTGTCATACTCTCAAAAGAAAGGAATGGAATGGAACGCAGTGGAATGGAATGGAACAGAGTGGACATTAGTGGAGTGGAATGTGGAGGAATGGAATGAAATGGAACGTAATGGCATGAAATGGAGTGGTGTGGGGTGGAGTGGATTATAGTGGAATGGGGTGGAAAGGAATGGGATGGAGTGGAATGAAGTGGAGTGCAGTGGAGTGGAACGGAGTTGAATGACATAGAATTGAGTGGACAGTAGTGGAATGTTTTGGAATGCAATGGAATCCATTGTAATAGAATGGAATACAACGGAAAGTTGACATGGAGTGTGAGCTGAGATTGTGCCACTGCACTCCAGACTGGGTGACACGTTATATCCTGTGGATAGAAAGGAATGGAATGCAATAGAGTGAAATGGAATGGAGTGGAATGGAATTGAATGGAATGGAGTGGAGTGGAGTGGAGTCGAATGGAGACGAATGGAATGGGACGGAGTGGAATGGAACGGAGTGGAGTGGAGTATCGTGGAGTGAAATAGAATGGAATGCACTGGGTTGGAATGGAATGCAATGGACTGCTGAAAGGAAATGTGAGCTGTTATTGTTCCACTGCACTCCAGCCTTTGTGACGGAATGAAATCCTGTGGAAAAAAAGGAATGGAATGGAATGGAATGGAATGGAATGGAGTGGAGTGGAGTGGTGTGGAGAGGAGTGTAGTGGAGTGGAGTGAAATGGAGTGGAGTGTCGTGGAGGAGAGTGGAATGGAGTGGAATGGAATGGAGAGGAAAGGAACGGAGTGGAGTGGAATGGAACGGAGTGGAGTGGAATGGTATCCAATGGAATGAAATGGAATTGAATCGAATGGAATGAAGAAATATGTGCAGTGATTTGGCCACTGCGCTGGAGCCTGTGTGAGAGAGGGAGATCCTGTCGATAAAACAGTGTGGAATGGAAGGGATTGGAATGGAATGGAATGGAACGTATTGGAGTGGAGTGGAGTGGAATTGAGTGGAGTGGAGTGCACTGGAATGGAATGGAATGCAATGGAATGTAATGGAATGATGAAATGATATGTGAGCTGAGATTGTGCCACTGCACTCCACGCTGGGTGACAGAGTGAGATACTCTTGAAAGAAAGAAATGGAATGGAAAGAATTTTTAATTGGGTGGATTCGAGTGGACTGAAGTAGAGTGCAGTGGAATAGAGAGGAATGGAATGGAATCGGATGTAAAGGAATGGAATGATGTGGAGTGGAGTGGTGAGGAGTGTAGTGCTGTGGAATGGAGCAGAAAGTAACGGGATGGTGTGGAGTGGAGTGCAGTGCAGTGGAGTGGAGAGGAGTGCAATGGCGTGGAAAGGAATCGGATGTAAAGGAACGTACTGGAGTGGAGCGGAGTGGAAAGGAGTGGAATGGAATGGAATTGAATGTAATGGAAAGCAAAGGAATGGAATGGGATGCAATGGAATTTAATGCAATAGAATGCAGTTCAATAGAGAGTTGACATGTAATGTGAGCTGAGATTGTGCCTAAGCTCTCCAGGCTGTTTGACACAGTGATATCGTGTCGAAAAATGGAATGGAATGCAGTGGTGTGAAATGGAATGGAATGTAGTGAACAGGAGTAGAATGGAGTGGATTGAAGAGGAACAGAGTGGAATGGAATGGGATGCAGTGGAATGGAATGCAGTGGAGTGGAGTGAAATAGAAAGAAATGGAATGGGATGGAATGGAATGCAATGGAATGGAGAAGAGAAATGTGAGCTGAGATTGTGTGACTACACTCCAGCCTTAGTGACCGAGAGAGATTCTGTGGAAGGAAAGAACTGATTTCAAAGGAGTGGAATGGAAGGGAATGTAGTACAGTGGAGTAGAGTGGAATGGAGTGAAACAGAATAGAATGGAGTGGAAGGCAATGGAATGGAATGGAATGGAGTGGAGTGGAATAGAGAGGAGTGCACTGCAATGGAGTGGAGTGGAGTGGAAGGGAGTGGAATGCAATGGAATGTAGTGGAGTGCAGTGGAGTGGAATGGAATGGAGTGGACAGGAGTGGAAGGAGTAGAGTGGACTGGAATGGAATAGAATGGAACAGAATGCAGTGGAGTGGAGGGGAGTGGAGGTGAGTGGAGTGGCATGGAGTGGAATGGAATGGAATGGAGTGAAATGGAATCCAATGGATTGGAATGGAGTGGAGTGGAGTGGAGTGGAATGGAGAGGAGTCGAATGGAATGGAAGGGAATGCAACGGAACGCAGTGGTGTGGATTGGAATGCAGTGAAATGGAGTACTATGGAATCTAAAGGAGTGGAGTGGAGTCTAGTGGAGTGGAATGGAATGGAACAAAATGGAATGGAATGGCACGGAATGGAGTGGAGTAGAGTGGAGTGGGAAGGAAGGGAGATGAGTGGAATGGAGAGGAATGGAATGCAGTGGAGTGGATTGGATTGGAATGAACTGGAATGGAGAGGAATGGAATGAAGTGGAACGGAATGGACTGCAATGGAATTGAATGGAGTGAAGTGGAAAGTAGTGGAGTGGAGTGGAATGGAGTGGAAATGAATGGAATGGAGTGGAATGGAAGGGAATGGAGACAAGTGGATAGGAATTGACTGAAGCAGATTGGAGTGGAGTGGAGTGGAGTGGCATGGAATGGAATGAAGTGGATGGGAATGCAATGGAGTGGAATGAAATGGAATAAAATGGAATGGAGTGGAATGGAGAGGAATGGAGTGGAGTGGAGTGGAATGGAGGGGAGTAAGAGGAAGAGAATGGAATGGAATCGAAAGGAGGGAAGTGCAATTGTGTGGAGTGGAGTGGAGATGAAAGGAGTGGAGTGATGTGGAGTCGAGAGGAAAGGAATGGAATGGAATGGAATGGAGTTAAGTGGAGTGGAATGGAGTGGAAGGTAATGGAGTGGAATGAAAAGGAGTGGATTGGAATGGAGTGGAATGGAATGGAGTGGAACGGAGTGGAGTAGAATGGAGTGGGTTGCAGAGGAGTGGAATGGAGTGGAATGGAAGGGAACGGAAAGGAATGTAGTGGAAAGGAATGGAATGGAGTGGATTGAAATTGAATGGAAAGGATTGGAGTGCAGTGGACTGGAGGGGAGTGGAATAAAATGGAGTATAGTGCAGTGGAATGGAGTGGACTGGAGTGGAGATGAGTGGAGTGGACTGGAATGGAATGGAGTGGAGTGGAATGGTGTGGAGTGGGGTGGAAAGGAATGGAACAGAATGGAATGGAGAGGAATGGAGTGGCATGTAGTGGAGTGGAGTGAAGTGGAAAGGAATGGCATGGAATGGAGTAGAGTGGAATGGAGGGGTATGGAATGGAATGGAATGGAATTGAGTGGAATGGAGTGGAATGGAGTGGAGTGGAGAGGAATGGAATGGAGTGGAAAGGTCTGAAAGGAGTGGAGTGGAGTGGAGTGGAATGCAATGGAGTAGATTGGAATGAAGTGGAAAGGAATAGAATGGAGAGAAGTAGAGTAGAATGGAGTGGACTGGAATGGAGGGGAGCAGAGTGGAGTTAACAGCGGTGGATTGGAATACAGTGGATGGGGTAGAGTGGAAGGGAGTGGAATTATATGGAATGGAATGGATTGGATTGGAGTGGAAGGGAGTGGAGTGGAGTTGAAAGTAGAGGAATCGAAAGAAGTGGAAAGGAGTGGAGTAGAGTGGATTAGAGTGGATTGGAATGGAATGGAGTGGAGTGGAATGGTGTGGAAACGAATGGAAGGGAGGGGAGTGGAATGGAACGAAATGGAATGGAATGTAGTGGAATGGAGAGGAGTGGAGTGGACTGGAGTGGAATGTAATCGAATGGAGTGTACTGGAGTGGAATGTATTTGAGAGGCGGGTAATGGAGAGGAATTGAGTGGAGTGGAGTGGAGTGAAATACATCGGAATGGCACGGAATTGAATGGAATGGAGGGGAGTGGAATGCAGTGGAGTGGAGTCGATTGGAGTGGTGAGGAATAGAACGGAGTGGCATGGAATGGAGCACAGTGGAATGCAATGGAGTGGAGTGGATTGGAAAGGGGTGGAGTGGAGTGACGATGGGTGAAGTGGAATGTAATGGAGTGGAGTGCAGAGGAGTCTCATGGAATGGAATGGAATGGAACGCAATGGAAGCTGAGATTGTACCACTGCGCTCCAGGATGGGTGACACAGTGTGATACTCTCAAAAGAAAGGAATGGAATGGAATGCAGTGGAATGGAATGGAATGCAATGGGGTGCATTGGAGTGGAGTGGAGTGAAGTGAAGTGGATTGGAGTGGAATGGAGAGGAATGGAACGGAATGGAATGGAATGAAGTAGACTGGAGTGGGGTGGAGTTGAGTGCAATGGAATGGAGCGAAATGGAATCAGATGCAGAGAAATGGAGTAGAGAGGAGTGCAGTAGAGTGGAAAGGAGTGCAATGGAGTGGAATGGAATCGGAAGTAACGGAAAGTAGTGGAGTGGATGGAACGGAAAGGAAAGGAGTGGAGCGGAGTGGAATGGAACGGAGCGGGAGGTGGGTTGGGGCCACTGCACTCCAGGCTGGCTGGCTGACTGAGGTATTCTCGCAATAAAGGAATGGAATGGAATGCCGTAGAGTGGAATGGAACGGAGTGGAGTGGAGTGGAATGGAGTGAGTTGGAGCAGAGTGGAATGAAGAATGCAATGGGATGGAAGGGAATTGAATGAAATGCAGTGGAGTGCAGTGGAGTGCATTGCAGTGGAATGGAGCAGAATGGAATGGAAAGGAGTGGAATGGACAGGAGTGGAGTGCACTGGAGAGGAGAGGATAGGAATGCAGTGGAATGGAATTGGATGTAATGGAACGTAGAGGAGTGGAGTGGAATGGAGTGGGCCAGAGTGGAATGGAATGGAATGCAATGGAAAGGAATGGAGTGGAATAGAATGGAATGGAATGGAATGGAATGGAGTGGGATGACTTGTAGTGGGGTGGAGTGAAATGGAGTATAATGGAATGGAGTGGAGTGGAGTGGAATGTGATAGAATGGAGAGGAGGGGAATGGAGCAGAATGGAATGGAGTGCAGCGGAATGGAGTGGAGTGGAATGGAATCAAATGGAGTGGAATGGAACAGAGTGGAATGGAATGGAGTGCAATAGACTAGAATTGAGTGTAGTGTAGTGGAATTTAGTGGAATGGACTGGAATGGAGTGGAATGGAATGGAATTGAGGGGAATGGAATGGAATGGAAAGGAATGGAAAGCAATGGAAAGGAATAGAATTGAATGCAACGGAATTAAAAGAATGCAATGGAATGCAATGGAATAGAATGCAATGGAATGTATAGTTGACATGTAATATGAGCTGAGATTGTGACACTGCACTCCAGCCAGGGTGACATGGTGATATCCTGTCGTAAGAAGTGAATGGAATGCAATGGAGTGAAATGGAATGGAATGAAATGGAATGGAGCGGAGTGGAAGGGAATGGAGTGGAATGAAATAGAATGCAGTGGACTGTAATGGCATGGAGTGGAAAGAAGTAGAGTGGAATGGAGTGGAATGGAATGGACTGGCATAGAATGGAGTGGAATTGAATGCAATGGAGTGGATTGGAAAGGAATGCAAAGGAGTAGAGTGGAGTAGAGTGGTGTGGAGTGGAGTGGAATGGAGCTGAATGTACTTCAATGGAGTACAATGGAATGGAACGGAGTGGAATGGAATGGAATGATATGAGGTGGATTGGAGTGGAATGTAGTGGAGTGGAATGGAATGGAATAGAATGGAATGGAGTAGAGTGTAATGGAATGCAGTGGCGATAAGTGGAGTGGAATGGAATGCATTGGAGTAGAGTGGAGTGGAATGGAATGGAATGGAGTGGAGTGGAGGGGAGTGGAGTGGAATGGAATTGAGTGAAGTGGAGTGCAGTTGAATGGAATATCGTGGTGTGGAGTGGAGTGGAAGTGAATGGAGTGAATAGGAGTGGAATGGAGTGGAAGGTAACGGAGTGGAATGGAGTCGAATGGAGTGGAATGGAGTAGAGTGGATTAGAGTGGAATGGTGTCGAACGGACTGGAATGGAATGGAATGGAGTGGAATGGAATTGAATCAAATGGAATGGAGTGGAGTGGAGTGGAGTGGAATGAAATGAAATGGAAGGGAGTGGAGAGAAACGCAGTTGATTGGAGTGGAGTGGAGTGGAAAGGAATGGAAAGGAGTGGGATGGAGACGTATGGATTGGAGTGGAATGGAGTGGAATGGAATGAAGTGGAAAGGAGTGGAACGGAGTGAAATTGAATTTAGTGGACTGGAGTGGAATGGAGTTAAATGGAATGGAATGGAATGGAGTGGAATGGAATGGAATGGAGTGGAGTGGAATGGAATAGAATGGCATGGAATGGAATAGAATGGGATGGAGTGGAGTGGAGAGGAGTGGAATGGATTGGAGTGAAGTGGAGTGGAATGGAATTGAGTGGAGCGGAGAGGAAAGGAATGGAATGGAGTGGAGTGGAATGGCATGGAATGGAGCGGAATGGAATGGATAGTAGTGGAGTGGAGTGGAGTGGATTGGAGTGTAGTGGAAGGGAATGGAGTGCAGTGTAATGGACTGGAATGGAGCAGAGCAGAATGGAGTGGACTGGACTGGAGTGGAATGGAATGGGATGGCATGGAATGGGAGCTGAGATTTTACCAATGTGCTCTAGGCAGGGTGACTGGGTGTCATACTCTCAAAAGAAAGGAATGGAATGGAACGCAGTGGAATGGAATGGAACAGAGTGGACATTAGTGGAGTGGAATGTGGAGGAATGGAATGAAATGGAACGTAATGGCATGAAATGGAGTGGTGTGGGGTGGAATGGATTATAGTGGAATGGGGTGGAAAGGAATGGGATGGAGTGGAATGAAGTGGAGTGCAGTGGAGTGGAACGGAGTTGAATGGCATAGAATTGAGTGGACAGTAGTGGAATGTTTTGGAATGCAATGGAATCCATTGTAATAGAATGGAATACAACGGAAAGTTGACATGGAGTGTGAGCTGAGATTGTGCCACTGCACTCCAGACTGGGTGACACGTTATATCCTGTGGATAGAAAGGAATGGAATGCAATAGAGTGAAATGGAATGGAGTGGAATGGAATTGAATGGAATGGAGTGGAGTGGAGTGGAGTCGAATGGAGACGAATGGAATGGGACGGAGTGGAATGGAACGGAGTGGAGTGGAGTATCGTGGAGTGAAATAGAATGGAATGCACTGGGTTGGAATGGAATGCAATGGACTGCTGAAAGGAAATGTGAGCTGTTATTGTTCCACTGCACTCCAGCCTTTGTGACGGAATGAAATCCTGTGGAAAAAAAGGAATGGAATGGAATGGAATGGAATGGAATGGAATGGAATGGAATGGAATGGAATGGAGTGGAGTGGAGTGGTGTGGAGAGGAGTGTAGTGGAGTGGAGTGAAATGGAGTGGAGTGTCGTGGAGGAGAGTGGAATGGAGTGGAATGGAATGGAGAGGAAAGGAACGGAGTGGAGTGGAATGGAACGGAGTGGAGTGGAATGGAATCCAATGGAATGAAATGGAATTGAATCGAATGGAATGAAGAAATATGTGCAGTGATTTGGCCACTGCGCTGGAGCCTGTGTGAGAGAGGGAGATCCTGTCGATAAAACAGTGTGGAATGGAAGGGATTGGAATGGAATGGAATGGAACGTATTGGAGTGGAGTGGAGTGGAATTGAGTGGAGTGGAGTGCACTGGAATGGAATGGAATGCAATGGAATGTAATGGAATGATGAAATGATATGTGAGCTGAGATTGTGCCACTGCACTCCACGCTGGGTGACAGAGTGAGATACTCTTGAAAGAAAGAAATGGAATGGAAAGAATTTTTAATTGGGTGGATTCGAGTGGACTGAAGTAGAGTGCAGTGGAATAGAGAGGAATGGAATGGAATGGAATCGGATGTAAAGGAATGGAATGATGTGGAGTGGAGTGGTGAGGAGTGTAGTGCTGTGGAATGGAGCAGAAAGTAACGGGATGGTGTGGAGTGGAGTGCAGTGCAGTGGAGTGGAGAGGAGTGCAATGGCGTGGAATGGAATCGGATGTAGAGGAACGTACTGGAGTGGAGCGGAGTGGAAAGGAGTGGAATGGAATGGAATTGAATGTAATGGAAAGCAAAGGAATGGAATGGGATGCAATGGAATTTAATGCAATAGAATGCAGTTCAATAGAGAGTTGACATGTAATGTGAGCTGAGATTGTGCCTAAACTCTCCAGGCTGTTTGACACAGTGATATCGTGTCGAAAGAATGGAATGGAATGCAGTGGTGTGAAATGAAATGGAATGTAGTGGACAGGAGTAGAATGGAGTGGAGTGAAGAGGAACAGAGTGGAATGGAATGGGATGCAGTGGAATGGAATGCAGTGGAGTGGAGTGAAATAGAAAGAAATGGAATGGGATGGAATGGAATGCAATGGAATGGAGAAGAGAAATGTGAGCTGAGATTGTGTGACTACACTCCAGCCTTAGTGACCGAGAGAGATTCTGTGGAAGGAAAGAACTGATTTCAAAGGAGTGGAATGGAAGGGAATGTAGTACAGTGGAGTAGAGTGGAATGGAGAGAAACAGAATAGAATGGAGTGGAAGGCAATGGAATGGAATGGAATGGAGTGGAGTGGAATAGAGAGGAGTGCACTGCAATGGAGTGGAGTGGAGTGGAAGGGAGTGGAATGCAATGGAATGTAGTGGAGCGCAGTGGAGTGGAATGGAATGGAGTGGACAGGAGTGGAAGGAGTAGAGTGGACTGGAATGGAATAGAATGGAACAGAATGCAGTGGAGTGGAGGGGAGTGGAGGTGAGTGGAGTGGCATGGAGTGGAATGGAATGGAATGGAGTGAAATGGAATCCAATGGATTGGAATGGAGTGGAGTGGAGTGGAGTGGAATGGAGAGGAGTCGAATGGAATGGAAGGGAATGCAACGGAACGCAGTGGTGTGGATTGGAATGCAGTGAAATGGAGTACTATGGAATCTAAAGGAGTGGAGTGGAGTCTAGTGGAGTGGAATGGAATGGAACAAAATGGAATGGAATGGCACGGAATGGAGTGGAGTAGAGTGGAGTGGGAAGGAAGGGAGATGAGTGGAATGGAGAGGAATGGAATGCAGTGGAGTGGATTGGATTGGAATGAACTGGAATGGAGAGGAATGGAATGAAGTGGAACGGAATGGACTGCAATGGAATTGAATGGAGTGAAGTGGAAAGTAGTGGAGTGGAGTGGAATGGAGTGGAAATGAATGGAATGGAGTGGAATGGAAGGGAATGGAGACAAGTGGATAGGAATTGACTGAAGCAGATTGGAGTGGAGTGGAGTGGAGTGGCATGGAATGGAATGAAGTGGATGGGAATGCAATGGAGTGGAATGAAATGGAATAAAATGGAATGGAGTGGAATGGAGAGGAATGGAGTGGAGTGGAGTGGAATGGAGGGGAGTAAGAGGAAGAGAATGGAATGGAATCGAAAGGAGGGAAGTGCAATTGTGTGGAGTGGAGTGGAGATGAAAGGAGTGGAGTGATGTGGAGTCGAGAGGAAAGGAATGGAATGGAATGGAATGGAGTTAAGTGGAGTGGAATGGAGTGGAAGGTAATGGAGTGGAATGAAAAGGAGTGGATTGGAATGGAGTGGAATGGAATGGAGTGGAACGGAGTGGAGTAGAATGGAGTGGGTTGCAGAGGAGTGGAATGGAGTGGAATGGAAGGGAACGGAAAGGAATGTAGTGGAAAGGAATGGAATGGAGTGGATTGAAATTGAATGGAAAGGATTGGAGTGCAGTGGACTGGAGGGGAGTGGAATAAAATGGAGTATAGTGCAGTGGAATGGAGTGGACTGGAGTGGAGATGAGTGGAGTGGACTGGAATGGAATGGAGTGGAGTGGAATGGTGTGGAGTGGGGTGGAAAGGAATGGAACAGAATGGAATGGAGAGGAATGGAGTGGCATGTAGTGGAGTGGAGTGAAGTGGAAAGGAATGGCATGGAATGGAGTAGAGTGGAATGGAGGGGTATGGAATGGAATGGAATGGAATTGAGTGGAATGGAGTGGAATGGAGTGGAGTGGAGAGGAATGGAATGGAGTGGAAAGGTCTGAAAGGAGTGGAGTGGAGTGGAGTGGAATGCAATGGAGTAGATTGGAATGAAGTGGAAAGGAATAGAATGGAGAGAAGTAGAGTAGAATGGAGTGGATTGGAATGGAGGGGAGCAGAGTGGAGTTAACAGCGGTGGATTGGAATACAGTGGATGGGGTAGAGTGGAAGGGAGTGGAATTATATGGAATGGAATGGATTGGATTGGAGTGGAAGGGAGTGGAGTGGAGTTGAAAGTAGAGGAATCGAAAGAAGTGGAAAGGAGTGGAGTAGAGTGGATTAGAGTGGATTGGAATGGAATGGAGTGGAGTGGAATGGTGTGGAAACGAATGGAAGGGAGGGGAGTGGAATGGAACGAAATGGAATGGAATGTAGTGGAATGGAGAGGAGTGGAGTGGACTGGAGTGGAATGTAATCGAATGGAGTGTACTGGAGTGGAATGTATTTGAGAGGCGGGTAATGGAGAGGAATTGAGTGGAGTGGAGTGGAGTGAAATACATCAGAATGGCACGGAATTGAATGGAATGGAGGGGAGTGGAATGCAGTGGAGTGGAGTCGATTGGAGTGGTGAGGAATAGAACGGAGTGGCATGGAATGGAGCACAGTGGAATGCAATGGAGTGGAGTGGATTGGAAAGGGGTGGAGTGGAGTGACGATGGGTGAAGTGGAATGTAATGGAGTGGAGTGCAGAGGAGTCTCATGGAATGGAATGGAATGGAACGCAATGGAAGCTGAGATTGTACCACTGCGCTCCAGGATGGGTGACACAGTGTGATACTCTCAAAAGAAAGGAATGGAATGGAATGCAGTGGAATGGAATGGAATGCAATGGGGTGCATTGGAGTGGAGTGGAGTGAAGTGAAGTGGATTGGAGTGGAATGGAGAGGAATGGAACGGAATGGAATGGAATGAAGTAGACTGGAGTGGGGTGGAGTTGAGTGCAATGGAATGGAGCGAAATGGAATCAGATGCAGAGAAATGGAGTAGAGAGGAGTGCAGTAGAGTGGAAAGGAGTGCAATGGAGTGGAATGGAATCGGAAGTAACGGAAAGTAGTGGAGTGGATGGAACGGAAAGGAAAGGAGTGGAGCGGAGTGGAATGGAACGGAGCGGGAGGTGGGTTGGGGCCACTGCACTCCAGGCTGGCTGGCTGACTGAGGTATTCTCGCAATAAAGGAATGGAATGGAATGCCGTAGAGTGGAATGGAACGGAGTGGAGTGGAGTGGAATGGAGTGAGTTGGAGCAGAGTGGAATGAAGAATGCAATGGGATGGAAGGGAATTGAATGAAATGCAGTGGAGTGCAGTGGAGTGCATTGCAGTGGAATGGAGCAGAATGGAATGGAAAGGAGTGGAATGGACAGGAGTGGAGTGCACTGGAGAGGAGAGGATAGGAATGCAGTGGAATGGAATTGGATGTAATGGAACGTAGAGGAGTGGAGTGGAATGGAGTGGGCCAGAGTGGAATGGAATGGAATGCAATGGAAAGGAATGGAGTGGAATAGAATGGAATGGAATGGAATGGAATGGAGTGGGATGACTTGTAGTGGGGTGGAGTGAAATGGAGTATAATGGAATGGAGTGGAGTGGAGTGGAATGTGATAGAATGGAGAGGAGGGGAATGGAGCAGAATGGAATGGAGTGCAGCGGAATGGAGTGGAGTGGAATGGAATCAAATGGAGTGGAATGGAACAGAGTGGAATGGAATGGAGTGCAATAGACTAGAATTGAGTGTAGTGTAGTGGAATTTAGTGGAATGGACTGGAATGGAGTGGAATGGAATGGAATTGAGGGGAATGGAATGGAATGGAAAGGAATGGAAAGCAATGGAAAGGAATAGAATTGAATGCAACGGAATTAAAAGAATGCAATGGAATGCAATGGAATAGAATGCAATGGAATGTATAGTTGACATGTAATATGAGCTGAGATTGTGACACTGCACTCCAGCCAGGGTGACATGGTGATATCCTGTCGTAAGAAGTGAATGGAATGCAATGGAGTGAAATGGAATGGAATGAAATGGAATGGAGCGGAGTGGAAGGGAATGGAGTGGAATGAAATAGAATGCAGTGGACTGTAATGGCATGGAGTGGAAAGAAGTAGAGTGGAATGGAGTGGAATGGAATGGACTGGCATAGAATGGAGTGGAATTGAATGCAATGGAGTGGATTGGAAAGGAATGCAAAGGAGTAGAGTGGAGTAGAGTGGTGTGGAGTGGAGTGGAATGGAGCTGAATGTACTTCAATGGAGTACAATGGAATGGAACGGAGTGGAATGGAATGGAATGATATGAGGTGGATTGGAGTGGAATGTAGTGGAGTGGAATGGAATGGAATAGAATGGAATGGAGTAGAGTGTAATGGAATGCAGTGGCGATAAGTGGAGTGGAATGGAATGCATTGGAGTAGAGTGGAGTGGAATGGAATGGAATGGAGTGGAGTGGAGGGGAGTGGAGTGGAATGGAATTGAGTGAAGTGGAGTGCAGTTGAATGGAATATCGTGGTGTGGAGTGGAGTGGAAGTGAATGGAGTGAATAGGAGTGGAATGGAGTGGAAGGTAACGGAGTGGAATGGAGTCGAATGGAGTGGAATGGAGTAGAGTGGATTAGAGTGGAATGGTGTCGAACGGACTGGAATGGAATGGAATGGAGTGGAATGGAATTGAATCAAATGGAATGGAGTGGAGTGGAGTGGAGTGGAATGAAATGAAATGGAAGGGAGTGGAGAGAAACGCAGTTGATTGGAGTGGAGTGGAGTGGAAAGGAATGGAAAGGAGTGGGATGGAGACGTATGGATTGGAGTGGAATGGAGTGGAATGGAATGAAGTGGAAAGGAGTGGAACGGAGTGAAATTGAATTTAGTGGACTGGAGTGGAATGGAGTTAAATGGAATGGAATGGAATGGAGTGGAATGGAATGGAATGGAGTGGAGTGGAATGGAATAGAATGGCATGGAATGGAATAGAATGGGATGGAGTGGAGTGGAGAGGAGTGGAATGGATTGGAGTGAAGTGGAGTGGAATGGAATTGAGTGGAGCGGAGAGGAAAGGAATGGAATGGAGTGGAGTGGAATGGCATGGAATGGAGCGGAATGGAATGGATAGTAGTGGAGTGGAGTGGAGTGGATTGGAGTGTAGTGGAAGGGAATGGAGTGCAGTGTAATGGACTGGAATGGAGCA
The DNA here is from genome assembly GCF_028885655.2 of Pongo abelii. Lineage (NCBI taxonomy): Eukaryota > Metazoa > Chordata > Mammalia > Primates > Hominidae > Pongo > Pongo abelii. The sequence continues at coordinate 22,055,504 of NC_072009.2, read as the reverse complement.
GAGCAGAATGGAGTGGACTGGACTGGAGTGGAATGGAATGGGATGGCATGGAATGGGAGCTGAGATTTTACCAATGTGCTCTAGGCAGGGTGACTGGGTGTCATACTCTCAAAAGAAAGGAATGGAATGGAACGCAGTGGAATGGAATGGAACAGAGTGGACATTAGTGGAGTGGAATGTGGAGGAATGGAATGAAATGGAACGTAATGGCATGAAATGGAGTGGTGTGGGGTGGAATGGATTATAGTGGAATGGGGTGGAAAGGAATGGGATGGAGTGGAATGAAGTGGAGTGCAGTGGAGTGGAACGGAGTTGAATGGCATAGAATTGAGTGGACAGTAGTGGAATGTTTTGGAATGCAATGGAATCCATTGTAATAGAATGGAATACAACGGAAAGTTGACATGGAGTGTGAGCTGAGATTGTGCCACTGCACTCCAGACTGGGTGACACGTTATATCCTGTGGATAGAAAGGAATGGAATGCAATAGAGTGAAATGGAATGGAGTGGAATGGAATTGAATGGAATGGAGTGGAGTGGAGTGGAGTCGAATGGAGACGAATGGAATGGGACGGAGTGGAATGGAACGGAGTGGAGTGGAGTATCGTGGAGTGAAATAGAATGGAATGCACTGGGTTGGAATGGAATGCAATGGACTGCTGAAAGGAAATGTGAGCTGTTATTGTTGCACTGCACTCCAGCCTTTGTGACGGAATGAAATCCTGTGGAAAAAAAGGAATGGAATGGAATGGAATGGAATGGAATGGAATGGAATGGAATGGAATGGAATGGAATGGAGTGGAGTGGAGTGGTGTGGAGAGGAGTGTAGTGGAGTGGAGTGAAGTGGAGTGGAGTGTCGTGGAGGAGAGTGGAATGGAGTGGAATGGAATGGAGAGGAAAGGAACGGAGTGGAGTGGAATGGAACGGAGTGGAGTGGAATGGAATCCAATGGAATGAAATGGAATTGAATCGAATGGAATGAAGAAATATGTGCAGTGATTTGGCCACTGCGCTGGAGCCTGTGTGAGAGAGGGAGATCCTGTCGATAAAACAGTGTGGAATGGAAGGGATTGGAATGGAATGGAATGGAACGTATTGGAGTGGAGTGGAGTGGAATTGAGTGGAGTGGAGTGCACTGGAATGGAATGGAATGCAATGGAATGTAATGGAATGATGAAATGATATGTGAGCTGAGATTGTGCCACTGCACTCCACGCTGGGTGACAGAGTGAGATACTCTTGAAAGAAAGAAATGGAATGGAAAGAATTTTTAATTGGGTGGATTCGAGTGGACTGAAGTAGAGTGCAGTGGAATAGAGAGGAATGGAATGGAATGGAATCGGATGTAAAGGAATGGAATGATGTGGAGTGGAGTGGTGAGGAGTGTAGTGCTGTGGAATGGAGCAGAAAGTAACGGGATGGTGTGGAGTGGAGTGCAGTGCAGTGGAGTGGAGAGGAGTGCAATGGCGTGGAATGGAATCGGATGTAGAGGAACGTACTGGAGTGGAGCGGAGTGGAAAGGAGTGGAATGGAATGGAATTGAATGTAATGGAAAGCAAAGGAATGGAATGGGATGCAATGGAATTTAATGCAATAGAATGCAGTTCAATAGAGAGTTGACATGTAATGTGAGCTGAGATTGTGCCTAAACTCTCCAGGCTGTTTGACACAGTGATATCGTGTCGAAAGAATGGAATGGAATGCAGTGGTGTGAAATGAAATGGAATGTAGTGGACAGGAGTAGAATGGAGTGGAGTGAAGAGGAACAGAGTGGAATGGAATGGGATGCAGTGGAATGGAATGCAGTGGAGTGGAGTGAAATAGAAAGAAATGGAATGGGATGGAATGGAATGCAATGGAATGGAGAAGAGAAATGTGAGCTGAGATTGTGTGACTACACTCCAGCCTTAGTGACCGAGAGAGATTCTGTGGAAGGAAAGAACTGATTTCAAAGGAGTGGAATGGAAGGGAATGTAGTACAGTGGAGTAGAGTGGAATGGAGTGAAACAGAATAGAATGGAGTGGAAGGCAATGGAATGGAATGGAATGGAGTGGAGTGGAATAGAGAGGAGTGCACTGCAATGGAGTGGAGTGGAGTGGAAGGGAGTGGAATGCAATGGAATGTAGTGGAGTGCAGTGGAGTGGAATGGAATGGAGTGGACAGGAGTGGAAGGAGTAGAGTGGACTGGAATGGAATAGAATGGAACAGAATGCAGTGGAGTGGAGGGGAGTGGAGGTGAGTGGAGTGGCATGGAGTGGAATGGAATGGAATGGAGTGAAATGGAATCCAATGGATTGGAATGGAGTGGAGTGGAGTGGAGTGGAATGGAGAGGAGTCGAATGGAATGGAAGGGAATGCAACGGAACGCAGTGGTGTGGATTGGAATGCAGTGAAATGGAGTACTATGGAATCTAAAGGAGTGGAGTGGAGTCTAGTGGAGTGGAATGGAATGGAACAAAATGGAATGGAATGGCACGGAATGGAGTGGAGTAGAGTGGAGTGGGAAGGAAGGGAGATGAGTGGAATGGAGAGGAATGGAATGCAGTGGAGTGGATTGGATTGGAATGAACTGGAATGGAGAGGAATGGAATGAAGTGGAACGGAATGGACTGCAATGGAATTGAATGGAGTGAAGTGGAAAGTAGTGGAGTGGAGTGGAATGGAGTGGAAATGAATGGAATGGAGTGGAATGGAAGGGAATGGAGACAAGTGGATAGGAATTGACTGAAGCAGATTGGAGTGGAGTGGAGTGGAGTGGCATGGAATGGAATGAAGTGGATGGGAATGCAATGGAGTGGAATGAAATGGAATAAAATTGAATGGAGTGGAATGGAGAGGAATGGAGTGGAGTGGAGTGGAATGGAGGGGAGTAAGAGGAAGAGAATGGAATGGAATCGAAAGGAGGGAAGTGCAATTGTGTGGAGTGGAGTGGAGATGAAAGGAGTGGAGTGATGTGGAGTCGAGAGGAAAGGAATGGAATGGAATGGAATGGAGTTAAGTGGAGTGGAATGGAGTGGAAGGTAATGGAGTGGAATGAAAAGGAGTGGATTGGAATGGAGTGGAATGGAATGGAGTGGAACGGAGTGGAGTAGAATGGAGTGGGTTGCAGAGGAGTGGAATGGAGTGGAATGGAAGGGAACGGAAAGGAATGTAGTGGAAAGGAATGGAATGGAGTGGATTGAAATTGAATGGAAAGGATTGGAGTGCAGTGGACTGGAGGGGAGTGGAATAAAATGGAGTATAGTGCAGTGGAATGGAGTGGACTGGAGTGGAGATGAGTGGAGTGGCCTGGAATGGAATGGAGTGGAGTGGAATGGTGTGGAGTGGGGTGGAAAGGAATGGAACAGAATGGAATGGAGAGGAATGGAGTGGCATGTAGTGGAGTGGAGTGAAGTGGAAAGGAATGGCATGGAATGGAGTAGAGTGGAATGGAGGGGTATGGAATGGAATGGCATGGAATTGAGTGGAATGGAGTGGAATGGAGTGGAGTGGAGAGGAATGGAATGGAGTGGAAAGGTCTGAAAGGAGTGGAATGGAGTGGAGTGGAATGCAATGGAGTAGATTGGAATGAAGTGGAAAGGAATAGAATGGAGAGAAGTAGAGTAGAATGGAGTGGATTGGAATGGAGGGGAGCAGAGTGGAGTTAACAGCAGTGGATTGGAATACAGTGGATGGGGTAGAGTGGAAGGGAGTGGAATTATATGGAATGGAATGGATTGGAGTGGAGTGGAAGGGAGTGGAGTGGAGTTGAAAGTAGAGGAATCGAAAGAAGTGGAAAGGAGTGGAGTAGAGTGGATTAGAGTGGATTGGAATGGAATGGAGTGGAGTGGAATGGTGTGGAAACGAATGGAAGGGAGGGGAGTGGAATGGAACGAAATGGAATGGAATGTAGTGGAATGGAGAGGAGTGGAGTGGACTGGAGTGGAATGTAATCGAATGGAGTGTACTGGAGTGGAATGTATTTGAGAGGCGGGTAATGGAGAGGAATTGAGTGGAGTGGAGTGGAGTGAAATACATCGGAATGGCACGGAATTGAATGGAATGGAGGGGAGTGGAATGCAGTGGAGTGGAGTCGATTGGAGTGGTGAGGAATAGAACGGAGTGGCATGGAATGGAGCACAGTGGAATGCAATGGAGTGGAGTGGATTGGAAAGGGGTGGAGTGGAGTGACGATGGGTGAAGTGGAATGTAATGGAGTGGAGTGCAGAGGAGTCTCATGGAATGGAATGGAATGGAACGCAATGGAAGCTGAGATTGTACCACTGCGCTCCAGGATGGGTGACACAGTGTGATACTCTCAAAAGAAAGGAATGGAATGGAATGCAGTGGAATGGAATGGAATGCAATGGGGTGCATTGGAGTGGAGTGGAGTGAAGTGAAGTGGATTGGAGTGGAATGGAGAGGAATGGAACGGAATGGAATGGAATGAAGTAGACTGGAGTGGGGTGGAGTTGAGTGCAATGGAATGGAGCGAAATGGAATCAGATGCAGAGAAATGGAGTAGAGAGGAGTGCAGTAGAGTGGAAAGGAGTGCAATGGAGTGGAATGGAATCGGAAGTAACGGAAAGTAGTGGAGTGGATGGAACGGAAAGGAAAGGAGTGGAGCGGAGTGGAATGGAACGGAGCGGGAGGTGGGTTGGGGCCACTGCACTCCAGGCTGGCTGGCTGACTGAGGTATTCTCGCAATAAAGGAATGGAATGGAATGCCGTAGAGTGGAATGGAACGGAGTGGAGTGGAGTGGAATGGAGTGAGTTGGAGCAGAGTGGAATGAAGAATGCAATGGGATGGAAGGGAATTGAATGAAATGCAGTGGAGTGCAGTGGAGTGCATTGCAGTGGAATGGAGCAGAATGGAATGGAAAGGAGTGGAATGGACAGGAGTGGAGTGCACTGGAGAGGAGAGGATAGGAATGCAGTGGAATGGAATTGGATGTAATGGAACGTAGAGGAGTGGAGTGGAATGGAGTGGGCCAGAGTGGAATGGAATGGAATGCAATGGAAAGGAATGGAGTGGAATAGAATGGAATGGAATGGAATGGAATGGAGTGGGATGACTTGTAGTGGGGTGGAGTGAAATGGAGTATAATGGAATGGAGTGGAGTGGAGTGGAATGTGATAGAATGGAGAGGAGGGGAATGGAGCAGAATGGAATGGAGTGCAGCGGAATGGAGTGGAGTGGAATGGAATCAAATGGAGTGGAATGGAACAGAGTGGAATGGAATGGAGTGCAATAGACTAGAATTGAGTGTAGTGTAGTGGAATTTAGTGGAATGGACTGGAATGGAGTGGAATGGAATGGAATTGAGGGGAATGGAATGGAATGGAAAGGAATGGAAAGCAATGGAAAGGAATAGAATTGAATGCAACGGAATTAAAAGAATGCAATGGAATGCAATGGAATAGAATGCAATGGAATGTATAGTTGACATGTAATATGAGCTGAGATTGTGACACTGCACTCCAGCCAGGGTGACATGGTGATATCCTGTCGTAAGAAGTGAATGGAATGCAATGGAGTGAAATGGAATGGAATGAAATGGAATGGAGCGGAGTGGAAGGGAATGGAGTGGAATGAAATAGAATGCAGTGGACTGTAATGGCATGGAGTGGAAAGAAGTAGAGTGGAATGGAGTGGAATGGAATGGACTGGCATAGAATGGAGTGGAATTGAATGCAATGGAGTGGATTGGAAAGGAATGCAAAGGAGTAGAGTGGAGTAGAGTGGTGTGGAGTGGAGTGGAATGGAGCTGAATGTACTTCAATGGAGTACAATGGAATGGAACGGAGTGGAATGGAATGGAATGATATGAGGTGGATTGGAGTGGAATGTAGTGGAGTGGAATGGAATGGAATAGAATGGAATGGAGTAGAGTGTAATGGAATGCAGTGGCGATAAGTGGAGTGGAATGGAATGCATTGGAGTAGAGTGGAGTGGAATGGAATGGAATGGAGTGGAGTGGAGGGGAGTGGAGTGGAATGGAATTGAGTGAAGTGGAGTGCAGTTGAATGGAATATCGTGGTGTGGAGTGGAGTGGAAGTGAATGGAGTGAATAGGAGTGGAATGGAGTGGAAGGTAACGGAGTGGAATGGAGTCGAATGGAGTGGAATGGAGTAGAGTGGATTAGAGTGGAATGGTGTCGAACGGACTGGAATGGAATGGAATGGAGTGGAATGGAATTGAATCAAATGGAATGGAGTGGAGTGGAGTGGAGTGGAATGAAATGAAATGGAAGGGAGTGGAGAGAAACGCAGTTGATTGGAGTGGAGTGGAGTGGAAAGGAATGGAAAGGAGTGGGATGGAGACGTATGGATTGGAGTGGAATGGAGTGGAATGGAATGAAGTGGAAAGGAGTGGAACGGAGTGAAATTGAATTTAGTGGACTGGAGTGGAATGGAGTTAAATGGAATGGAATGGAATGGAGTGGAATGGAATGGAATGGAGTGGAGTGGAATGGAATAGAATGGCATGGAATGGAATAGAATGGGATGGAGTGGAGTGGAGAGGAGTGGAATGGATTGGAGTGAAGTGGAGTGGAATGGAATTGAGTGGAGCGGAGAGGAAAGGAATGGAATGGAGTGGAGTGGAATGGCATGGAATGGAGTGGAATGGAATGGATAGTAGTGGAGTGGAGTGGAGTGGATTGGAGTGTAGTGGAAGGGAATGGAGTGCAGTGTAATGGACTGGAATGGAGCAGAGCAGAATGGAGTGGACTGGACTGGAGTGGAATGGAATGGGATGGCATGGAATGGGAGCTGAGATTTTACCAATGTGCTCTAGGCAGGGTGACTGGGTGTCATACTCTCAAAAGAAAGGAATGGAATGGAACGCAGTGGAATGGAATGGAACAGAGTGGACATTAGTGGAGTGGAATGTGGAGGAATGGAATGAAATGGAACGTAATGGCATGAAATGGAGTGGTGTGGGGTGGAATGGATTATAGTGGAATGGGGTGGAAAGGAATGGGATGGAGTGGAATGAAGTGGAGTGCAGTGGAGTGGAACGGAGTTGAATGGCATAGAATTGAGTGGACAGTAGTGGAATGTTTTGGAATGCAATGGAATCCATTGTAATAGAATGGAATACAACGGAAAGTTGACATGGAGTGTGAGCTGAGATTGTGCCACTGCACTCCAGACTGGGTGACACGTTATATCCTGTGGATAGAAAGGAATGGAATGCAATAGAGTGAAATGGAATGGAGTGGAATGGAATTGAATGGAATGGAGTGGAGTGGAGTGGAGTCGAATGGAGACGAATGGAATGGGACGGAGTGGAATGGAACGGAGTGGAGTGGAGTATCGTGGAGTGAAATAGAATGGAATGCACTGGGTTGGAATGGAATGCAATGGACTGCTGAAAGGAAATGTGAGCTGTTATTGTTCCACTGCACTCCAGCCTTTGTGACGGAATGAAATCCTGTGGAAAAAAAGGAATGGAATGGAATGGAATGGAATGGAATGGAATGGAATGGAATGGAATGGAGTGGAGTGGAGTGGTGTGGAGAGGAGTGGAGTGGAGTGGAGTGAAATGGAGTGGAGTGTCGTGGAGGAGAGTGGAATGGAGTGGAATGGAATGGAGAGGAAAGGAACGGAGTGGAGTGGAATGGAACGGAGTGGAGTGGAATGGAATCCAATGGAATGAAATGGAATTGAATCGAATGGAATGAAGAAATATGTGCAGTGATTTGGCCACTGCGCTGGAGCCTGTGTGAGAGAGGGAGATCCTGTCGATAAAACAGTGTGGAATGGAAGGGATTGGAATGGAATGGAATGGAACGTATTGGAGTGGAGTGGAGTGGAATTGAGTGGAGTGGAGTGCACTGGAATGGAATGGAATGCAATGGAATGTAATGGAATGATGAAATGATATGTGAGCTGAGATTGTGCCACTGCACTCCACGCTGGGTGACAGAGTGAGATACTCTTGAAAGAAAGAAATGGAATGGAAAGAATTTTTAATTGGGTGGATTCGAGTGGACTGAAGTAGAGTGCAGTGGAATAGAGAGGAATGGAATGGAATGGAATCGGATGTAAAGGAATGGAATGATGTGGAGTGGAGTGGTGAGGAGTGTAGTGCTGTGGAATGGAGCAGAAAGTAACGGGATGGTGTGGAGTGGAGTGCAGTGCAGTGGATTGGAGAGGAGTGCAATGGCGTGGAATGGAATCGGATGTAAAGGAACGTACTGGAGTGGAGCGGAGTGGAAAGGAGTGGAATGGAATGGAATTGAATGTAATGGAAAGCAAAGGAATGGAACGGGATGCAATGGAATTTAATGCAATAGAATGCAGTTCAATAGAGAGTTGACATGTAATGTGAGCTGAGATTGTGCCTAAGCTCTCCAGGCTGTTTGACACAGTGATATCGTGTGGAAAGAATGGAATGGAATGCAGTGGTGTGAAATGGAATGGAATGTAGTGGACAGGAGTAGAATGGAGTGGAGTGAAGAGGAACAGAGTGGAATGGAATGGGATGCAGTGGAATGGAATGCAGTGGAGTGGAGTGAAATAGAAAGAAATGGAATGGGATGGAATGGAATGCAATGGAATGGAGAAGAGAAATGTGAGCTGAGATTGTGTGACTACACTCCAGCCTTAGTGACCGAGAGAGATTCTGTGGAAGGAAAGAACTGATTTCAAAGTAGTGGAATGGAAGGGAATGTAGTACAGTGGAGTAGAGTGGAATGGAGTGAAACAGAATAGAATGGAGTGGAAGGCAATGGAATGGAATGGAATGGAGTGGAGTGGAATAGAGAGGAGTGCACTGCAATGGAGTGGAGTGGAGTGGAAGGGAGTGGAATGCAATGGAATGTAGTGGAGTGCAGTGGAGTGGAATGGAATGGAGTGGACAGGAGTGGAAGGAGTAGAGTGGACTGGAATGGAATAGAATGGAACAGAATGCAGTGGAGTGGAGGGGAGTGGAGGTGAGTGGAGTGGCATGGAGTGGAATGGAATGGAATGGAGTGAAATGGAATCCAATGGATTGGAATGGAGTGGAGTGGAGTGGAGTGGAATGGAGAGGAGTCGAATGGAATGGAAGGGAATGCAACGGAACGCAGTGGTGTGGATTGGAATGCAGTGAAATGGAGTACTATGGAATCTAAAGGAGTGGAGTGGAGTCTAGTGGAGTGGAATGGAATGGAACAAAATGGAATGGAATGGCACGGAATGGAGTGGAGTAGAGTGGAGTGGGAAGGAAGGGAGATGAGTGGAATGGAGAGGAATGGAATGCAGTGGAGTGGATTGGATTGGAATGAACTGGAATGGAGAGGAATGGAATGAAGTGGAACGGAATGGACTGCAATGGAATTGAATGGAGTGAAGTGGAAAGTAGTGGAGTGGAGTGGAATGGAGTGGAAATGAATGGAATGGAGTGGAATGGAAGGGAATGGAGACAAGTGGATAGGAATTGACTGAAGCAGATTGGAGTGGAGTGGAGTGGAGTGGCATGGAATGGAATGAAGTGGATGGGAATGCAATGGAGTGGAATGAAATGGAATAAAATGGAATGGAGTGGAATGGAGAGGAATGGAGTGGAGTGGAGTGGAATGGAGGGGAGTAAGAGGAAGAGAATGGAATGGAATCGAAAGGAGGGAAGTGCAATTGTGTGGAGTGGAGTGGAGATGAAAGGAGTGGAGTGATGTGGAGTCGAGAGGAAAGGAATGGAATGGAATGGAATGGAGTTAAGTGGAGTGGAATGGAGTGGAAGGTAATGGAGTGGAATGAAAAGGAGTGGATTGGAATGGAGTGGAATGGAATGGAGTGGAACGGAGTGGAGTAGAATGGAGTGGGTTGCAGAGGAGTGGAATGGAGTGGAATGGAAGGGAACGGAAAGGAATGTAGTGGAAAGGAATGGAATGGAGTGGATTGAAATTGAATGGAAAGGATTGGAGTGCAGTGGACTGGAGGGGAGTGGAATGAAATGGAGTATAGTGCAGTGGAATGGAGTGGACTGGAGTGGAGATGAGTGGAGTGGACTGGAATGGAATGGAGTGGAGTGGAATGGTGTGGAGTGGGGTGGAAAGGAATGGAACAGAATGGAATGGAGAGGAATGGAGTGGCATGTAGTGGAGTGGAGTGAAGTGGAAAGGAATGGCATGGAATGGAGTAGAGTGGAATGGAGGGGTATGGAATGGAATGGAATGGAATTGAGTGGAATGGAGTGGAATGGAGTGGAGTGGAGAGGAATGGAATGGAGTGGAAAGGTCTGAAAGGAGTGGAATGGAGTGGAGTGGAATGCAATGGAGTAGATTGGAATGAAGTGGAAAGGAATAGAATGGAGAGAAGTAGAGTAGAATGGAGTGGATTGGAATGGAGGGGAGCAGAGTGGAGTTAACAGCGGTGGATTGGAATACAGTGGATGGGGTAGAGTGGAAGGGAGTGGAATTATATGGAATGGAATGGATTGGAGTGGAGTGGAAGGGAGTGGAGTGGAGTTGAAAGTAGAGGAATCGAAAGAAGTGGAAAGGAGTGGAGTAGAGTGGATTAGAGTGGATTGGAATGGAATGGAGTGGAGTGGAATGGTGTGGAAACGAATGGAAGGGAGGGGAGTGGAATGGAACGAAATGGAATGGAATGTAGTGGAATGGAGAGGAGTGGAGTGGACTGGAGTGGAATGTAATCGAATGGAGTGTACTGGAGTGGAATGTATTTGAGAGGCGGGTAATGGAGAGGAGTGGAATGTATTTGAGAGGCGGGTAGTGGAGTGGAGTGGAGTGAAATACATCGGAATGGCACGGAATTGAATGGAATGGAGGGGAGTGGAATGCAGTGGAGTGGAGTCGATTGGAGTGGTGAGGAATAGAACGGAGTGGCATGGAATGGAGCACAGTGGAATGCAATGGAGTGGAGTGGATTGGAAAGGGGTGGAGTGGAGTGACGATGGGTGAAGTGGAATGTAATGGAGTGGAGTGCAGAGGAGTCTCATGGAATGGAATGGAATGGAACGCAATGGAAGCTGAGATTGTACCACTGCGCTCCAGGATGGGTGACACAGTGTGATACTCTCAAAAGAAAGGAATGGAATGGAATGCAGTGGAATGGAATGGAATGCAATGGGGTGCATTGGAGTGGAGTGGAGTGAAGTGAAGTGGATTGGAGTGGAATGGAGAGGAATGGAACGGAATGGAATGGAATGAAGTAGACTGGAGTGGGGTGGAGTTGAGTGCAATGGAATGGAGCGAAATGGAATCAGATGCAGAGAAATGGAGTAGAGAGGAGTGCAGTAGAGTGGAAAGGAGTGCAATGGAGTGGAATGGAATCGGAAGTAACGGAAAGTAGTGGAGTGGATGGAACGGAAAGGAAAGGAGTGGAGCGGAGTGGAATGGAACGGAGCGGGAGGTGGGTTGGGGCCACTGCACTCCAGGCTGGCTGGCTGACTGAGGTATTCTCGCAATAAAGGAATGGAATGGAATGCCGTAGAGTGGAATGGAACGGAGTGGAGTGGAGTGGAATGGAGTGAGTTGGAGCAGAGTGGAATGAAGAATGCAATGGGATGGAAGGGAATTGAATGAAATGCAGTGGAGTGCAGTGGAGTGCATTGCAGTGGAATGGAGCAGAATGGAATGGAAAGGAGTGGAATGGACAGGAGTGGAGTGCACTGGAGAGGAGAGGATAGGAATGCAGTGGAATGGAATTGGATGTAATGGAACGTAGAGGAGTGGAGTGGAATGGAGTGGGCCAGAGTGGAATGGAATGGAATGCAATGGAAAGGAATGGAGTGGAATAGAATGGAATGGAATGGAATGGAATGGAATGGAGTGGGATGACTTGTAGTGGGGTGGAGTGAAATGGAGTATAATGGAATGGAGTGGAGTGGAGTGGAATGTGATAGAATGGAGAGGAGGGGAATGGAGCAGAATGGAATGGAGTGCAGCGGAATGGAGTGGAGTGGAATGGAATCAAATGGAGTGGAATGGAACAGAGTGGAATGGAATGGAGTGCAATAGACTAGAATTGAGTGTAGTGTAGTGGAATTTAGTGGAATGGACTGGAATGGAGTGGAATGGAATGGAATTGAGGGGAATGGAATGGAATGGAAAGGAATGGAAAGCAATGGAAAGGAATAGAATTGAATGCAACGGAATTAAAAGAATGCAATGGAATGCAATGGAATAGAATGCAACGGAATGTATAGTTGACATGTAATATGAGCTGAGATTGTGACACTGCACTCCAGCCAGGGTGACATGGTGATATCCTGTCGTAAGAAGTGAATGGAATGCAATGGAGTGAAATGGAATGGAATGAAATGGAATGGAGTGGAGTGGAAGGGAATGGAGTGGAATGAAATAGGATGCAGTGGACTGTAATGGCATGGAGTGGAAAGAAGTAGAGTGGAATGGAGTGGAATGGAATGGACTGGCATAGAATGGAGTGGAATTGAATGCAATGGAGTGGATTGGAAAGGAATGCAAAGGAGTAGAGTGGAGTAGAGTGGTGTGGAGTGGAGTGGAATGGAGCTGAATGTACTTCAATGGAGTACAATGGAATGGAACGGAGTGGAATGGAATGGAATGATATGAGGTGGATTGGAGTGGAATGTAGTGGAGTGGAATAGAATGGAATAGAATGGAAAGGAGTAGAGTGTAATGGAATGCAGTGGCGATAAGTGGAGTGGAATGGAATGCATTGGAGTAGAGTGGAGTGGAAGGGAATGGAATGGAGTGGAGTGGAGGGGAGTGGAGTGGAATGGAATTGAGTGAAGTGGAGTGCAGTTGAATGGAATATCGTGGTGTGGAGTGGAGTGGAAGTGAATGGAGTGAATAGGAGTGGAATGGAGTGGAAGGTAACGGAGTGGAATGGAGTCGAATGGAGTGGAATGGAGTAGAGTGGATTAGAGTGGAATGGTGTCGAACGGACTGGAATGGAATGGAATGGAGTGGAATGGAATTGAATCAAATGGAATGGAGTGGAGTGGAGTGGAGTGGAATGAAATGAAATGGAAGGGAGTGGAGAGAAACGCAGTTGATTGGAGTGGAGTGGAGTGGAAAGGAATGGAAAGGAGTGGGATGGAGACGTATGGATTGGAGTGGAATGGAGTGGAATGGAATGAAGTGGAAAGGAGTGGAACGGAGTGAAATTGAATTTAGTGGACTGGAGTGGAATGGAGTTAAATGGAATGGAATGGAATGGAGTGGAATGGAATGGAATGGAGTGGAGTGGAATGGAATAGAATGGCATGGAATGGAATAGAATGGGATGGAGTGGAGTGGAGAGGAGTGGAATGGATTGGAGTGAAGTGGAGTGGAATGGAATTGAGTGGAGCGGAGAGGAAAGGAATGGAATGGAGTGGAGTGGAATGGCATGGAATGGAGTGGAATGGAATGGATAGTAGTGGAGTGGAGTGGAGTGGATTGGAGTGTAGTGGAAGGGAATGGAGTGCAGTGTAATGGACTGGAATGGAGCAGAGCAGAATGGAGTGGACTGGACTGGAGTGGAATGGAATGGGATGGCATGGAATGGGAGCTGAGATTTTACCAATGTGCTCTAGGCAGGGTGACTGGGTGTCATACTCTCAAAAGAAAGGAATGGAATGGAACGCAGTGGAATGGAATGGAACAGAGTGGACATTAGTGGAGTGGAATGTGGAGGAATGGAATGAAATGGAACGTAATGGCATGAAATGGAGTGGTGTGGGGTGGAATGGATTATAGTGGAATGGGGTGGAAAGGAATGGGATGGAGTGGAATGAAGTGGAGTGCAGTGGAGTGGAACGGAGTTGAATGGCATAGAATTGAGTGGACAGTAGTGGAATGTTTTGGAATGCAATGGAATCCATTGTAATAGAATGGAATACAACGGAAAGTTGACATGGAGTGTGAGCTGAGATTGTGCCACTGCACTCCAGACTGGGTGACACGTTATATCCTGTGGATAGAAAGGAATGGAATGCAATAGAGTGAAATGGAATGGAGTGGAATGGAATTGAATGGAATGGAGTGGAGTGGAGTGGAGTCGAATGGAGACGAATGGAATGGGACGGAGTGGAATGGAACGGAGTGGAGTGGAGTATCGTGGAGTGAAATAGAATGGAATGCACTGGGTTGGAATGGAATGCAATGGACTGCTGAAAGGAAATGTGAGCTGTTATTGTTCCACTGCACTCCAGCCTTTGTGACGGAATGAAATCCTGTGGAAAAAAAGGAATGGAATGGAATGGAATGGAATGGAATGGAATGGAATGGAATGGAATGGAATGGAATGGAGTGGAGTGGAGTGGTGTGGAGAGGAGTGTAGTGGAGTGGAGTGAAATGGAGTGGAGTGTCGTGGAGGAGAGTGGAATGGAGTGGAATGGAATGGAGAGGAAAGGAACGGAGTGGAGTGGAATGGAACGGAGTGGAGTGGAATGGAATCCAATGGAATGAAATGGAATTGAATCGAATGGAATGAAGAAATATGTGCAGTGATTTGGCCACTGCGCTGGAGCCTGTGTGAGAGAGGGAGATCCTGTCGATAAAACAGTGTGGAATGGAAGGGATTGGAATGGAATGGAATGGAACGTATTGGAGTGGAGTGGAGTGGAATTGAGTGGAGTGGAGTGCACTGGAATGGAATGGAATGCAATGGAATGTAATGGAATGATGAAATGATATGTGAGCTGAGATTGTGCCACTGCACTCCACGCTGGGTGACAGAGTGAGATACTCTTGAAAGAAAGAAATGGAATGGAAAGAATTTTTAATTGGGTGGATTCGAGTGGACTGAAGTAGAGTGCAGTGGAATAGAGAGGAATGGAATGGAATGGAATCGGATGTAAAGGAATGGAATGATGTGGAGTGGAGTGGTGAGGAGTGTAGTGCTGTGGAATGGAGCAGAAAGTAACGGGATGGTGTGGAGTGGAGTGCAGTGCAGTGGAGTGGAGAGGAGTGCAATGGCGTGGAATGGAATCGGATGTAGAGGAACGTACTGGAGTGGAGCGGAGTGGAAAGGAGTGGAATGGAATGGAATTGAATGTAATGGAAAGCAAAGGAATGGAATGGGATGCAATGGAATTTAATGCAATAGAATGCAGTTCAATAGAGAGTTGACATGTAATGTGAGCTGAGATTGTGCCTAAGCTCTCCAGGCTGTTTGACACAGTGATATCGTGTGGAAAGAATGGAATGGAATGCAGTGGTGTGAAATGGAATGGAATGTAGTGGACAGGAGTAGAATGGAGTGGAGTGAAGAGGAACAGAGTGGAATGGAATGGGATGCAGTGGAATGGAATGCAGTGGAGTGGAGTGAAATAGAAAGAAATGGAATGGGATGGAATGGAATGCAATGGAATGGAGAAGAGAAATGTGAGCTGAGATTGTGTGACTACACTCCAGCCTTAGTGACCGAGAGAGATTCTGTGGAAGGAAAGAACTGATTTCAAAGGAGTGGAATGGAAGGGAATGTAGTACAGTGGAGTAGAGTGGAATGGAGTGAAACAGAATAGAATGGAGTGGAAGGCAATGGAATGGAATGGAATGGAGTGGAGTGGAATAGAGAGGAGTGCACTGCAATGGAGTGGAGTGGAGTGGAAGGGAGTGGAATGCAATGGAATGTAGTGGAGTGCAGTGGAGTGGAATGGAATGGAGTGGACAGGAGTGGAAGGAGTAGAGTGGACTGGAATGGAATAGAATGGAACAGAATGCAGTGGAGTGGAGGGGAGTGGAGGTGAGTGGAGTGGCATGGAGTGGAATGGAATGGAATGGAGTGAAATGGAATCCAATGGATTGGAATGGAGTGGAGTGGAGTGGAGTGGAATGGAGAGGAGTCGAATGGAATGGAAGGGAATGCAACGGAACGCAGTGGTGTGGATTGGAATGCAGTGAAATGGAGTACTATGGAATCTAAAGGAGTGGAGTGGAGTCTAGTGGAGTGGAATGGAATGGAACAAAATGGAATGGAATGGCACGGAATGGAGTGGAGTAGAGTGGAGTGGGAAGGAAGGGAGATGAGTGGAATGGAGAGGAATGGAATGCAGTGGAGTGGATTGGATTGGAATGAACTGGAATGGAGAGGAATGGAATGAAGTGGAACGGAATGGACTGCAATGGAATTGAATGGAGTGAAGTGGAAAGTAGTGGAGTGGAGTGGAATGGAGTGGAAATGAATGGAATGGAGTGGAATGGAAGGGAATGGAGACAAGTGGATAGGAATTGACTGAAGCAGATTGGAGTGGAGTGGAGTGGAGTGGCATGGAATGGAATGAAGTGGATGGGAATGCAATGGAGTGGAATGAAATGGAATAAAATGGAATGGAGTGGAATGGAGAGGAATGGAGTGGAGTGGAGTGGAATGGAGGGGAGTAAGAGGAAGAGAATGGAATGGAATCGAAAGGAGGGAAGTGCAATTGTGTGGAGTGGAGTGGAGATGAAAGGAGTGGAGTGATGTGGAGTCGAGAGGAAAGGAATGGAATGGAATGGAATGGAGTTAAGTGGAGTGGAATGGAGTGGAAGGTAATGGAGTGGAATGAAAAGGAGTGGATTGGAATGGATTGGAATGGAATGGAGTGGAACGGAGTGGAGTAGAATGGAGTGGGTTGCAGAGGAGTGGAATGGAGTGGAATGGAAGGGAACGGAAAGGAATGTAATGGAAAGGAATGGAATGGAGTGGATTGAAATTGAATGGAAAGGATTGGAGTGCAGTGGACTGGAGGGGAGTGGAATAAAATGGAGTATAGTGCAGTGGAATGGAGTGGACTGGAGTGGAGATGAGTGGAGTGGACTGGAATGGAATGGAGTGGAGTGGAATGGTGTGGAGTGGGGTGGAAAGGAATGGAACAGAATGGAATGGAGAGGAATGGAGTGGCATGTAGTGGAGTGGAGTGAAGTGGAAAGGAATGGCATGGAATGGAGTAGAGTGGAATGGAGGGGTATGGAATGGAATGGAATGGAATTGAGTGGAATGGAGTGGAATGGAGTGGAGTGGAGAGGAATGGAATGGAGTGGAAAGGTCTGAAAGGAGTGGAATGGAGTGGAGTGGAATGCAATGGAGTAGATTGGAATGAAGTGGAAAGGAATAGAATGGAGAGAAGTAGAGTAGAATGGAGTGGATTGGAATGGAGGGGAGCAGAGTGGAGTTAACAGCGGTGGATTGGAATACAGTGGATGGGGTAGAGTGGAAGGGAGTGGAATTATATGGAATGGAATGGATTGGAGTGGAGTGGAAGGGAGTGGAGTGGAGTTGAAAGTAGAGGAATCGAAAGAAGTGGAAAGGAGTGGAGTAGAGTGGATTAGAGTGGATTGGAATGGAATGGAGTGGAGTGGAATGGTGTGGAAACGAATGGAAGGGAGGGGAGTGGAATGGAACGAAATGGAATGGAATGTAGTGGAATGGAGAGGAGTGGAGTGGACTGGAGTGGAATGTGATCGAATGGAGTGTACTGGAGTGGAATGTATTTGAGAGGCGGGTAATGGAGAGGAGTGGAATGTATTTGAGAGGCGGGTAGTGGAGTGGAGTGGAGTGAAATACATCGGAATGGCACGGAATTGAATGGAATGGAGGGGAGTGGAATGCAGTGGAGTGGAGTCGATTGGAGTGGTGAGGAATAGAACGGAGTGGCATGGAATGGAGCACAGTGGAATGCAATGGAGTGGAGTGGATTGGAAAGGGGTGGAGTGGAGTGACGATGGGTGAAGTGGAATGTAATGGAGTGGAGTGCAGAGGAGTCTCATGGAATGGAATGGAATGGAACGCAATGGAAGCTGAGATTGTACCACTGCGCTCCAGGATGGGTGACACAGTGTGATACTCTCAAAAGAAAGGAATGGAATGGAATGCAGTGGAATGGAATGGAATGCAATGGGGTGCATTGGAGTGGAGTGGAGTGAAGTGAAGTGGATTGGAGTGGAATGGAGAGGAATGGAACGGAATGGAATGGAATGAAGTAGACTGGAGTGGGGTGGAGTTGAGTGCAATGGAATGGAGCGAAATGGAATCAGATGCAGAGAAATGGAGTAGAGAGGAGTGCAGTAGAGTGGAAAGGAGTGCAATGGAGTGGAATGGAATCGGAAGTAACGGAAAGTAGTGGAGTGGATGGAACGGAAAGGAAAGGAGTGGAGCGGAGTGGAATGGAACGGAGCGGGAGGTGGGTTGGGGCCACTGCACTCCAGGCTGGCTGGCTGACTGAGGTATTCTCGCAATAAAGGAATGGAATGGAATGCCGTAGAGTGGAATGGAACGGAGTGGAGTGGAGTGGAATGGAGTGAGTTGGAGCAGAGTGGAATGAAGAATGCAATGGGATGGAAGGGAATTGAATGAAATGCAGTGGAGTGCAGTGGAGTGCATTGCAGTGGAATGGAGCAGAATGGAATGGAAAGGAGTGGAATGGACAGGAGTGGAGTGCACTGGAGAGGAGAGGATAGGAATGCAGTGGAATGGAATTGGATGTAATGGAACGTAGAGGAGTGGAGTGGAATGGAGTGGGCCAGAGTGGAATGGAATGGAATGCAATGGAAAGGAATGGAGTGGAATAGAATGGAATGGAATGGAATGGAATGGAATGGAGTGGGATGACTTGTAGTGGGGTGGAGTGAAATGGAGTATAATGGAATGGAGTGGAGTGGAGTGGAATGTGATAGAATGGAGAGGAGGGGAATGGAGCAGAATGGAATGGAGTGCAGCGGAATGGAGTGGAGTGGAATGGAATCAAATGGAGTGGAATGGAACAGAGTGGAATGGAATGGAGTGCAATAGACTAGAATTGAGTGTAGTGTAGTGGAATTTAGTGGAATGGACTGGAATGGAGTGGAATGGAATGGAATTGAGGGGAATGGAATGGAATGGAAAGGAATGGAAAGCAATGGAAAGGAATAGAATTGAATGCCACGGAATTAAAAGAATGCAATGGAATGCAATGGAATAGAATGCAATGGAATGTATAGTTGACATGTAATATGAGCTGAGATTGTGACACTGCACTCCAGCCAGGGTGACATGGTGATATCCTGTCGTAAGAAGTGAATGGAATGCAATGGAGTGAAATGGAATGGAATGAAATGGAATGGAGCGGAGTGGAAGGGAATGGCGTGGAATGAAATAGGATGCAGTGGACTGTAATGGCATGGAGTGGAAAGAAGTAGAGTGGAATGGAGTGGAATGGAATGGACTGGCATAGAATGGAGTGGAATTGAATGCAATGGAGTGGATTGGAAAGGAATGCAAAGGAGTAGAGTGGAGTAGAGTGGTGTGGAGTGGAGTGGAATGGAGCTGAATGTACTTCAATGGAGTACAATGGAATGGAACGGAGTGGAATGGAATGGAATGATATGAGGTGGATTGGAGTGGAATGTAGTGGAGTGGAATGGAATGGAATAGAATGGAATGGAGTAGAGTGTAATGGAATGCAGTGGCGATAAGTGGAGTGGAATGGAATGCATTGGAGTAGAGTGGAGTGGAATGGAATGGAATGGAGTGGAGTGGAGGGGAGTGGAGTGGAATGGAATTGAGTGAAGTGGAGTGCAGTTGAATGGAATATCGTGGTGTGGAGTGGAGTGGAAGTGAATGGAGTGAATAGGAGTGGAATGGAGTGGAAGGTAACGGAGTGGAATGGAGTCGAATGGAGTGGAATGGAGTAGAGTGGATTAGAGTGGAATGGTGTCGAACGGACGGGAATGGAATGGAATGGAGTGGAATGGAATTGAATCAAATGGAATGGAGTGGAGTGGAATGGAGTGGAGTGGAGTGGAATGAAATGGAATGGAAGGGAGTGGAGAGAAACGCAGTTGATTGGAGTGGAGTGGAGTGGAAAGGAATGGAAAGGAGTGGGATGGAGACGTATGGATTGGAGTGGAATGGAGTGGAATGGAATGAAGTGGAAAGGAGTGGAACGGAGTGAAATTGAATTTAGTGGACTGGAGTGGAATGGAGTTAAATGGAATGGAATGGAATGGAGTGGAATGGAATGGAATGGAGTGGAGTGGAATGGAATAGAATGGCATGGAATGGAATAGAATGGGATGGAGTGGAGTGGAGAGGAGTGGAATGGATTGGAGTGAAGTGGAGTGGAATGGAATTGAGTGGAGCGGAGAGGAAAGGAATGGAATGGAGTGGAGTGGAATGGCATGGAATGGAGTGGAATGGAATGGATAGTAGTGGAGTGGAGTGGAGTGGATTGGAGTGTAGTGGAAGGGAATGGAGTGCAGTGTAATGGACTGGAATGGAGCAGAGCAGAATGGAGTGGACTGGACTGGAGTGGAATGGAATGGGATGGCATGGAATGGGAGCTGAGATTTTACCAATGTGCTCTAGGCAGGGTGACTGGGTGTCATACTCTCAAAAGAAAGGAATGGAATGGAACGCAGTGGAATGGAATGGAACAGAGTGGACATTAGTGGAGTGGAATGTGGAGGAATGGAATGAAATGGAAAGTAATGGCATGAAATGGAGTGGTGTGGGGTGGAATGGATTATAGTGGAATGGGGTGGAAAGGAATGGGATGGAGTGGAATGAAGTGGAGTGCAGTGGAGTGGAACGGAGTTGAATGGCATAGAATTGAGTGGACAGTAGTGGAATGTTTTGGAATGCAATGGAATCCATTGTATTAGAATGGAATAAAACGGAAAGTTGACATGGAGTGTGAGCTGAGATTGTGCCACTGCACTCCAGACTGGGTGACACGTTATATCCTGTGGATAGAAAGGAATGGAATGCAATAGAGTGAAATGGAATGGAGTGGAATGGAATTGAATGGAATGGAGTGGAGTGGAGTGGAGTCGAATGGAGACGAATGGAATGGGATGGAGTGGAATGGAACGGAGTGGAGTGGAGTATCGTGGAGTGAAATAGAATGGAATGCACTGGGTTGGAATGGAATGCAATGGACTGCTGAAAGGAAATGTGAGCTGTTATTGTTCCACTGCACTCCAGCCTTTGTGACGGAATGAAATCCTGTGGAAAAAAAGGAATGGAATGGAATGGAATGGAATGGAATAGAATGGAATGGAATGGAATGGAATGGAATGGAGTGGAGTGGAGTGGTGTGGAGAGGAGTGTAGTGGAGTGGAGTGAAATGGAGTGGAGTGTCGTGGAGGAGAGTGGAATGGAGTGGAATGGAATGGAGAGGAAAGGAACGGAGTGGAGTGGAATGGAACGGAGTGGAGTGGAATGGAATCCAATGGAATGAAATGGAATTGAATCGAATGGAATGAAGAAATATGTGCAGTGATTTGGCCACTGCGCTGGAGCCTGTGTGAGAGAGGGAGATCCTGTCGATAAAACAGTGTGGAATGGAAGGGATTGGAATGGAATGGAATGGAACGTATTGGAGTGGAGTGGAGTGGAATTGAGTGGAGTGGAGTGCACTGGAATGGAATGGAATGCAATGGAATGTAATGGAATGATGAAATGATATGTGAGCTGAGATTGTGCCACTGCACTCCACGCTGGGTGACAGAGTGAGATACTCTTGAAAGAAAGAAATGGAATGGAAAGAATTTTTAATTGGGTGGATTCGAGTGGACTGAAGTAGAGTGCAGTGGAATAGAGAGGAATGGAATGGAATGGAATCGGATGTAAAGGAATGGAATGATGTGGAGTGGAGTGGTGAGGAGTGTAGTGCTGTGGAATGGAGCAGAAAGTAACGGGATGGTGTGGAGTGGAGTGCAGTGCAGTGGAGTGGAGAGGAGTGCAATGGCGTGGAATGGAATCGGATGTAGAGGAACGTACTGGAGTGGAGCGGAGTGGAAAGGAGTGGAATGGAATGGAATTGAATGTAATGGAAAGCAAAGGAATGGAATGGGATGCAATGGAATTTAATGCAATAGAATGCAGTTCAATAGAGAGTTGACATGTAATGTGAGCTGAGATTGTGCCTAAGCTCTCCAGGCTGTTTGACACAGTGATATCGTGTGGAAAGAATGGAATGGAATGCAGTGGTGTGAAATGGAATGGAATGTAGTGGACAGGAGTAGAATGGAGTGGAGTGAAGAGGAACAGAGTGGAATGGAATGGGATGCAGTGGAATGGAATGCAGTGGAGTGGAGTGAAATAGAAAGAAATGGAATGGGATGGAATGGAATGCAATGGAATGGAGAAGAGAAATGTGAGCTGAGATTGTGTGACTACACTCCAGCCTTAGTGACCGAGAGAGATTCTGTGGAAGGAAAGAACTGATTTCAAAGGAGTGGAATGGAAGGGAATGTAGTACAGTGGAGTAGAGTGGAATGGAGTGAAACAGAATAGAATGGAGTGGAAGGCAATGGAATGGAATGGAATGGAGTGGAGTGGAATAGAGAGGAGTGCACTGCAATGGAGTGGAGTGGAGTGGAAGGGAGTGGAATGCAATGGAATGTAGTGGAGTGCAGTGGAGTGGAATGGAATGGAGTGGACAGGAGTGGAAGGAGTAGAGTGGACTGGAATGGAATAGAATGGAACAGAATGCAGTGGAGTGGAGGGGAGTGGAGGTGAGTGGAGTGGCATGGAGTGGAATGGAATGGAATGGAGTGAAATGGAATCCAATGGATTGGAATGGAGTGGAGTGGAGTGGAGTGGAATGGAGAGGAGTCGAATGGAATGGAAGGGAATGCAACGGAACGCAGTGGTGTGGATTGGAATGCAGTGAAATGGAGTACTATGGAATCTAAAGAGTGGAGTGGAGTCTAGTGGAGTGGAATGGAATGGAACAAAATGGAATGGAATGGCACGGAATGGAGTGGAGTAGAGTGGAGTGGGAAGGAAGGGAGATGAGTGGAATGGAGAGGAATGGAATGCAGTGGAGTGGATTGGATTGGAATGAACTGGAATGGAGAGGAATGGAATGAAGTGGAACGGAATGGACTGCAATGGAATTGAATGGAGTGAAGTGGAAAGTAGTGGAGTGGAGTGGAATGGAGTGGAAATGAATGGAATGGAGTGGAATGGAAGGGAATGGAGGCAAGTGGATAGGAATTGACTGAAGCAGATTGGAGTGGAGTGGAGTGGAGTGGCATGGAATGGAATGAAGTGGATGGGAATGCAATGGAGTGGAATGAAATGGAATAAAATGGAATGGAGTGGAATGGAGAGGAATGGAGTGGAGTGGAGTGGAATGGAG